>NC_041392.1:633405502-633423013 GCF_002162155.2 Triticum dicoccoides | reverse complement strand
CGACCCCGAAACAGCACCCCGACCCCGACACGGCACCCCGACACCGACAGGACACCCCGACCACCGACACCTCCCGAAAAGGTGTTCTTTGGCCTTCCAGAGGCCGACGGGGTCATATATTTGTGAATTATTAGTTAGGTCATATATTTTTCGATTTTGTTATGAAAAACATCATATATAATTGTGTTGATCGTGTAGTTTTAAATGTGTAGTTGTTTCATCGCTGCGAGGTTTGGTGTTCGACGACCTCGCCGTGCGTTTGACGAGCTCTGCCCCTTCGTTCACGGGTGAGCACAAATGACAAGTCCTCCTCCCCCATTAATTATTTGATCTATACCGATGAAACTTGATAGCTAGCTATATATGTGTCTTGAATCATCAGTATGCGTAACCAATATGTGTCTCCCATTCGAAAGCGTCATAGTTATAAATAGGCATGCATTTGCATATTTATAACCTTGATTCTTTCGAATTGAACAACGCTATCCATGGACAACCCGAGTATGTGTAGATTGGGTTCGTTTTCCCATATGCTTTGCTCCGGATCCGACGCATATATTTCGTCAGTGCCTCCCCTGTTGTTCTCCGGGTACACATCCTCTCTGTTTATTGCAGAGACGTGTATCAGGAGAACAGCGGGGAGGTGCTACCGAAATTTTGCATCGGATCCAGAGCATAGCATGGGAAAATGAACCCACTCTACACATACACGGGTGGGATTAGGACCTATCATTACCTATTAGAGTGTAGGTTGCATGGACGTAATAAAATTAACAAAGTAGATCAACTAATGAATATATACATGGTGAATTACATATAGAATTGTTGTGTGTCCAGTAGCTCTGAAAGTCAAGATGATTGACCGTGCTTGGATGTATACCGGTCACACTGGTCAGAACAAATGGAGCGCTGAATGGTTCACAAAAACTAAGGGGTTTGTGCAAGCCGCATTTGCAAATGGCCAAAAGAAAACCTGGTGCCCCTGTTTCCGGTGCGGCAATTGGGAAAAGAAGACAGAGGCTGAAATGGGCAAACACCTGCAGAAGAGTGGTTTTACGCCCGATTATACGGTGTGGACATTTCATGGTGAGTCTGCCCAACGTGACCGAGCTGAGGTGGATCGTCGTTGCACCGACGAGCATGGTACCGGGATGGAAAACATGGTGCAAGGCTATGATGATGCTCGGGATTCGGACGAGGAGATGGAGGAATCTGCAAAGGCCTTCAATGAAATGTTGGAGTCTTCAAAACGTCCGCTCCACGAGCACACTGAGCTTTGTCAGTTGGATGCCATCTCACAAGTAATGGCTCTGAAGGCTCAGTTCAACTTGGGCAGAGAATGCTATGACGCAATTATGACAGTATTTGGACGCTTTCTACCCAAAGGCTATGTAATGCCTGCAAACCTGTACCAGTCGGACAAAATCCTCCATGCACTAAAGATTCCCTATGAGAAGATACATGCCTGTGAGAAAGGATGTGCCTTATTTAGGCTTGACTATGCGGACTTGAACTATTGTCCCATTTGCAAGTCTTCCAAGTATATTGTGGTAGACAACGGTATGGGTGAGAAGACACAGACCAAAATCCCTGTTAGTGTTCTTCGGTATATGCCAATCATACCAAGATTTCAACGTCTTTTCATGGTCGAAGAAACGGCCAGACAGATGACATGGCACAAAACTGGCAAAAGAACCGAACTAGATGCAGATGGGAATCTGATGATGGTACACACATCGGATGGTGTTGCGTGGAAAAAGTTTGATGAATTACATGATGACAAAGCGGCAAATCCGAGGCATCCTCGAGTCGGCATCAGCACGGATGGGTTCAGTGTGTTTGGTATGACGGCAGCCCAATACAGTTGTTAGCCCGTATTTGTACTTGATGATGATACACTTAAGTGATATACATATTATTATTCATGTCGGTACTTTTTTTATGTTGTACTAATTTCGTTTATTCTTTGTCATGGCAGGTGTTTAAAGATGGTGGGCGCTGGTCGGGAGCGCGCCGAGGCCCCTTCTTCGTCGGCGCGTGGTGCGAGGTCTTCCATTCCACACGCACCTCTCCGCCGAGCATTGCTGGACAGTATGGCGACACCGCCGGGCACTTCTTCGTCGACCGCGGTGCCCAGCAGGGGACGAGGTAAGAAGAAGAGAGGAGTTGGAGCACGTGGTCGCCGGAGAGGAGGTAGGGTGACTCGTACGGCGCCTTCCTCGCCACCGCCCCCAGCTGTTTCACCCGAGCATGTGACTACTAGGGTGGACTCGTCTGAGGAGGAGGCTGCACGGACTCCGGTCCACGAGCCTCCGGTCCACGAGTCTTCGGCCCACGAGCCTCGGGTCGACGGGCCTTCGGGCCACAAGACTTGGGCCCATGAGACCCCAGAGGAGCACACGTCTGGATGGGGTACCTGGCCTGGCAGGGAGCCGAGTGGCCATGCTGATGATGGCGGGGAGCCGACTGATGAGGAGGGGGAGGAGGGGGGCAACGTCTACCAGCGTGGTGCTACACGGCTCCCGTCCGTGTCGGTGACCCGCGAGCAGAGGTGGTTGATTTTCCCTGATGGGGAGAGGTACGTAAGTGCATTTAATATTTTTGTACCTTCTGCATTCACGTTTCTTTAAATAACTAATGCGTTGGCCTTGTTATGCTGCCGGGGCTGGGACCACCATCATAGTGTCCGCCGGCCCAACTCCGTCCTTGGAGTTCTTTGCCGGCAAAACTTCCCGGAGTTTGTCACGTTGCCTAGTGAGGGTCGGCTTCCAGAGCTTGGATTGAGCTGGGAGCACTACGTGGCTGCCCTGGCCCCGCCAGATGAGATTATCGACGGTGTCGTGTGCGACACGAGGGCAGACATGGTGATCAGAAAGTTATGGGTAATTTCTCCTTTACACATTTAAAAATCTTCAACTAGCTAGTTATTAATTGTACTAATCAATATTGTCTCATTTGATTGCAGACATTCTATAGGTGTGAGGAGGGATACGAGGAGGACGCGGCACATGTTATCGAGAACGTCTGCAAGGGCCTACTCCAGAACTTACGGCACGAGGCTCGGGTGCAGGCTGTTCGAGACTACTACGCCTTGCATGGTATCAAGAAGACCAAGCCGGCGTGCCGCGATAAGTTCCTGAGTAAGGAGCAGTACATGAAGGTAATTCTTAAGGCCTTCTCTACTTAAGTTCCTTCATTTAGTAATTCTTAGCCGCAGCGCTCAAGTTTCTATTTGCTAACTTAGGCGCCTCCGAAATGGTGTGCGGATCGGATGGATTGTTGGGAGGTGTTGGTCGATGAGTGGTGCTCAAAACAATGGCTAGCCCTCCACAACGAGGCCAAGTACAAACGTGCCCAAATGGAAGGTGTGCCACACCATCAAGGCAGCTCCAACTTATATCAGTTCGGGCGCAACTGGGTATGTGGTTTGCTTCATGATTCATGCAATTCATTCATCATGCTAGCTTGAGCCCTTTAATTACTAATTTTCATTGTTTCTCTCTTTCAGGCACGCTACAATAAGGCGGATAAGGTGCCAGAGGTGTATGACCTGTATGCCATGGCCCACACTACCTCTTTCAAGAAAGTCAATGCTTTCTCTCAGTCTGACCTCGATGATGCAAACAACTTCACCAACATCTCCTCCCACAACAAGCTCGTGAGATATAGAGATGAGGGGAAGACAAGGAAAGGGGAGGACTTTAACCCGAGCCAGGGTCCCATTGATCCAGAGCTGGTGATGATATCTGGTGGCGGGAGGTCCCATGGCTCCATAGCCATTGGAGATGGACTTATCCGTTGTCCTAGCACTCTCCCGGAGATCAAGGCGCGCCAGTCGAGCTCCGCTCCTGAAATAAGGCCTCGTGAACGGCCAGTGCAACTCGCCATCAAGGTTAGTGATACGTACTCAGTTATATTTCTCCATTACATTGTGTGCGCTTCCATCAATGATTACAAATGGTCATGTGAGTGGTGTTGCAGGCTGCTATACAGAGTGAGAGAGATAGAACAGAGAAACTTCTGGCGGAGGCGGCGGAGAGGCAGCGGGAGTTGGAGGAGAGGACGACAAAGATGATGGAGGAGGAGAGGGCACGGAATGACATGCAGGCAAGGGCCATGTACGAGCTCCTTGTGGTAAGTTTCTTCTGCAGATTAGCCAAAACATTCATGTAGTGTTTGTCTCATTACTAACTAGTATGACTGAGTCGTCAAAACCAAATGTGCAGTCTGTGTGCGAGAAGACAGGTCAGACCGCTCCGCCGATGCCAGTGATTGCTCCTGGGACCACGGTGAGTTTTATTTGAATGGACATTACTTGCTAGTCTTAACATTTGAGTGTCATCATGCTAACAAGACATTGGAAATGATCTTTGGTGCAGCGTAACTCCAGACAAGCATCGCACGATCCTTCTCCATCTACCAGCATGAGCCACCCTGCTCCTACACCTCCTGGATCTTGGTAAGTTTATCTAGTGTTTTGCTTAACACATGCATAAAGACCTAGACTTAGCTTTATTTCCTCCAATGCTTACCATAATGACCTAGACTTAGCTTCTTCTCCTCCAAAATGACTTAATAAGCTTACTGACCTCCAAAACCATCCATTTTACCTAAGTTAGCTCTAAAACGATCTGTACTTAGCTTACTTATGTCAAAAATTGCATAATTAGCTTAGTTAGCTCATAGACGATCCATTTTACCTAAGTTAGCTCTAAAATGACCCATTTTACCTAGGTTACCTTATAAATGATCCAGTTCATCCAAGTTAGCTCAAAAATGACCCATTTTACCTAGATTAGCTCCTAAATGATCCATTTTACCTACGTTAGCTTTAAAATGACCCATTTCACCTAGGTTAACTCCAAAATGACCCATCTTACCTAGGTTATCTCATAAATGATCCATTTCAACTAATTTAGCTTATAAACGATCCATTTCACCAAGTTAGCTAAAAACGATCCATTTCACCTAAATTAGCTCTTAAATGATCCATTTCACCTAAGTTAGCTCAAAAAGATCCATTTCAACTAAATTAGCTCATAAATGATCCATTTCACCTAAGTTAGCTCAAAAACGATCCATTTCAACTAAGTTAGCTCATAAATGATCCATTTCACCTAAGTTAGCTAAAAAATGATCCATTTCACCTTAGTTACCTCAAAAACGATCCATTTGACCTTAGTTAGCTCATAAATGACCCATTTCAACTAAGTTAGCTCATAAATGATCCATTTCACCTTAGCTAGCTCATAAACTACCCATTTCAACTTAGTTAGCTCATAAATGACATACTCTTCTTGTTCTAGTCTTCTTCTTGTTCTACTCTTCTTGTTCTAGTCTTCTTCTTGTTCTACTCTTCTTCTTGTTCTACTCTTCTTGTTCTAACTTTCTTATTTTTCATTTTGCAGATTTCATTCACTTGACGAAAGCTTGCATAGATGGAGTGCTCCTTATCCCTTTCTCTATTTCTTTTGTATCATTGAACTATGCATGTATCGTTGGATGAAACTATTGTAATATATATGGTTGGATGCCTCTATGTTGAACTTGTTATGTATGATGGAACTATGCATGTAATATATATGGTTGGATGATGAAGTTATGTGTTGGATATCTTATGTGTTTGCTCTGTAATGGCCTTTTGAAATATATCTATATATGTCATAAATATTTGTGATGAAAATTGTTGGATTTAATAAAAAACAGATAAAAGAGCCAATATGCAGGCTCTTTGCCGTCTGCCACCGACGACAACGGGCTCTTTGCCGTCTGCCGCGTACGGCAAAGAAGACACGTGGCATCCAGCTGTGCTTCCTGGGAGCTGACCCATTTGGTCAGTTTGCCTACAGTGGCAGACGGCAAAGACTTTGCCATCAGTGGCAGACGGTAAAGAACCTGCACTTTGCCATCAGTGGCAGATGGCAAAGAACCTGCCATGTAGTGACGTGTAGATGACATCATACGGCGGACAGCAAAGACACTAGAAATTTTGCCGTCAGCGGCGGACGGCAAAGGCATGCCGTTAGCCACTTAACGGACTGACAGCGCAATTATTGCCGTCCGCTCTCTTTGCCGTCCGCCGCAGACGCCAGGAAGCAGACGGCAAAGTAGCTGTTTACCGTAGCCTACTTTGCCGGAGCCTTTTGCCGTCCGCGGCTGACGGCAAAGGCCTTTGCCGTCCGCCGTTCATGCCTTTGCCGTCTGCCGTGGCAGACGGCAAAATAGCTGATTCATGTAGTGTACCCCCCAGGGGTACAATGGTAATCTGGCTGGACGCGGGCCCAACCGCCAGTCTGTCTGGCCGCCGTCTTATCCACCAAATCTTGGGGCCCACCGACTGGTGGGCCCCGCCGTCTGCCTCCGTACAGAGCCGACAGGCCGCATCCGCCGCGGGCGGGTCTTGCCGGCTGCTGATTACTGTAGCCGTGCTTCTGATGACGCGGGCTTTGTCATGGAGTCGTGGCAACAGCCCCGCTGCCTGGCGGGCGATCACTATTGCTACTGTCCGTCACATCTGGTTAATGGCGCTTGGGCCCCGGGGGAGGAGCTGGCCGACTCTCGAGGGCCGACTCCCGACGGGTCCGACTTGTGGCGCACATGGGATCCCGCTAGCCGGTGGGACCCGCCGCCAAAAGGTCGTATAGACAAGCCGTCGTGGGCGCAAGATTCGGTCCACCGGTGCTGATGTCAGGGCCAACATGGCAACAGTGCCACGCCGCACGGAGATCTCCGCGGGTACGGCGTACTGTGACCATGCTTGCCTTTGGAAAGGGGAAGGAGCAGTCTTCACTGTAGCCACTCCCCTGTCCTGTCCCTCTTGATGAGGACATGGGGTTTTGCTGGAGTCGCGGGCCGACTCCCCAAGGCCGGCTTCTTGGGAAGTCGTCAGTCAGGAGTTGGTTTGTCCTGAAGTCGTCCCTGGGACTTGGCCGCGAGTGGCTAGTTGGTGGCCTTGCCGCCGACTCCTCAGAAGGCGGCTATTTGTCCTGGGGTCTTGAGGGGCGCAACCTGCCCCGATGTCTTGAAAGGTTCTGGGACTCGGGTTAGCCTACCCGTGGCCCATTACTCCGACAATGGATGAAGAATTCGTACCTGGTTCTCCATGAAAAATCCCTATGCAATCGCCGAGAGGGGGTTTTCTCTGAACCAGAAGACGAGGGAGAAGGGGATTCAGGCCCAATGAAATATTGCCACTTCATCCGTCTAGCTTACTGCTAAAGCTGGAAAGGGGGGGTTGTGATTTGACGTCTCATTGGGCATTACTGCGGCGCTACGACCAGGGTGTGTCTACCATGAAGTTGTGCACTCTAATTTGTGCATATGGCACGTGGACCCTGTTGTCGGTTGCCCCAGATATCAACGAAAGGAAGTAGAAAGACAGGAGTAACTAGTTACACATAAATATATTTTTTGACAGAGAGATACTCCCTCTGTAAAGAAATATACAATTCTTTTATATCACAGGCTCACCTTGCCGAGAAATATACTCCCTCTGCAATGCACGGGCATTATGGGGGTTCAGCTTTTTTTATGGGGGTTCAACTGAGAATATAATACTCAGATAGGCTCATGGTTCTAGATTGGGCCGCAGGCCGACCCTGCATGTTTGGGGGCCCATGTGTTCTACCTCAGCGCTTTTCATATTGCAAGTGATCAGTACGATGCTGGTTTTAGATGCTGTCGCAAGGCGAATACACAAAATTGAATAAAGCATGGCAGCTGTTGGAATGAAATCGAACGACAGTTCCTAACCAGCAATCAGAGTTGCAATTCTATCAACAATATACCATGTGCTAAATAATACTGTCGTACTACTTATACACACAGGACACTTGTTTCAGCATGCCAAATTATTACATCAAAATCTCTTGGAGGATAGATCAGTTCGGTAGTTGCGTGCTGCTACTGAAGAATTTCAAAGTTGATTTCGACCAGCTCTCCTTGTCGAGAAAGTTCGATTTTGACATCATCCCCTACCGCAAGATATGATTTAGATTTGAACCTTGACCATCCTTTAGCATCAATCATCATGCGACCATCCTTTGTACTTATGGTATATTGAGCAGGTTCATTCACACCAAGGCTGCGCATGGTAAGAGAAACTTGGCAGCGGTCGCCCGGATTGTTGAATGACTCCCTCGTTCTCTGTTTGCAAACAAGAAGACATACCCAAACAGTTAGATCAACACAGTGAATCATGTGAAACAACATGGAAAGAAAAAAGAATGAAGCACTTAGGCAGCCAATGCTTACCAAGAAGGTGGACATGTCGGTTTTTGTAAGGACTTTGGTATATAAAGTGCGAACTGCAGCCCAGTCTGTTGCCGGTGCAACTGCACGGGCCGGAGCAGATGCAAGTGCAAGTGTTGGTGCAGGTGCCGAAGCCGCTGCTGCTGCCGGAGATGGTGCTCATTGTAGAGCTAGTGCCGGTGTCGGAGCATGTGCCGGTGTCAATGCCCGATCCTCCGGTAGATCAGACTGATCCGCTGACGTCGTCGGTGCCCAATCCTCAGCTGGATCAGACTGAGTTGTTGCCGCTGTCAGTGCTAAAGCAACTGCCGGTGCTCGATCTGTGCGAGACAGCGGCGATCATGTCTGGTCTGCTAAGATCAGCTTTCTAACTTGACTAGGATCCATGACTGTGATCCAGTTTTTTTCTTCATTTCTTTTAAACACTAGAAGGACTAAGTTTGGCTTTTTTGTTAAACCAAACCGCAGTTCATCATAGGGATTCACCTTGTACTCATACAACAGACTGATCCAATTTTTTCCAGTAATATATGTGATGGACACTGCCTTCGTTACTGACACGACATAAGAAGTGAAACCTGCAAAAATAGCAATCGTGGAGCAAACCAAACGGTTTATTCTGTGATGAATGTCACATTGCAAAACCTACATCGTAAAATTGCAGGAAAAGAAAGAAAACATGACATTAAATCAATAAGATTTAGACAGTAAATCAATAAGATTTACTTGATGTGACACGAGTGAATCCTTACCAGGAAATCACTATGTTGAAGTACTAAACAGAAGATTGATCGTCCAACTATGCGTGGCATGCAGGGGCCCCGCCTACTCCCACAAGCAGGACAGTCCAAAGGTCGTGACAAATCGTTTGGACCAAACATCCATGGGACTGGAAATCCTGGTGGGTGCGATAAACCCTGCAATGCATACAGATATTGGAGTGTAACCATAATTGATAAACTGTCCTCACAAAAAATATGATCTGGATACTTCAAAATATACAGACTGAATTGAGTGGACAGACATTAACATAGGCCGTTCTCAGGACTGACCACACACCAAAAGCGGCAGTACTAATAAAAAAATACAGGGTTCACAAACAAAAATCAAGTACTGAACAATAGTACTTACTACAGACATGCAAAGTTGCACTAACTAAACTCTGCAAACTATTTCATGCCACCGACCTACGGGATGAACCCCGCATAACTGACTAGGCCATGGACTTCGTGTGAGATGTCTACATGCACCATCACCATCTTGTCAACCTTGGAAAACCTAACAGAGTGGTCTTTCCACTCATAAACATGATGATGAAGAGATGCCACATCAGATTTGTTGGGAAGCTTTACAAGAACCACACCATTCGTAATCGAATGCACAGCCAGGAAATTGTTGTGGTCAAGTACAACCTCGAGAACACGCCTGACAACAATGCTACAGGAAAACACTTGTTCAGGACACGTGGCGACAAGGACACAACTGCTGGATAGTTCAGGAGTAGAATTCATCATCAGGTCTTCCAGTTCACAAGGCATGACTTTGAGAACTTCATCTCCACCGCGGACCTGGTTCTAACTGAAACAGAAACCATATTTTATTACTACCTCCGTTCAGAAATATAAGATGATTCTCGATATTATACTCCATATATGACTACATATATGCACAGAAATGAGTGAACAAAGACACTAGAACATGTCTTCAAAGGCATGAGAGCAGAGGGATTACATGCAATATCCATAACACAAGTTACTGAGGCAAATATACCCTCTTAAAAGGTAGCATTGATGTTCATAAAGTACTCCCTCCATCCCAAAATTCTTGTCTTAGATTCGTCTAGATACGGATGTATCAAGTCACATTTTAGTATTAGATACATCAGTATCTAGACAAATCTAAGACAAGAAATTTGGGACAGAGGGAGTAGCTGAAAGTAATCTATAAGAAATCAGTGTCAACCTCTCGCATGTTTTGGTCAAAACAGGAATTTAGAACCATCATTTGGCACACTAAAATCACATGCAAGATCACCCAGAAAGTTGTACTACCAGTACTAGTACTGCGTGTTAGATGAAAAAACACTATCAAGATCGAGAAAAAGATCGTCAACAAGAGACATTACCTGGACTTGCTTAATGAGGGATGCCGGAGAGGGGGGCTTGGGCAGGGCGATGGCTTTGAGCCTGTCTGCGATAGTCTCGGCGGGGTGCTTGCGCTTCTTTGTACCATGAGCCTCGACGGTTTTGGCCAGAGCCATAGACATCACGTCGGCCGGTGCTCCGGCGTCCATCCAAGAGAGGAAGCTGAGAGAGAAGAGTGAAATGAGGAACGAGACGAGGGAGAAGCGAAGCGAGTGGGGGTTTTCTTCAAGAGAGGAAGCTGAGAGAGAAGAGTGAAATGATGGTTGCTTCGTCCGTCCAACTTACTGCTGGAAAGGAGGGGGTTTTGTGATTTGACGACTCATTGGGCATTACTACGGCGGCTCAATCGGGGTAGTCTACCGTCACTCTACTATGGAGTAATATAGTGCATGGCTGGTGGACCCAGGTGCTGGTTGTCCCACACATCATCGAAAGTGAGTAATTTAGTGCATGGCTGGAGGAGGATCCGCACGGTAGAGCGTGTCCATTGTTTTTGTGAAGAAAAAAATGATTACAGCAAGCGTTTCCACTCTTACGATGGAGGAGTGCGAAACAAGGCAGCCGCTTGAACATACACAGTGCTCCTACTACTAGGCATGTGCAGTGGTTCATACGTCAGTACTACACAATCTTGTTGCTAGTGTAGTAAGATATGACGATAATAAAAGATGTTGTGCGCATGTCAACTACTCCTATATGTAACATCATACCGCTTTTTCGACTGTCCGGTCGAGAATGAACGATGAGATCAATGTTAATAGAACTAGGTCCACAGCGCACAGAGAGTACGGTGCTAAGTACTCCACGAGACATGAACCATATGAAGCACGAATAGTGTTAGGCAGGGTGTATGAAGGGTGCACGGGATGGGAGCAAAAGTTCCCTTCTCGACCCACTTTTGGGTGTTTGGCAGAGTGCATGAACGGTGCATGAGTCCACACTAGTAGGTTGACAAAAATACACGAAGAGGAAACAACTGTATTGAGATGAGAATGCAACCAAACACACCCACACGCTTTGTGCTACAGTGACTGATCTGCACCGTCTGAGTTTGATCCAACGGTCATGTTGCGCCGAGACATGGACTTGCCCATGCAAAGGGAGCCTAAACACCACCGAAGTCCCTCTGCTTCTCAAGGCGCACGACATTGGTGATGCAGGGTGCAACCGTCCGTAGAGCCCGCTCCCGGTCAACGGGAGCCAGCTCGTCAAAGACGGCGTCCAATGGCACGAATGGATTCCGGTGATGGAGCCCTGAAAGGATTCGCCCGGCAACGGCATCGGCAGCCCGCAACCCCTCCTTATCCAGCTCAGCCCCCACCATCGCGCGGAGACGACTCAGCTTCTCGGAGATATAGGTGAAGAAGGAGATCAGGTCAGGAAGCCGCAGCTCGTTGAAGTCGACCGGGTGGTCGAACGGGTTTAGCCTGACGGCCGGCATCGTCGCGCTGGCACGACGGTAGGCATCGCGCAGCCGCAAGATGTGCGTGGCAACTTGGTTCACCAAGTGGCTGAGGCGATTCGGGACCTCGTCATGATCGGCCCGCTCGCGCTCCAGCCGGCTCCCCTGACAGCCTATCATATCTCCCGCTTTCTCCAGCAATGCCGTCGACGCCTTGAGCATCTTTGTGGTGGACGCCTACCGCTTTTGAAGCTCCGTGAACTCCCACAAATAACGGAGGAGCATGCCACTCCTCTCCTCCTTGAGGTCACGGAGCTCCATGTCCTTGTCCCTAAGCTCCGCATCCTTGGCATGGAGCTCCTGTGTCAGGAGCCTCACCTCGGACTATGTGATCTGCTGCGCCGCCATGGCACCAGGTAGAAGCAATGGGGAAAGGAAGCAAAGGGGGGAAACAGGTGAAAGGCAATGCAATCTACGGGAAGGCGGAGGGAGCGGGGAATCTTTTGGTTTTCACCACGGTAAAACACCAGTCGACGACTTCTCACAACAGGGAGTAGTGGGTTTTTACAGGCGGAGTCATCGTGACTAATTGCTGCCGCGCCTGCTCCCATCAATAAAAAAATTAAAAATCCCGCCGCACCCAAACACCAGAGAAATGCCGTGGTGGATATTTAAATTTACCTGCCGGCAAGTAGATAAAAAAGGGGTGAAAAACCAAATGTGGCAGCGGCCTAGATAATCGGTCGAACTAGCCCAACTAGCTGGCCACCGTGCTTCACTGATGTACTCGGCGGGAAAGGTGGTCTTTCGTGATTTGATGACTCATTTACTTGCTTCGGCATTACGACCCAGGAGGACCCAAAAAACGCGCGGTAGGGTGTCCCCCGTCAGGAAGAATATATGCGTGCACCACCCGGGAGGACCCCGAAACCGCGTGGTAGGGTGTGCCATGTCTCGGCACGGAGGAAAAATGTGCGTGTAAAAATATATTGTATCAGACGTAGTATGTATGGTTCGACCTCGGGACCCAGCCAGTCGGTCGAAAACACCCCACTAGCCTCACAGCTTCATCATGCAAACGTGGCATGGAGGATAGATGTGGTTAGCTCCGTCTCGACCAGCCACAACGTTTCTAGTTCTAGGCGATTCTTCTATTTTCCAAGATTTTTTTAGTTGTAATAACACCACGTTAAGCTAGCGCCGCTCTTCGTGTGTGCCCGTGCAAAGGTTAGACGACGGAGAGAAGAGAGATTGAGATCACAGACCTAGGACCCACCAGTAAGTGAGACAATGGTCATGCACGTGTTGACGAGGCACTCCCTCTACTCTACCCAACGCAAGTACTGTATAAAATCAAGTTATGGGACAAAGCCATCAACCGTTCATTTTTTCAGGCTATCGACTTACGCTTTGTAGTTCAGGTTGCGAGTTTGGATCTCGTCTTTCAGATTTGTTAGTTTTAGGTCCAAATTTGATTAATGACAAGTGGGACCCCCGTGTGTTGTTCCGATATTTCAGTGTAGGATGGTTTTTTTTGAACAAACACTTTGCGCGGTTAGACAAGTAACAGCACGAGTTACACGTATTTTGCAAGTTTACAAACAAAAATGACAGCGGCATAGAATATCACATCCACCCCGCAGCTTAGATACTATGGTGATACGAGTTTTTACACCGTTGGAAGTGAGTTCCAATGGCTTGGGAGTAGTCTTTGTAATTATGCGCAATTTCCAAACTCTCCAAAGGTTTTTTTGCAAATAAAACATTCAGGCCTCGTGTGTGCCACTGCATCTTCGATCCAGCGGTTCCCCGGTGCTCATATTAGGTGCTCCCAGTAGCTTAATTACCCACTACGGTGATATGAGCATCTAGGTTGTATGATCCGTGATCAGATGGCACATGCGTAGTACTTGTACTTTCTGCGCATTTCCCAAACTCTATCAGCCGTATATGGCAAAAACATTCAAACCTCCTACTGTGGGCCGTTAGATCTCAGTGAACTCGTATCACCATAGAATCTACGATGCGGGAGCACCTCATACTCTCTCGTGCGAGAAAACATAAGTTGCTATCGCAGCTTGGGTGCTACGGTGATACGAGCTTGGAGGTCATTTGATCTGAGATCCAATGGCATCTGAGCGGTCTTTGTGCTTGTAAGCAGTGGCCGAACTCTTTTGGGGATTTTCTGCAAAAAACCATTCGAACCACCGAGGAGGTGTTGGGTCACAAATCCAACGCCTCCGAAGAGCTTGTATCACAAAAGCATCTAAGGTGTGGTAGCACATGATATTCTTACATACATGAGAATATGATGTCCTCCTTCATCTTAGATGCTACAGTGATACGAGCTTCGAGGTCGTTGGATATGGGATCAAAGGGCATCTAAGTAGTTTTTGTACAAATTGTGTGCAATTCTCAAACTCATCAAGGTTTCCTGCAAAAATATTAAGACACATCATGTGAGCTGCTATATCTCAGATCTACAAGCTCCAAGCAACTCGTATCGGCATATAGCATCTAAGGTATGGGGGCACATGATATTCTCCCAGGGAGGAGGGGTGGGGGTGCACAACCAATTGGTGGTTGGGAGGGTGGGGACAAATATAATCTAATCAACCCTAAACAGAGCTCCACAATTTTATCTAAGGTTGAGGGGTTGACCCTCGACAATCATACCTCCGCCTAAACACAACATTTGCATGTACTGTAGTACTAGACTTAATATTCATGTTCAGTTTCATGTTCATTTTAAATATTGAACTGAGGACCATGGATGTATTACATTTTACTCCATTCGTTCCTAAATATTAGTCTTTTTAGAGGCTTCAAATGGACTGGCACATACGAATGTATATAGACATATTTTAGTGTCTAGATTCACTCATTTTGCTCCGTATGTAGTCACTTGTTGAACTCTCTAAAAGACTAATATTTAGGAATAGAAGGAGCATTTCTGAATTCATGTCATACATGCATGGTTTGGAAAAATAGATGCACTATACTTATTGGATTGTTGTTGTGTTCGTGTGTGTCTCTCTCTCTCTCTCTCTGTGTGGTCATATGCTTGATACATACAAAGTTTTCTCACCTCCATATTGTTCATCTTTTAAATTTGAATTTGCATTGGAAAACTTACTATGGATACCATGAAATGTGAAATCCACGTTGAGATCACTATATCACAAACTCACTCTAATTCAACAACTCGTCATAAATCAATTACCACGTTGAGATTATTATTTGCAAGGAAAATACGGGTATTGTAATACACATAGATTCGTTCGGCAATTTAAAAGGTTGCTTTCGTATTCTCGAATGGTAGGACCCAACGGCGTACCAGCCAGACCTTGGCTCGTGTTGATCCTAAAAAAATGGGCTCGTCTCCTTCGGTTGGCGTGTGTGGACTATAATAAAAAGACACATCCATGACATTTTGGGCCGAATGAATTTTTTTCTGTCATACATATGACACTTCTAGGATGATAATTGTGACAAAACCCAGTATCATCATAGATGTGGTGGGATCCTACTTCTATGACAAAAAATCATGACAGAAAATGGGCTTTTCATCCTGGGCGGGCCGGAGACGCAGCTGCATGACATTCTTTGAGCCGTCCATGATGGAAAAAACCGTGGTAGAAGCAAGGGGGAGGAAAATTTCGGGGAGTTCCCAGTTACGGTGGGAGGTTGGGGGCCGAGCGATGCGCGTTTCTCTCGTACATGTACGCGCGTGTGTGCGAGGCGTTGGCTCTAACTGAACCCGAGCGAGGGGTTGGGCTCTAACTGAACCCGAGCGATTGCACTGCAGGCTATGTGTTACAGAACCTGAGCGATCGATCGATGGCTATTAACTGAACCCGATCAAGCGATTCCTTCGCTACTGCTGCTAACTGAAGCCGATCGATTGGATGAACAATGAGCGCTGCAGGGGGGGTGGATGAATAGTGAGCGGTGGCGTTGCCTCTGGATGAACAGGACCCCGTGGTGTGGAGGGCTGGATGAACAGTAGACGGAGGAGGGGTGCCCATGGAGGGGTGGTTGAACAAGACCCCGTGGTGTGGAGGGCTGGATGAACAGTAGACAGTGGAGGGGTGGTTGAACAAGACCCCGTGGTGTGGAGGGCTGGATGAATACTAGACAGTGGAGGGGTGGTTGAACAGTAGCCGGTGGAGTAGCGCGCGGTGGAGGCTGGATGAACAGGAGCCCATGGAGGCTGGAGGAGGTCGACGGTAGCCCGTGGAGGCTGGAGGAGGTCGACGGTGGAGATGAACAGTATCCCGTGGAGTCCCGTTTTGCGGTACGCCACACGCCTCCTGATGAACAAGACCCCCGTTTCGACCATAGGAGGTCCATTTCGTCTATTTTGCGGTACGCCATACCCCTCCCGATCAACAGGACCCCCGTTTCGACTGTAGGAGGTCCGTTTCCTCCGTTTTGCGGTACGCCACACCCCTCCCGATCAACAGGACCCCCATTTCGACCTTAGGAGGTCCATTTTCTCCATTTTGTAGTACGCCAGACCCCTCCTGATCAACAGGACCCCGTTCCGAACGTAGAAGGTCTGTTTCCTTCGTTGTGCGGTACGCCAGGCCTCATTTCCATCGCTTGTTCCGTCCAAACCCTCCCAATGAACACGACCACGCATTTCGTTCCGACCCAGCCGGTTGGCTCCCACGCGTTCCGTTGCCTCCTGATGAACACAATGCATTCCGTTGCCTCCCCATGAACACGACGCATTCCGTTGCCTCCCCATGAACACGACGACGACGTTGTTTCTCCGTTCCGATCCATCCATGTAGACGAGCCCTGGCCGTACGTATGCGCGAGTAGGCGTTCGAGACCCCGCCCGTATGCACACATACGTGGCCGTATTTTCTTTCTTGCACCCTGGCCGCTGTACATATGTTGTCACACCCTAGCTAGTCATGCATTAGAGTGTGTGCATCATGTTTAAAATTCCATTTAATTTGAAATGGGGATTTGTGAAACCCTCAGAATCATTATGAAAATGACCCAAATAAAAATTTCTCCAAAAGGGTCCAAGAAAATGCTCATGTTGCTCTCTGAAAATATTGGACAGAGATAAAAATCAAACCAATATTTTTAGTGGATCATGGACATTTATTTTGGGCATTTGGAATTAATGCATAAATATTTGCATTGGAAATATATTAATTATATATATTAATATATGCCCAAATATTATGCCAATTATAAAAGAGCTCTGGAATAATATATCTAGCCCCTGCAAAAATTGGCATAAGTTAAATAAATGATTTAATATATTATTTAAATCAAAACAAATGTCAGAAATTAGAAAACAGAAAAAAAACAAAAAAACTAAAAGGGAGAAGCTTACCTGGGCTCCTCCCTGTGCAGCCCAGCCAGCAGCCGGCCCAGCCCACCTCCCTCCTCTGTCGTCTTCGCCCCGACAGAGGGAGGGGAGTGTGGCCGGCGCGCGCGCGCGGCCACCGCGCCACGCCACCTCTCTCCCTGCCTGCCTGCCCTCCCCTCCTCGCCTCGGTGTCCCTGGACGACGCCACGCCCTCCCCCTGCTCTCTCTCACTCTCCCCCGGCTCTCCCCTCCTCTCCCTCGCTCTCTCTCTCGCCCGGCCGAACACCACCGTCGCCGCCGTTCGCCTTAGCCGCTGTCTCCGACCACCCCTCGCTCCCCCGACCAGCTCAGGAGCTCCGCCACGACTCCCTCTTTCTCCC
>NC_041392.1:633382918-633404036 GCF_002162155.2 Triticum dicoccoides | reverse complement strand
TAGCTCTCTGTCCAGGAGTTGCAAGTAGTTTCTGGTGTTTGTAGCCTACTGGAGGCCGTGGACAGCGCTGACCATAGGGGTGGGCTGTGATGCGGTAGGTACGTGGCCGGGTGTACCGAATACCCGTTAGGTATCTCGGGAACCCTGTTCACATCGTTCGGGGCCGTATGGGAAACCTCGGCCGGACTCCCTGCGGATGGAACCTGAATAGGCGATAAACCTGGACTAGAGGCTTAAGTGTTTAGGTAGGTCGTGGTCTACACCCACGTCGGCTTTCGCTTGAAGTCTGCCGAGCACATGTCGTGTGCAGACGCTAAGTGGTGGAAACATGTATGAAGAAGTACACCCCTGCAGGGTTAACATGATCTATTCGAATAGCCGCGTCCGCGGTAAAGGACTACTTGGTTGCCTATACAGTTCATAGACAAGTAAATGGATACTACTAAAAGCCTCAAGATAAGTGTGAGTGCCGAGGATGGCTCTTCCGTAGGAAGACGGAGGTGGATCCTCGGTAGTGTATTGAAGTGGTGAGTAGTGGACTCGTGTGCGCAAAACCATTTCAAGTTGGAGTATCGTAGGATAGCCTAGCCAAGAGTCAAAGCTGGCTTGCTGCAATAACTCCACCAACCCTTCTTGATACTATGCATGTATGTAGGATCTGATGTAAGTCTTGCTGAGTACCTTTGTACTCATGTTGCTGTAATCTACATTTTTACAGAAGATGCTGCAACCCCTTCTGATGGGTTCTATGTAGACGTTGACATCAACGAGTAGGCTAAAGACCCAGGTGGTGACCCTGAGCTTGTGAAGGACCACGTAGTATAGCTAGGCTTTCCAAGCCTCTTTTATTTTACTAGTTGTCTATACTCAGACAAGTTACTTCCGCTGTTGGTTTGTATGACTGTATGACTTGTTTGTGGGGTCGTGAGACCCGTACCTTTGTGTATGCTATGTATGGCTCCCTGAGCCTTAAATAAAGTACTTGTGTCGTAGAGTCATGTTGTGATGCTTCGTTGTATTTACACCTATCGAGCATATTGTGTGTATGATTGAAATGCTTGGTATGTGTGGGATCTGACTATCTAGTTGTTTATCTTTAGTAGCCTCTCTTACCGGGAAATGTCTCCTAGTGTTACCGCTGAGCCATGGTAGCTTGCTACTGCTCTGGAACACTTAGGCTGGCCGGCATGTGTCCTTCTTCGTTCCTGTGTCTGTCCCTTCGGGGAAATGTCACGCTTTGAGTACCGGAGTCCTGTTAGCCCGCTACAGCCCGGTTTACCGGAGTCCTGCTAGCCCAGTGCTACAGCCCGGACCCACTTGCTGATGACCGACACGTTCGAAGCTGGGTCATGGATGCCTGTCCCTGTAAGTCTGTGCCACTTTGGGTTTACGACTAGTCATGTCAGCCCGGGCTCTTTATCATATGGATGCTAGCGACACTATCATATACGTGAGCCAAAAGGCGCAAACGGTCCCGGGAAAAGGTAAGACGACACCCGTGGGGATACCGTGCGTGAGGCCGCAAAGTGATATGAGGTGTTACCTGCTAGATCGATGTGACATCGAGTTGGGGTCCTGACATATGTGTACATGCTACGTGCGCGCCTCTACTACGACACGTACGTGCCTCTACTACGACACGTGCGCACCTCTACATCCACCAGTATATATGTACGTACACGTTCGACCAGAATGACAACGCTACGTACGCTTCGACCAGGTGGGTCCTGACTGTCAGGCACTTCCTTGCCTGCGAAGATGTAGCTGGTGGGTCCCAGCAGTCAGGGGAGCGAATCATTTTTTTTGCCCAGACGCACTTCCTTGCGTGCGAAGATGTAGCTGGTGGGTCCCAGCAGTCAGGGGGGCGAATCGTTTTTTTCCCGGATGCACTTCCTTGCGTGCGAAGATGTAGCTGGTGGGTCCCAGCAGTCAGGGGGAAACGTTTTTTTCGCGAAATACGGTGGCCCATCCGATGGATCCCTGCTGTCGGGTGGAGGAATAATTATTTTGCATGTAATAAGGAGGCACTTCCTTGCTGCAGCCGTGGACCCAGCTGTCAGCCTCTCCACGTACAGTCCACGTCCGATGGAGGCCGTTCCTTGACCACATTGACCACGCCGCGCCGAGAGCACCAGGGCGGTGGACGACGGCGAGGCCTAGGAAGGGAACGACGCGGAGCCAAGGAAGACGCAGCAGTGGATGCCCATGCGTAGAGGAGTACGAGGGTTCACTGGTTCGCTGCGGTGTGAGGCTGCCGTCGCCAGAGAATAACAGGGGGTGTGGGTGAGTAGAGGGATGGCCTGGCCAGCGGTGGGAGTAGTAGGGGGCGGTGAGGCCTTCGCCGCGTCGCAGCCGGCCACGGGAGGCAGGAGCACGAGGCACGACCATCGTTGGTTTGGGCGGCTGGAGCAAGAAGACCAGAGGTTGAAGAAACACTACGGCTGTTGGATCAACATCGTATGGTCACTGGAGCTAGAATCATGCATATTGACTAAGTTGACAAAGCCCACCGCCCCCGTCAACTTAGTAGGCCCACAAGTCAGCCTGCCACTATACTGGGTCCCAGCTAACAGGGGGATTGTTCATTTTTTGTGCGTAATAAGGAGGCACTTCCTTGCTTGCGAAGATATAGCTGGTGGGTCCGAGCTGTCAGCGGCGGTAACATTTTTTTCGCGAAATACAGAGGCCCTTTCGGTGGGTCCCTGATGTTAGGTGGAGGAATCATTATTTTGCACGTAATAAGGAGGCATTTCCTTGCGTGCGGCCGTGGACCCAGCTGTCGGCCTCTCCACGTACAGTCCACTGCAGATGCATATCGGTCGTTGACCACGTTGACCAGGCCGCGCTGAGAGCACCAGGGCGGTGGACGATGGCGAGGCCTAGGAAGGGAATGACACGGAGGCAGGGAAGACTCGGCAGTTGTTTCCCACGCGGAGGGGAGTACGACCGTACGAGGGTTTACTGGTTCGTCTACCGTCGCTGGAGAATAACAACAGGTGTGGGTGAGTAGAGGGATGGCTAGGCCAGCGATGGGAATACGGTGGGGCAGTGACGCCTGCGCGGCAGCAGAGCCGGCCACGGGGAGGAGGGAGCAGGCAGTCTCACCGGCGCTTGTTTGAGAGGATGGAGCAGGAAGAGCAGAGATTGAAGAAGCACGACGGCCCTTGGATGGCCATCCAATAGTCATTGCTTGTGCGTCAACCTTTTTTTAGGAAAGCCTCAAATATGTGGAAAACAGCATACAGCCCATCTGCCATTATTTCTAATAATTTACAGCCCATTTGCTAATTATTAAGGTTTTTTGGATCCCATATTATTTTTGTTAGCATTACAGCCCATATTGTGGCCACGGTTAAAAAATTATACAAAATTTTGCATATTTCGGTGCGGTTCGAACTGTTTTTTATCCTGAAATTTTGACTCACATTCAAACTGATTTTAAAAATAAATGTATATCAATATAAAATCCAACATATTCTCCACGCATAAAAATTAATGGAATTTAAAATCTCAAAATGAAAAAAAAATATTTGAAACTAATTGCCGGTTTGATGTGTTTTAAAAATGTACAACCCATTTCTCATTACTGATGGGCCATTTTCTCGGCCAGCCGAATGAAAGCTCTCCTCGTCTTGAAAGATTTGTAGCCCAATAGGCCTGACAAAGCGACTTACTTGGCAAATCACAAAAAAACTGGGCTGTGGCCGTGGACCCAGCTGTCAGCCTTTCCATGTACAGTACTCTTCTGATGGAATGTCGTTGACCATGTTGACCACGCCGCACCGAGAGCACGAAGGCGGTGGACGACGGCGAGGCCTAGGAAGGGGACGACGCGGAGCCGGGGAAGACGCGGCAGTGGATGCCCATGCGGAGAGGAGTACAAGGGTTCACTGGTTCGGCTGCGGTGTGAGGCTGCCCTTGCCGCATGGCCTGGCTAGCGGTAGGAGTAGTAGGGGGCGATGAGGCCTCAACGGAAGCACAGCCGACCACTGGAGGCAGGAGCAGGCGGTCTCCCCGGTGCTGGTTTGGGCGGCTGGTGCAAGAAGAGCAGCAATTGAAGAAGCAGCAGGACCGTTCGATTCAAATCCAACGGTTACTTCTGCTAGAATCGTTTGTTGACTAAGTTGACAAGCCCTGCGTACACGTCAACTTAGTCGGCCCACAGGTCAGCCTCCCAACCGGTGCCCCCCAGATGTCAGTGGGAGGAATCATTTTTTCGCGTAATAAGGAGGCAATTGATTGCGTGCGGCCAGACCAGCGGAGGGAGTAGGGTGGGCCGGGGAAGCCTGCGCGGCATCACAACGGGCCATAAGAGGAGGGAGCAGGCAGTCCCGCCGACGCTAGTTTAGGCGGCTAGAGTAGGAAGATCAGAGATTGAAGAAGCACGTCGGCCGTTGCATGGACATCCAACAGTCACTGCTGCTAGAATCGTGTGTTCACTAACAAAGCCTTGCGTAAACAAGTAAGCATCGAAATCTGTGGCGTGTACAGCCTATTTGCTATTATTTTTATAATTTTTACTTATTTTCTAATTCATGTGGAATTTATTGCAGCCCGTTTTCCATTTTTAGAATTGCTGGCCATTTTCTGGTCAGTACCAAGGTCAAAAAATTAACTAAATATGTGGGAAATTTTGAAAATTCGCAAATTTTTCCTGGGGGACGAAATATTCCTAATACAAAAATTAATAGCCATACTAAAACAAATTTAAAAATAAATTAGTACTATGTCATGTTAAATCTAATGAAATACGTATAAGATTTCAGTGAAGAACAAAAACAAAAAAAGAAACTTATATCCCATTTGCTATAATTTTTTTTGGAATTTTCAACCCCTTTTGATATTAATTTTAACAGACATTGACCATACTCTTAAGCCAGGCCAGAATGCATCCCTCCTTGTCTTGAAAGATTTGTAGTCCAGTAATTCGGAGAAAACAAATAGGCCTAGCTTGGGTATTCTTCAAAAAGAAATACTGGGCTACCTATTTTCCCAAAGAACTGGTGCATGAGCATTTAGCTTTATTTATTTATTTATTTATGTTTAGGGGAACATGAGCATGTACCTGTGCCGGATTCATGTGAGAGCCTCCCTTCCAGTTAATTATGGGCTTCTCTATTGGGCCTTCATCAGTGGGCTGCATGTTATCAACAAGTGGAAAATGTGTTCCGTATGAAAAATAGTATGTGCTACGTACGGTACGGGGCACTAAAGGATCGAACCGTGCAACGACTTCCAAAACATTGTGTTTGTCGTTCTAACAACACATTTATTCAACCAACAGACGATATATAGTACTGACTGTACATTCAAAACAGTAGCAGTAGCAACAGGGCTGGGGGTGCAACAGAAGCAGTAAGCAGGCCAGAAGAGTGAATACGCAGCTCTCTCTTCTGAACCAAACATCAGCCATCATTACAAAGGGCTACCAAAAAAGAACAAGTGTATGCATCAAACTAAATAAAGATCCTACTACACCAAGTGTACGCATCTAACTAACTGGCTCAGTTAGACGTTACTATTTATTAAGCTGTGGAGATTGGCTGACGGCTTGAACCAGATGGGTGCCTGACGGGGGAAACTCTAGCCAGCAGGTCGAAGTCTGATACTTGCCACCCTCTCTCCTACTTTGGGCTGCAGAGCGTGGCAGCACATATCAGGGTATCGTGCATGCAGAGACACATGGTACGCTGTGTACACACAGTTTTGCCTGATGAACCATGGAGGGTATGGTGCATGCAGAGACGCATGGTACCACGCTGCCATCATGATCCTTGTCGTCGGTTATCTCCTGGCTAATTGGATAATTCAGTCCGACAAACAGAGAGCGTGTACCAAGGCCACTTACCAGCCTCCAGTCAAAAATTCCTGAAGGCCTAGAGAAGCTGGGATCCTGCTCAAAGACCTTGCAGTGATTGTGATTGTATTCCGTGAAACAACACATCCGGTACGTGCGAACGATCATCAATATTTCGCCGTCGTCTGATCGAGCCAGGAACCACCTGCAACTGTCATGCCACTTTTCTTTGAAAGGTTCTGGGATCAGGAAGGGTAGGGACACCAGGCGGCCTACAACAACATATCAAGTTGGACTCAAATAAAAATGGCCCTTGATTTAGTCAATCTTAAGAACAACATGTTATGAGCATGAATATTTTTTCAGCAAATGTTGACAGTAATATAAGCAACCATCATGATATCATAGGAAAGTAACATACTGTTGTAACAGCCGTTTGTAGCGATGACTGGAGTAGGCCAGCAATACGTCCAGCCATAGAAGCAGTCGACAGACTAAATGAAGCCCTTGTGTTCAATGGCATCAGAGAACCATGGAGGATGTATGATCCTGCGATGGACGTGCAGATTTATCCACTTACCGCAGTGACCTGTCAGATAGGCGAGACCGCGGTTGAAGAACGCAATTAGCCTGAAGTCTTTATAATTCGCAGATCTTGTGGGCACTTGGCAGATTACAACCTTGAGCAAATCAAACTTGGTATCATGTTGGCAGCTGTAAGATTCCGAGTATTCTGGGCCGCGGTGCCAAAGCAGTGCAGTGTTAATCGAAGGAAGGGGGATCAATCACCGAGTGTAGACCTCCACGAGCATCCAGCTGCCGCGACCGTCGACGAGCACCATCCAAGACGTGCTCATGCCGACCCAGTACATATCGTTAATATAGTTGAGGCTGACGGGGATCAGATCGCAGTAAAGGGGGTTGATGCTCGCCACCCTACGATCGTTATGCTGCGTGACACGCCATTTCTGAAGATCAGGCGGCATCAGCAAGCAAGGAGCTAGCTTAAACGGTACAGCCCCGACGAGCACGCGGCGAGCGGCATGGTACTGAGATTGTCCACACGCGAAACAATGAGCTTGATTACCTTTGTGGTGAGCGAATTCCAGCCACTCTTTCGACAGACGCTGCTCGGTTCTGCCATTGTTAGTGCTTGGGTTCAGAACGAGGGGGGGGAGGCGCCTTAGTGGGGATGGAAGATTGTACGAGATTATGTGCGGACAAAGATGGAGAAGCAAATATGTGGTGCGGGAAGTGGACAGGTGATGATGACTACAGCACGCCGCTTGACTTACGAGACACATACCAGCAGCGTAGGGTCATGTCGATGCTAGACAACTTGCTTGAGTGACCACAGTACTGGTACTCCCTACAGTGCATGCCCTAACTTGCTTGAGTAGAGTAGTAGAGTAGGACTCTGCTCTACTACTAGCACCGGAGGAGTAGTATATTCTAATCTAAAATAGTTACAAACTTCAATGGCTGAGCGTGGAATGACTACGAACCATGCTCAAAGACCGTGTCTATGAGATGTTTGGACATGGGCGACAACCTCAACGCCAACGGTGATGCTCCTGTTGCAGCGTATGTGTTTCTGTCCTTCCTGTTCGAAATACAAGGAGGTTCACCTGGACATACACATTATCAAGTTAAATGTTGAGCATTAGTCTTCGCTCAATGTAATCCGCTGTCTAAGCATGTGGAGACTTCCATGCAGGATCTTGCTCTATTGGAGTATCGCGCATGAATAAAAGTATATCCGTTTATGGTTTAGTCTAGAATCTTCCGTGTATGAATTTCTACTACAGTACTGGTGAAAGACTTACGATGAACCATTTCTTACATCTCCTCTGCCCGCTTGCAAGTCATCCTGATTTAATCCCTCCATCTAGGTGTATAAGGGCATGGTTAATATTACTTAATAGTATAGCCATCTGTTGACTATAAGAAAGTGACATGTCATCTATAGACAACATGTATAACACTCGATACTCAAAAACTAATTCTTAAAGATCATTTCTTGCAAAGCACAATAAGTGTTATTTCTTCACAAGTTTTGGATGCAGGTTGAACAGTTGAACGCTTTTGTTTGCAAAAGATACCTTTTTATCTAGATCACCTGGAAGTTTGTGAGCTCTAGAGATGAAATAATATCCGAAGAAACCTATCGATACCCGTTACACATGAGATGATCCCCACATCCTTTGTCAAAATAAACAACTCCCCGATCAATGCATTTCACTCTTCGGTGCAACGCACGGGCAACTTACTACTCCCTCTAGTCCTTTTTAGTCTGCGTTTAAGAAAAATCCATTTTTCCCGTAATTCTCTGTGTATTAGCGTGTTGGGGCTGTTCTTTCCAACTTTACCCCTCCTTTATGTTCGCTTGGACGCATTCCTGCAGTTACTCCCATCTATCTCTCGCATGCATATCCTTCGTGCCTTCCCAAGGCAGCCAGCCGCCTACCTCTTACTCTCCTCCCCAGTCCCCAACGGTCCCATCTCACCTTCCCATTCTCCCATCTCTGCTACATCCCGTACATCTCCATGGATGAAATGCACCCATCATGGTTGTGGTAGGATAGCCAACCCTAGTGAGACCATGGATGAAAGCTTGCTTGATGTGGACGACATCGAGCTCGCGTACCGAAGCGTGCTCCCGCTCGTGGACGACGACGCACTTGTGGAAGACCGGGCGCTAACTGACGACAACGTGTTGCAGCTAGGCGATGTGTTCCAGGTGTGCGGCACGCCCGTGGACGGCGACACACTCGTGCAAGGCGGCGCGCTCGCAGACTGCAGCATGCGCCTGGATGACGGTGGCGTCCACGCGCTTGAGCCCGTCGTACGGGTGCTGGTCGAGCTGCTAATCTATGGCGGGTTGTTCAGTTCAGGAGGGAGTTGAAAATTTTGGCGGAAAGATTTCATCTGCCAAAATTAAACAAATTGTTTTGGCTCCAATTCCACCAGTATCAAGCGACGATGCTGTTCTTCTTGCCTCAACATTCTTCATGCTCAAACGCCATGCAATGGGTGAGAGATTGGTGCGGATGCTTAGAAGATTTGGCATAGAGAGAGAGAGAGACGCATGCGCCTGCATGCAGAGATTGAGCGGAGAGTGAGAACCCGCATGCATGCAGAGAGGTGGACAAAGGAGAACATTGGCGCGAGAATACAGGGTGTCGAGCCAATCATTGCATGCGCACAATAACTACCCAGCATCCCTTCTGTAGCAAACCAGGGGCAAAACAATCTGATTTTTGCTGCACTCTCCTCTCCTTGGTATGCGGGCTAGGCATAGAACACAAAGAAAAAAGGACGACCAAAAATTGAACTAACATTATATATAGTACGATAAATGCCGATGCATGTCACCTAAAATTATATCATTCAAAACTATGTTCAAATACGAATCCAACGATATAGTTTTTGTTGACATGCACTAACATTTTGTCAGTTAAATCTCCAGTCAAATTCAATGGGGGACTCATAAACCACGACCGATGTAGTACAAGTGTAGAGGGCGGCGCTGCAAGGGAGTCTCACCTCTCACCCCGCTCGTGGCGCGGCAGTAAAGCCGTCATATCACAAAACCCAACCACTCCCAGTAATAAGTGGCCTGGTAAAATAAACGAACAAGCAACCATCACATCCCTCCGTCTTTTTTGCATTTAATCTCTCTGCATTTACTTTCTCCGGTTCATCTCGCATACTCGATCCCTAGCTACTACTCCTAGGGCCAGTTCTTTTGGTGGCTTCCCCAGCTTTTCCCACAAGGCGCCTCACTCACTTATTTGGGCTTCTAAACTACTACTCTGTCCTGGTTTATTCCTCACCATTGTAATTTGTGCTAAATTTTGACCAAAGATTTAACTGGTTTATTCCTCACCATTGTAATCCCTCCGTCTAGGTGTGTAAGTCATCTTACGAAAACCAAATAATCACAAGCTTGACTAGTGCTGTTTTTCTACTTTTACAAAAACCGCATCGTAATGTTAAAACGTGCATTTGCACGTACATAAGTAATAGTAGTACTCCCTCCGTCTAGGTGTATAAGTCTTCCCTCCTTCTTGGTCACGGTGCACAACCAAAGATGACTTATTGACCTGGATGGAGGGAGTAGCACAGTCTGCAAGCATATATCAAGAGAGACGTGTAGTGCGATAGTATATAGTAAAGTTTGTGCTATATGCACGTACTTGCAAAATGCGTACGAATACACAAGGTTTCCAAACATTCCCTTTTACATACTTAATTAAGGATGCTAAAACTTCCTCAACGTTCGGGATTTATCATTTGCGTCCCAAAACTAATGAGATCGCCTTACGAAACAAAAATTATACTCCTCCTAAAAGCCACGACACTCGCAGGAGCGCTTGCGGCGCGCCACAAGTGCCCTGGTGCGCGGCCGTTTCCCAGCGCGTCGACACAACGCCTCTTCCTCAGCCTCGCAACTCGCAAGGTGCTGATTGGCGGCTTGGCCGTGGGCGAGGGCGATCTCACCGGTGTGGTGATCCAGCGCCAACAGGTACTCCTCCTTGTGGAAGCGTGCACCCGGTCCATGTACCACCAAGTGTAGATGAGGCGCTTGGGCCCGACTCCACTCAGGGCATCGGCACGGGCGTCCTCTGCCACCCTCACGGCCCTCGCACGATCCTTCTGCCAAAGAGCCAATCGCCTGACTCTCTCGGACGCGAAATAGGCCTCCCAGGCAGCTTTTTCCGCGATGCGCTTCTCTTCCTCGGCCTTCTTCTCTGCCTCTATTTTGGCGCACTCTGCTGGAGGCAAAGCCTCCCACAAGGTGACATCCATTTCTTTCCAAAGCTCCTCAAGGCTGGGGGGGCTCGGCGGGCGGTGTGGCATTCTCCTTGTAGCGGGGAGCCAACGCGTCCTCCGGTGCGCGTGCTAGCGAGATTGGGAACGCCGACGCGTCCACCTCGATGCGTCACGGTGAGGAGTGGAACACCGACGCGTCCTCCTCGACTAACAGCGGCGAGGAACGGAACGACGATGTGTCTTGTTGTTGCGAGGAGCAGAACACCGACGCGTCCTCCTCGACTACTGGCGGTGAGGAACGGAATGGCGACGCGTCGCGTAGCGGCGAGGAGCGGAACACCGATGCGTCCTCCTCGACTAGTGGCGGCGAGGAACGGAACGGCAACGCGTGACCGTCCGCGTGGTGCAGCGAGGGGATCCTAGGGCTTGGGAGGGGCGATGCCACACTACTAGGGAAAAGCCTACCAGCAGCGAGGGTTTTGGGCCTGTCAGTAGCGCGGGCACCGGCGCTACTAATAAGGCGCTACAGCTAACGTATAGCAGTAGCGCCGGTTGTCCCACGGTACCGCTATACATGAATAGCTGTAGAGCTCTTTGGGAAAGGGCGCTACTGATATTATCTGCAGCGCTGTTTGCTGGGACGCGCTACTGACAATGCGGTGCTACTGCTAAACTTCCCCCCTCGCTACTACTAGTTTATTTATTAGTTTTTTTCCTGCATATTTGTTTTGTATTTGTTTTGTATTTGAATAGGCTTTATACAATAATCTTTAGCATATCATACACATACAAATGTAATCATAGCATATACATACAATTAGTCTCATGAAATCATGTCATCATCATAATCATCATCCAACACAAAGTGGTCTCTCGTCATCATCTCGAAAATAGCGATACAAGTCTCGACTGATATGCAAATACATCGTCACCCATCTAAACAATGATATACGCGAGAAGAGCTATCACTTTGAGAACATGAGTTCGTATCCCTCTTTCGCATTAGCGTGAACCTCTAAACTAACTACTACCTGTCACTCGGAAACCGGAAGGGCCTGACACTCCGGCCACTTGTCGTATATATACTCCTGGCATAGCACTTCTTCGCCATCTATGATCTATGCACCTGCATCATCACATGAGTCGATGATATGCAACATATATAGTTGAGCAACATAAAGAGACAGACTTGGCAAAAATAAAAACAACATATCATAAGCATAAATAACAAAGTTCATCATACCCCAAAATGCCCTAACTAGAGTGATTTTCGCTAGTCGAGGAGGAGGACGGTTTAATTACATCACAAATAAAGTTTCACCATGCATAACTCAAAGTTTTGTCATACAAAAAGTATGGACTAAACGGACACATTGTCATATATCGACAATCACTCCAACAAGTCGTTCCATCCATCCAACTCAGGGAGATAGTCCCCGAGCCTAGTGAAAGGCTTCAGGTCGAGACGCTGAGAGGCTATCCATGTTCGGACGTCTTCCCGCGACATTTGTCCTTCTCCGTAGAACATCCCTGTTTTTACGACGACCTCCTTAATGATGATTTGGGCAAGTTCGCGCTGGATGTTATAGAACTCAGCTCGAAGTCGATGATCCTCGATATCTCCTATGTCCTTTGCCCATTGCAGAATATGGGCATCGCCGGATCTAGGTGACATGCGAAGGTTCTGGTGATCCCGTCTGTACTCCAGCATGTGGTGTAGGACATAGAATCCATCATTAAGTGAATCGTTCGGTTGCTGGATGCAGCAGAAGTCGGTCTTATGGCCGAAGGCGACCCTGCCGCCCCTTCTCTTCTTGTCCCTGACCTCTCCACCCCTTGCTTGGTAGTAAAACATAGCACTGTCGAGAACATCCTTGATGTGGGTGTAATCCTTTTTGTGAATGTTCTTCGACGAGTCCAAGTAAAGAGCGTGGGAGAATCGAGGGTAGAGGATGATGAGGACGGTGCACCCGCCGCTGCGCAAAATAACTCATCAAATTAATTAGCCTCCACCGTGCAAATGAATGATTGAAATCGAAGGAAGGATAGCAGCATGGATGACTTACACGGGATGATAAGGCATGAGAATCGCCTCCTTGTCCTTATTGGCGAGCATGAAATTGACGATGTAATCCCTCGCGTATTCACGGTGATTTGCGTAGACTCCCAAGAAGCCCTCATGCATGTAGTACGGGTCAGCGACACAGATATGAGATATCTGCTCAACCCCGATGATGTAGTTCATGTGCAAGGCTTAAAGGCGGACAAACGTAAAATCCAGCTTCTTCACGTGAAACATGTCGAGTATGTAATCGAATCGGAGGAAGAACTTCTCTGCGGGGAAGCTGTTGACGTACGACATTTGCGGCGGAACATTAACCACGTAGAGTGGGTATCCTGGATCTTTCGAGGCGATGAGGTCTTTTTCTACCCGCAGCACATCGTCATGAAGTCTCTTTAGATCGCCGAATCTGGCCCGTAGCACTGTTGCAGGTAGGATTGGTTGACCGGGGATATGCCATTTATCCGCACCGGGGATATCTATACGGTCCTGAAGCCGAGGCTGCTGAGGCGGCTGGATCATAGAAACAGCTTTTTTGCCTTTCCTCGCTCTCTTCCTAAACTTCTTTACTATCGGAAGGTCGTCCATAATATGTTGAGACGGCAATTCAGGCACCAACCCATGACGCTCAAACCCTGAGGAGGCGCTAGTATAGACATACTGTTCATCAGCGCCATCGTCGTCCTCATCCTCATCCATGGCGACGTCATCAGCGACTAATGGAGCCTCCTCCTTACCCCATCCGCTATCACCCAACCCGACACCCCGACGATAATTGGGTAGGTGGGGTGTTGATGTTCATACCTTGCTGATGCTGCGTGCTCGTGGGTGTGCTCCCGGCCGCCTCCAGACGAAGCAGACTCTTTGGCCACAACAGGACCCACCCAGCATTGCTACAATCACCAAGCCGCCGCGGTGTCTCGTCATCATCCCCCAGTAGTACTGGAGGAGGAAAATTCTCGTGGCCCGGTTTGACACTGGCCACGGAAACCTTGAAGATGTGCGGGGGGATCGGCCGGCTGTGGAACAATGGTTCCTTGGGCTCCATTATCGTCGCCTTCCCCACGTCCACCATCTGGTAGCCGATGGTGTACAATACGGTGCACGGGGTTTCGTCGGCCTGCAAAGAAAAGTCTGCGACGTGAGACATCCGAAAGGCAATGAAAATAGGAGATTATACATTTATATTGAAGGGGGCCGGTGTGACAGATACCGTGAGGGCGTCGAGCTCAGCCAAAGACGAAGCACTGCCTAGCACGTCCGGTGCGGGAGCCGGTGCGGGAGCAGGTGCAGCTGCAGGTGCTGGTGCAACGCTAGTCGAGCTGCTCCCCGCCAAGAAGTCAGCAAGGGGAAAGTCCGCTGCATCTTTTTTTGGATTTTGTCTGGTCCAATTGAAAATGGCTGGAACCAAGGTAGTAGAAATATCTAAAGCCACCTGTTTTGCGGCAGCTATCGCTATTGCGACTGTCTCAGTTGATTTCTTCTCAACCGCAATCTCAACCCTCTTATCGATGTTTTCTTCATTTAACCTCCGTCTTTCCTTTCTCTCCTCCATGGTCTCACGGTAGTACTTCTTCCACGTGGCGCCGTCTCCTACATCGTGCACGCGTCCATAAGACAGTCGAGTATCCACCGGTTGTTGTTTCAATATGTTCAACGCCCGGTTGAATGGACTGTCCCACTTGGGCCTCGCCAATGCCTCAGACGGCGAGTCGCTTTCGGCCGCAATCCTGTGATGCACTCTCTGCAAAAGGCACAACGATCGTTTACAAATATGACTAACGTGTGCAGTCGAATTGATCAGAAACTAAAATTACCAGCAGTCTCATGAACTCCGTAATGACCGGTGCTGTCTCGTAAACCTTTTTCACAGGGTCCCAACGGTGTCGGGCCCTGAGGACGTCACGCTCCTGCGGGATGGTGAACTCCGCCAAGGGGTCTGGGATTCCCAGACTTGCAGCTTCCGCGTCCTCCTTGGCCCATTTGGACCTCTTTCCGCCATAACCACGGCTTCCGAGGTGGTGGCTCCCAATGTTCCTCTCTTGAAGCCCCTTCATGTACTTAGACTTTTTTTTGGCATCTTCGGCCTCGCAAGCCTCCTTGAATATTTGAAACTGCTCTTCCGTGATTGTCGGATTATCCTTTACAATCTCGGAGTAGGGTTCCTTCTTGTCGATAATCCTTGCTTTCACTCGATTTTTCCAGGCGGCCAACGCATCGCTAAACTTGGTCATGGCGTGTTTGTTTATCTTCTTCATTGTCGGGTCCTCATCTGGATCTTTATAATCCTTCTCATTCCGGCCCGGGAACAAGAATATCTGGTGAAACTTCTTTAGGAGGGAGCTCCTCATATTTTCTATCTTCTATAGTCTCTCATTGTTGATGGTGGCGGTTGTCGGTATGATGCAACCTATTTGATTGTCGTAGCATTGACGCGCTTCCTCGGGCGCCGTTGGCTCAAAATTGCCGTTGTCCACCTCCGTGACCACCACTCTAGTAGTCCTGAGTTTGTTAGGAACCCGTTGCCTCTTTGCTTTCGGTTCTACACCGGCTCCGCTCCCCGAGGCAGCGCCGGTCTCAGTCTCAGCGCCGGTCTCGATGCTGGTCTGAGTCTGAGCGCCGGTCTCAGTCGCAGCACCGGTCTGCGTGTCTGTCTCAGTCCCCGATGCCACCGGTGGGCCCAGTAATAACATCGGTTGATCATCGGTAAGGCTAAAAAATTCGTCTGCCGCCCGGTAGGCATCGTCGCAATCACCAGAACCCTGTCGTTGCTAGCCATGTTTCCTATGATTAAATCTAGTCAATTAATTCTAGACCAAATATAATGAATAATGACATAAAAAAAGGCCTGTTGTTTTTCAGGAATGTTGACTCCTTCCTGGTGCGGCAAATCACGGGCACTCGATATGTCCTAGTTTGTAGCACAAGTCATGCCAAAATTCACGGAAAATTTCGGCATGAGCTTTGCTAAAAAGTGGACAAATCGAGAACCTGAAATTTGCCGGAAAAGAAATGAATCAACATTCCGGCAAAACATAGGCCACTAAGCATCATTCCCTGCAAACAGTGTCCAAATATACACGAGCAACCACATGTGCAAACAGTGTAGAAGAAAATTCATTTAACTACTAATTGAACAAAATTCAGTTAACTTTAGTGCTCTATAATGTTGAAAGGAAAAAAAATTCAGTTAACTACTAATTTCATTCATTTAGGTTATTCATTTAACATCACCTAATTAACCTACTGTACCAATACTACTAGTAGCACTACTAACCTAATTAACCTAGCAAAACTCTAGTGCCCTAACTGAAAAACATCTAATTAACATCTACTAGTACCACTATTGCCCTAACCTAATTAACATCTACTAGTATCACTATATACTATACAAGCAGCATCTACCCTAATTAAACCCTACTGCCCTAACTAACTTTTGTTGTAAACCAATTTTTTTTCTCTAAACTAATTTTTGCTCTACCATCTACTACTTAACATCCTTTGCTCTAAACTAAATTTTTTGCTATAAAAAAACTTTTGCTCTACTAATTTTTTCTCAAGAATGCAGAGAAAGATGAGTGGGGGAGGGGTGGGGGACTTACAGAGAGGGGAGAGACGGTGGCAGGGAGGTGCTCGGTGATGGAGGCAGGGGCGGAGAGGGCAGGCTCGGGCACGGGCAACTGCGGTCCTGGGCGGGCTCGGGCGGTGATGAGGTGGAGGGCGCGGACGGTGACGTCGAGGGCGGTCTCGGGCGATGGCGGTGAGGCTGAGGGCGGCCTCGAGCGGCGGCGGTGAGGATGACGGCGGCCTTGGGGGGAGACGGTGAGGTTGCGGGCGTCCACACCGGCAGGAGACGGCAGCAAAATGGGGCGAGGCGAATTGGGGAGACGACGGCGAGGGCGAGGGATTTGGGGAAGAAGTGGTTTACGGGGGGCCGGGGGGAAACCGCTGTTTAAGTGAAACGTAACGGTAGTGCGTTTCCGAAAATGCGCTATAGCTAAGTTAGCTATAGCGCGGTTCCTAAAACCCGCTACTGCTATTCCTTTCTCCCTTTTTCCCTTTTTTCTTTACATTTTATTTTTTTTCCTTTCTCCTTTTTCTATTTCTTCCATTTTCATTTACTTTTCTACTTGTTTTTTACTTTATTTTATTTCTGGTAGCAGCAGCACCTTACACGTAAGCGCGCTACAGCTAAGGAGAGTAGCAGTAGCGCTGGGCCAGTATACGCGCTACTGCTAGGTTGGGCTAGCCATGCGCGCCCAGTTCAAACATAGCAGCAGCGCTTTTTGCCAGTACGCGCTACTGCAAAAGTCATAGCAGTAGCGCGGTTTATTTACGTGCGCTGCTACTAAGTAGCAGTAGCGTTTGATTTTGTACAGCGCTACTGGTAAGATTCTGTGTATAGGCTTTTCCCTAGTAGTGCCATGGTGGTCGACGTGAGAGGAAGGGGGAGGAGATAGCGATGAACGTGAACGTGAGGGGGAGGAGATATCGATGTCGTGGGAGGCGCAGTACTTATAGCGAGCAATGGCACACCTACGTAAGATATGGACTGAGCTGCACTGACTTAACTGCAGGTCCAGATGCATCACTCACATGTGGGCCAGACCCCTGTTGGGCCCATATGTCAGTGACCCAATGCACCTGCAGTTAAGTAACAGCTACATGGGCATATTTTTTGTAGTAAATTACAGGGGAGCGAAGGGGTGGAAATATTGCTGGTCACAACGGATTGGACGAGCGTGGGGGGAGGAGAGTCATGCATGCAATTTTTTTCACACGGGGTGGAGTGGTGGGACTGCCGGAGGGAGAAGGAGAGTTTGGCAGGCATATTGTTTCCACACATGGAGAGGAAAAGATTTGGAGACGAACGGGCTTCTTGCAGGTATGGGGAACGGTGCATAATAAGTCATCTTGCATGTCGGGCTAGGTATAGTCTCAAGTCATTAAAAACATACACTACTAGGAAAAGGCCTACTAATGGCGCACCAGTTTTGCCTACCAATGGCGCATCACTGGTGCGCCATTAGTATCACCCCACTAGTATATATTACTAATGGTGCACCACTGGTGCGCCAGTAGTATCTGGTATTCTAATGGCGCACCACCCAGTGTGCCATTAGTATATAACACCATGCGCCATTAGTATGCCTCCCAGGGGCCATATTTAACCATGTGCTTTGGCACACTAATGGCGCACTGCGGATGGATGCGCCATTAGTATACTTGGCATACTAATGGTGCACTGTTTGGTGATGCGCCATTAGTATACTTTGGCATACTAATGGCGCACTCTGTAGTGATGCGCCATTAGTATGAATATTAGGTTTTTTTACTTTTCTGATTTTTGCACAGGTTACAAAATATATTATTTGACAGAATATAGACAGTAGCACACAGCAAGAGCAGATTCATCGAATACAATAGAAGATTAGTCTCCGAATACAATTCATCATATTAGTGTCCGAATTCAAAATACCGAACAAAGATAAAACATTACATGTCTCGAGACTATGAGTATCGAGTTTGTCGGAAGTAATACTAATCCTAACAAGTCCTAGTAATCATCATCATACAACTTCTACTTGTTATTAATAACAAGTCAAACGATCATCATCTTGATAGTCATCGAACCAACCCTACTTAATTGTTCTTAGCACATGATCATCAGTATTAGGCAGGACCTAAATACCCTATTTAAGCTAAAATAGCATAAAACAATATAGACCCTGACTCTCCATTATGGAGAATGGAGAACGTCCTATCTCCAATTCTTGCGCTTTGCTTCCTTTTGCTTCCAAGAAACTCCTTACGACTGTCCATACATTTTTTCCATCCTTTGATTTTCATGTCTCCACTTCTTTTAGAAATCTCGTATGGACAGTTGAGATTCGTAGGATGACCTGGCTGTATGTTCAAAACATTAAGACTACCTTTCTTATACATCAAATGAGGCACACGATTCTCTGGGATTATCTGTTGAAAAACGTAGTAATAACTTCATAGTTAGCAATGATGTACTAGTTTTAGAAGTATGCAAAAGATACACGGATGTCGTAATAGTTAAAATCATACCAGGGTATCTCCATGGAGTTACCGTAGTTGAACACATGCACTAGTGGCACGTATTTACCATAATGTTGAGGAGTTTGATTGTGGATATTGTAATTCTCAATGTCAGTACAAAATCAGACCAGATGATTTTTCTCCTTGTAAGTTGTTCATTCAGAGCCATCGGTGTAGTGGGTTTTGTCTACCATCTCCTGCCCATTCTTTGAACAATAAAAATAAGCTGTCAATGGAAATAAGCTGTCAACTATTTTGAAATAAACAATATAAATTAGTTAATAATTAAGTATGTTTGAGAAACTCACATAGCGGTAGAACTGGAGGCGTATCAACAAGGACCCAAATGTCCATATTGTCTTGGTTGATGTCAGGATTACCAAGATCCATGGTGATAAGCATACCCTCATCAAAACCATACATCTTGCAAAATGCTTCCCAATTTTTGCAACCAAAATGGGTTACGCACTCAGAATTATACAGATTTACTTCAAATTCCACATCGTGATGAGTCCTTAGGTGAATTTTCTTTGTTTCAGAAATTTCATGGTCTTCAAAATCCATCCTCTCCAAGACACAGCGTCTTGCATGGCATCGGATAAGCTATACTCGAATTGTAAAAGATGAAAATTACACGTTGAAATAGTTGAAGTCATGCTTAATTATGAAAATAACACCATCGTTGTGTACCCTTTCAACTTCGAAGGTCTCCTCGAGCTTAATGCTGAAGCGCCGATCATCGTCAAGGTGAGGCATGTCGCACATACCTCGATCGTCGTGGCACCAGTCGCACTCCCCCGGGAGACTTTCGTCGTCCGATGACGACATATCCTACGTTCATAATTCAAAACTACATCATTTAGGGTTTGTCGACACCGAGGCATCCTAAAAGCTAAGCTTTCATCATTTAGGGTTTGTCGATGCTGAGGCACCCTAAAAGCCTAAGCTTTCATCATTTAGGTTCTTATCAACACTGAGGCACCCTAAAACCTATGGTTTAATGTAGCAAGAATAAAGGGGCAGTTGATCCTACTTAATTAAGTACTAAGATACCCCGGCCCATGCTTTAGTACAAGTACCCCATATGTCCTATTTTTAGAAAAGTCATGCTAAAATTCACGGAAAATTTCAGCATGACCTTTGCTGAAAATAGGACATATGGAGTACCCGAATTTGCCGGAACAGAAGTTAATCGACATTCCAGCAAACTCAAGGGCCTCTCGGGGTACCTGCAAATTCATCACGACACGATCGTCGGAGACAAAACCCAGCAAAGTAGCAAAGTTACTGACATGTTTACAGAAATTGTTTTCTGTAAAAGATGATCATCATCTTTACAAGTCTTTCTCAATGTGATCACAAGTAATTCAGAGGCATCACAAGTAATTCCCTGTCCATTTGTCCGTCCCCAACTAGATACTAGAGTAGCACTATTGATGCCCTGTTATTGCTGAACTTTATGACAGTATATACAACAACTTATCCTAAATGTGGCTAGAACTGCAGATTTACAAATTAAAGGACACAAACTCAAGCAAGCTTCCTGAACAATACCCTCACAGAAAACATAGGACAAGCAATGAATTTCTATAACCAGTAAGAACAAGGGGATGATTTTAGCAAGTTAAGTGCAGCTCTAGCACCCTGTGCATGAAATGTATCATGTATCAAACCATCAATTAACTACTGAACCTAATTGGCTACTACTCCCTAATGCACTCCAGGCTGTCAAAGTATAGCACAGGAGCAACGATATTAAACCTAGTAGCACTACTGAACCTAATTGAACCTACGCAATACTCCAACTGAATGATGGACCATGCATGTTCTATCTCACTACTAAACCCCAAGAGAAAAATTCAGTAACAAATGGAGTAACAGATTAACAAATTACAATACACAAGAACTAAACTTTGGTTAATTGAATGCATTAGCTACTGAGTTGTCCAGATTAACAAACTATAGTGCACAAATCGCATGTCATCATCAGTAACAAAATTCAGATTAACAGATTACTTCCATATGTCAATTTTAGAAGAAAAGGAACGAATTACTAGCATTGCATCTCTACTGCACTGAACATGTGGCAAATGACAAATGCTGTCTGATGTTGAACAAATGGCATGAAAGACATTCTCTGTCTAAACCTAGGAACACAGTCATTACTGTCTGTCTATCTAAACCTAATTGAACCCAGGCATTACTGTCTGTCTAAACCTAGTGCACAAACCTAATTGAACCTATGAACAAATGGCACTACTGAACCTAATTGAACCTAGGCATTACTGTCTGTCTAAACCTAGTGCACAAACCTGAAGTGCTGAGACACAAGGCACGGTCGAGGGGGGGGAGGGATGGAATGGGGAGGAAGGGTGGAGAGGGAGGAACGAGGAAGGAGGAGAGGTACCTGGGCGGGC
>NC_041392.1:633343861-633382489 GCF_002162155.2 Triticum dicoccoides | reverse complement strand
TAGGGGGAAGATTACTAATGGCGCACCCCCGAGCGGTGCGCCATTAGAATGTTTTTTTATTAGAATGCTTTTATTATTTTTATCCTAATGGCGCACCGTGGCACAGTGCGCCATTACGAGTTTAAACTAGTAATGGCGCACTATGCAACGGTGCGCCATTAGTCGTTTTGCAAAAAAGTAAAAAAAAATACAGTAGTGGCGCACTCTATGGATGGTGCGCCATTAGTAGTTCTAACTACTAATGGCGCACTCTGCCCGGATGCGCCATTAGTATGTTTGAAAAAATTAAAAAAACATTTTGTTACTAGTGGCGCAGCGTGTGCTTGGTGCGCCATTAGTGTCTTCCACACTAATGCCGCATCTCCACATGGTGCGCCATTAGTATATACTAATGGCGCACCACATGTCTGGTGCGCCATTAGTGTCATTTCCATCTATAGCCCTTTTCCTAGTAGTGATACACGCCCCACACAGGTTCATATTTCAAGGTGCACTAAATTATTGCATGCGATGATTAAGGCTGGCCATAATGGTGGTATCTTAGCTGGTATCATGCACACGGGAATAGCAAACATGCTGATGTGGCAAAGAATTAAAGAAGAGAGGGGGATTAGAGGGGGGTTAGAGTAACTAGTGTTCATGCATGCATCTCCTTTTCCATTCACATTTTACAAGTAAAGTTTGTGGACAAACTTTGACCCAAAGTACGATGGGGACTAGTAAACCAGAATGGAGGTAGTATTTTTTTAATCAAAGAAGGGTTTCCCCTTCCGATTTTCATTACTGAAAACCACCATCTAAATCTAAACCATAGTATTTGCCCTAGAAATACCAGGTCCAACATCTCGCAACATAAACCCATACAACCTCCATCGCAAAAAAAAACCATACAACCATACGCCAAGGAGGTACGTAGTACTATGAATTCCATTTTCGCTCCATACCAAGTGTTCTAAAAACTACTTACTACTTATAACGCGCCATTGAAAATCGAAACTCTTAACCCCGCTAAAAAATGATATTTTAAATGTGGCTACTCGATCTGTGGCAACTGGCGAGCCACCGCGCTCCAAGTCGTTCACCTGTGGTCCCGACCATCAACTCCTACGGATCAAATTATCACGCGAGATGACTATTCCTACAAAGATGCTCCACCACGTACCCGGTACCCGCGAATGCAGCAATCGTGCACCTAGGGTTTTAGGGTTTATTTTTTAACGTCGCCTTTACATAACACTCATGTGTGCGAGACAGCGAGAGGCCGACTACGTGTGTGTGCCTCTTCTCTTTGTATATGTACTCCACCGTTTATCTGGTGTCCAAAAAATTATAATAACTACTAGCAATGTGCCAATGCGTTGCCACACGATCAAAGTAGATTAATACATATTCACCGATTTGATAGAAAAAATGTCTATTTTTGAAATACCTATATCACTAAAAATATGTTATGTTTCACTCAAAATATATTCCTTTGGCGGTTTTGATGAGATAAGGGAGGAATGTTGTTGGTTTCAAGATTCGCGAAGTGGTATATGTCTAATTTCTACTCTTACTAGCAAGATGCCCATGCGTTGCACGGAACATCAAGATCTTGTGGGAGAAAAGGAAGAACGAGGGAAGGCCTTATCTGCAAATGTGGTGAAGAGTGCCGGTAAATTGCCATATATTCCTTCCTATACGTCAGATATAAATCGGGCGACCTACATTGCAGGATGGCAGGCCCACCATCATCACCAACTCTATTTTTATCCCTACTCTTATAAAAAGCATTATCGGTGAGGATCGTGTGCCTGCCATCCTGCAATATAGGCCGTCCGATCTATATCTGACAGATATGAAGGAAACTATGGCAATTTTGAAAAAAGGTACCCACACCCCTCTCCACATTTGCAAATAAGGCCTTCCCTCGTTCATCATTTCCCCCCACAAGATAAACTACTCATACAAATGCATCTTGATGTTCCGTGCAACGCATGGGCATCTTGCTAGTTGTTGCAAAAAGCCCATGTGTGTGTGAGAGAGAGGGAGAGTGGAGGAGGACGTAGTGCATGTGTGACAAAGACACAAGGAGTGTGTGTGCGATAGGTATCAGCTTAAAATGAAGCGATAGTGTGTGTGTGCACGATCGAGAGGGTGTGTCTCAAGAAGGGAAGAAAAATCTACATAGATACAAGGAGCAGGAGAGAGACATGTATGCGATGGTGGAAGCACGAGTGTGTGGGTGTATAAACCTATCTAGAGGCTAGCTAGTCGATAAATGTTTGTGAGAGAAATACGAGTCGGGGTGCGAAAGCGAGAGTTTTGTGTGTGTGAGAGAGAGAGACAGTAGTCAGGAAGGGGAGTGGAAGCAGGAGTTGTGTGTGTGTGTCTGAGAGATAGAGAGAGAGAGAGAGAGAGAGGAGACAGTAGTCGGGGTTGTCTGATCGGTAAACAAATGAATAATGTCAGTCTGGGATGGAGACGAAAAGGAGACTGCAACAAATGTTGTGTCTACAGGAGAGAGAGAGAGAGAGATTAATTTTAGTGGTATGAGTCATATGTAGAGAAATATAGGGTGTGTGAGAGAATCGCATAGGGAGAAAGACAAAGTGAAAGACGAGTGGAGACTGTGTGTGTGGCGATGAAAAATAAAGCTTAGCTAGGTACCGAGTGATACCAGAGAACAGTAGAGATGTGAGAGATAATGAAAACCGTGTAATGTATAATGATAGGGAGAGTGTGACACTTCTCAAGGGAGACGTCGAGAGACCATGTTTGCGAGGATAGGAGAAACATGAAGTGAGCATGTGGGTGAGCTGGAGAAAAGAGAGTGATAGCTACCTGAAGGAGCATGCATGCGAGAGAGATGGGCATGAAAGGAGTGAACAAAAAAGGGATTCAAATATTTGAATTCGAGATGATGATACATGTAATCCATACTCCAACCAAAATTGATCTATCAAAGATGCATACTCATATGAATTCACGCACATCTATGTTATTTAATATGTAGATATTACTGATCCATACATTTTAGTAGAACATAATTTAGTTAAATTTTTTTGAATTCAACCTTAATATTTCCAGATCGTTGTATTTGTAAATCATATTATACATATAAAGGAGCAGAATTCTTTGTTGTGCTTTTGAAAGTATATATAAAAAAATGATGTATATAGAATGTAATTCCAATTGAAAATGGATCCCGCCCGAAAAAAATAGAATACAAACGGGATTCGATTTGAGTTGGCACGGTAAACGGGCAGTCTGCAAAATTTGAACGAAGCAGGGAAAGTCGCAGTAACCGCTCGAAACCAAAATCTGCGAGATGGAAATCACTACTGCCTATCCCTGCCACGCAAAGCCTATCTGCTGGATTTCTATAGGTTTCGATAGGGGTAGGTTTGTAATTTCACCCAAACATCACGTAACCGCCTCTCACCCGGATTCATACACGGTGGGCACCAAAACACAGTGTGTCCTCGGCCGAAATCGACTCCCTCCCGGATTCATATTCATACACGGTGGGCACCAAAAACAAACTCTCGTCGGCAAATATTCGGTGTATGCGAGATTACCGTCCTATCCCCAACCGACTAATGTTGTTGTGATGTAGTAGAAATTTGAAATGGGGGCTAAGTTTGTAAATTTCCTCGCATTTGAGACAAGCGCACCCTGAATACATGGTTCCCCCTTCTTCTCTATCTCCCTTTTCCCCATTCATACTCTGTGGGCACTAAAACACCCTCTCCACCCCACCCTCCTCCGTCTGCCGCCGTCCGCCACCCCATCCACTGCCATCCTCCTCCACCATGCCGGAGCTGATACCCCGACGCCGCCATCCATTACAAGAGATCGACCTCTCTCATCCATGGCTTCGGACCAGGATCCTTGCATCCCGTCCTCTCACTTCATCCCCGCCGTCCTCCACCTTGCTGGCGCTGCTCCTACGACCGTCTCGTCCACCACGCCCCGTCGCCACCGTCTACCCTCCTAGATTTTCTTCCACGCCGCCGACCGCCATGGCTACCGCAGCACCGTCAAATTCTCAGTAGATGCGTACACAGCGCCGCACCAGAGGCAGTACTCTTTCGTATCTGCTCAACTTATTTATCGCAGCAAGAAAATCGATCGCCATTGCTTTACTCTAATTTCTTGTCTTGGTTGCAAAGTTGCCTTTGTCCGGTTTGCACCTTCAGATTCGCCATGGCACGCTCAACACTATACTCCCAATGGTTATGGTTTTCCCCTTTTATATTCCACACTAGTTAAATCACAGTAGACTAAATTTCAAAATCTGGTCAGTCGATTTTTCAGAGCTCGCCGGAGCTCGCTGGAGTTCGCCGGTGCAATCGAAGGGGCTCGGGTGGTTGTGGGGCCTCGCCGAATGAAGAAAAATTGACGCGGGTGGGGGTTTGGGCGGGGCTGGGGGTGGGGGTGGGGGTGGCGGAGGAACACAGGCGATGGGGACCAGTGGTTCGGCCGGTGGCCCGTGCGGTGTTCTGTATGGGAAGAATCAGAGACGAGGAAGAAGAAGGGTTAGGAGACGTAGGATCCTCATCCAACCACTGGGAGTTGCATTCTTAATGCGCTTTGGTTCATCATGTGTGGGCACTACACAACCAACATTTTATTATCCAAAATCTTCTTGCTCTTCTTTACCATGTTCCTCTTTCGTTCTTCTTTAATATGTACTCTCTCCATTCCTAAATACAAGTCTTTGTATAGATTCCACCATGGACGACATATGGAGCAAAATGAGTGAATCTACACTCTAAAATGTATCTGGATACATCTGTATGTGATCCATAGTGCAAATCTCTACCAAGACTTATATTTTGGAACGGAGGGAGTATGATAGTAGTACAGTATGTTCCTTGTACTGAAGATGAGTAGGGACATTTGCGGTGTAGAGGTCTATACGGTCGGTTGTGATGGACACTTTGAGCCTCTTTGATTCATAGGATCTTGTAAACATAGGAATAGGATTTGTAGTGTCCTGCCCACTCGAATCTATAAGAATAGCAAGGAAATGCGGGGAGCTATGTCGCCTTTGAGAGTTACACTGATATTAATAGTACCGCACCTTCACTTGAAGAGAGCTGGTATCCGAAGCCTTTCTAGCCATACCGGCAATACTAGCACATATATTCCAGCAAGTTCCACTTTCCTGATTTTACTCTGATGCTTAAGGTTTTCCCGTTATATCTACACTATGATCTGTGTAGCTGCTTTGTGTCGCACTAGCAGCAGTCCACTCTTGAAACTAAACACTGCAATGACTTACAAAATTGGCACCAAGGCATTGAGTGCCATTCTGGATGCAATGAAACTCATACGCTCCCCACCTGTTGATTCTTGTTCAGAATATGATCCTAATGACTATTCTAACCTCGAGGAGTCAAAGGCAAATGGCCTGTCCTGTTCACCCATCAAGGTGTCTGTTCTAATTTCACAATGTTTTATTGATTGCGGGTATCTTGCATATGTTGTCTTGCATTTCTTCTACTTTGTTGCACCGCCATCTGCTTAGTTTACTCATCATATATGTCGAGATGCCATGCCCATCCATTATCAATACATATTCCATCTGTCATCATACCATATTTTTCCACTCAAATGCTGTTCTTGTGCATCAGACATAAAAAAGGAAGAGGGTGATTGCCGAACCTGAAGGAGCACCAGCAAAGTCCTTGAAAAACGTGGTGGTGCCAGAGAAATTAGACAACACCCCACTTATATTGGTTGTACAACCAGTGACACAAAACATAGGACCAACTCCAGCAGACTGTACCCATACTTCACTGGCCACACCACTAGTCCCACCACACAGGACCTGCACTCCAGCAAAAGGTATACCGATTTCATTTGCCATAGCACCAGCTGTACCACAGAAAAATCCCACTCCGGCAAAAAGTACAGCAAGTCCACCGGCCGAAGACCTATCCCAACTGCAGAGACGGCCAATTCCTGCAGATTGGAACCCCATTCCATTTATTCCCAGTTTAAAAGACAATGCTTTCAATGTTGTTAGGGACTACGTGCATATATTCCCATCATGGGAAGATTATCGTGAAGACAAACACCATTTTCACATCTTCCTGTCCAACACATCAATGATTCCCATCATGTAATTGCTATTATTCATGGTTATTATTTTTCTATTGATTGAACACATCAATGATTTACATTACATTGTTGTAACTAGGCGAGGGTCAATCTGGATAGTCATTAAGAGCAAAGCTTGCTTGTGCTTTTCAAGGAAGCATTGCAGCAGTATCAGTGTTACCTGAGGAAATCACACTTTGATGGCAAGTCTATAGACGAATTTTTGGTGAAGTCTCCTGTGCTAAATTTAGAACACATTGAATGGAAAAACCTTGTTATGCACTGGTCTCGTTCTCAGGATGACGTACTATCTATGAAATCACATGACAATTTGAACTTCTACTTTTCCGCATGTGCCTTACGGATCTTTTTTGCAGGAAATCTGCTCGAAGAAGAATTCCGGTTTGACAAGAACGACAGGATATAGCAAATATGCTGCCTGCTGCTTTGCTCTTGTTAGTACCTATTGTCCTGTATCACCGTACTTGCATACATACCTGGTTCATTATGTGACAGCAGTATGCATGATAGCTTGCTTATCAATTGTTCGCTCCAAATTATCTGATATGTATGAATGGTTACATTAGTGTAGAATATATCCAATGCCAATGTTTTTTTAGCTCTGCATTGTTCTTGTAAGTACATGCTGTCCTTTATCAGTGTACTTATAATGACAGGTAGTTGTTCATGTACCATCACTCTGCAGCTTATTTTCCTTTGCCCTCCATTTTCTACACATTAGATCTATATTTACTCTTACCATAAGGATTGTACTGAAGAAGTTTAGTTGTGCATTGCTCTTGGCTGTACCTTTTGCCTGTATCCCTGCACTTACATTTATAGCTACTTGGTTATGTAGCATCACTCTTCATATTATCTTAAATATTCTCCATTTTTTCGTATATTATCACATCTATATTTACTCTTAACAAAATGTAGAATAAAGGCAATGCTTTTGAAGAAGATTCTGTGGTAAACTTCTCGAATTGCCCCCCCCCATCAGCATGGACAAGGCCTTTATAGAGCATGTCTTCACCAATAATGTAAGTTTGTCCATCTCAAGCCTTCAAACTTTGCTGTATGTATTTGGTTAGACATGACTGCAACAGATGTTTATTTTTGGTGTTTGCATCAAATTGCTTGTTTAAAGTTTATTATGTAGTTCATAAACAAAAGTTTGTCCTTTCTCAATTTAAGTTTCAGTTGTACAACCAAGTTCCTTCTTCATGCTATGTAAATTAAACTATACAGAGCAAGTGATCTTCTTTTGCACTGCATATATGCTTCTGTTCTTCATCCGTAATCCAGTGGTGTGGTGAACCTACCCACTACAGCACAATGTCATATTCTGCAATGTCTTAACTATGAACAATGTCATATCATTCTACTATTATTTAAACCATCTCTTTATTTGCCAATCTGAAATGGTATAAATTGACAGCACACTAACCATTGATACTTATGAGTTCTTGATCTGTAATCCAGTGGTGTCGTGAAGCTGCCAACTCCTTCACAATGTCATTTCCTGCCATGTCTTGACCTGAACAATACCATATAGTGTTAATGCAATTTTAAACTGTGTCACTTTATTCGTCAGTAAGAAATGTGATGAATTGTCAGCACTGATCCTTTTATGTGCAAAACCTGTCATCTGTCTGCTTGTTTATCTTTCAGAGTGAGGAAGATATAAGTGTTGAACAAGCGCAGTCTCATCATCTTGCTCAGCTGCTTGTGCTGCAGCTCCCCAGCAGGGCTAACCTTTCTTGAACTCTACTGAAGTGCAGTCGGTTTTGTATATTATTTTGTTGGCGTGTTTATTGGCACTGGTGGCGATCTTTGATGCCCAGTGTATGTAATCTATTGTCTGCTTGTGCTTTATTATCATAGTGGCAAACTTTGATGCCCAGTGGATGTAATATGCCGTAATTTCTTTATTGTATAGTCTAGGTTTTTTCTTATTCACGATGCTGCAATTATTTTACTGTATATATATCTGTCTTCGCAGTAAACCGGCCAAACCGTAAAATTACGGTACATAATCGGGCCGTCATGCAATCACAATGTAGGTTGGGCCTGAAACGTGCCAAACATCTCACGGGCTGGCAGCAGCCCAAAATGAACCCCGGTCCATGATTGTGCGAATCAAATCACGGGCTTTTAACAGACCAAAATTGTCTCGGTCCTTGTTTGGCCCAATCAGATATCGGCTGCGAGTAGGCCGGATGCAAACCGGGCCGTAGTTAGGCCCAACTATATGACGGGCTTTTAACAGGCCAAAATGAATATAGGGCCGAAATGTTAAACGGGCCCTTAACAGGCCAAAACTAATATCAGACCGAATTACTAAGTGGGCCTTTAGCAAGTGGTCCCAAAAGCATAGTGTCCAGTTGACGGGCTGAATCTGATATGGGCCATAATTGAGCCCAAAGCCTCTTAAAGGGCCAAACCTGATATGGGTCGTAATTTGCCCAGAACGTGGTAGGCTTTTAACGGGCTGGATCTCATATGGGCCACTATTAGGCCTGGAGCGTGGCAGGCCATTAATGGTCCGGATCAAATATGGGCCGACATTTGTCCCAAAACATGGCAGTCAGTTAATGGGCCGACCTACTAGGGTCCTCAAAATCTTGTGGGCCTACAGCTAGGCCGGCCCATTAATGTCGGTGAAACCTCATGGGCCTTTAGCTGGGCCGACCCATTATGATCCGCAAGAGTCTTGTGGTCCTTTACCTGGGCCGGCCCATTATGGCAAACAAAAATCTTGTGGGCCTTTACCTGGGCCGGCCCATTATGGCCTGCAAAATCTTGTGGGCCTTTAGTTGGGCCGGCCCATTATGGTCCGCAAAATCTCGTGGGCCTTCAGTTGGGCCGGCCCATTTAAACTTGATGGGCCGGTCCACGTGTCAACATATCATAGGTGCGTCTCGCCCATTGGATGAGTGACACCTGTGCCAACGCGGACCTGACACGTGTCTCCTCCAGCCAATGATGAATTTACACGTGGAAAATCCCCATTGGTCAGGGCTGTTAACGGGTTATCGGATCCAAAACCCGACCCGATAGCTTAACAGCATTCGGTTACGGTGGATGCCACATGTCGGTCACCCTTGACGAAAGCATAATTTTGGTAATGTCATGGAACAATTCTATGATAGCACAAGTATGACTATCTTGATTCTGTGATAAATTTTTCATGGATGTACATGCATGACAAAAAACGCGACCTACTGTGACAAACACGTATCATCACGGAAGTGTACTTTTTTTGTAGTGGTGGTACGCACATTAGGCAACCCCAACCAGTCGAGCCTCAGCGTTTCAAGTCGAAATATCTGGCGGCCAGAATTCCAGCCCTAGGAAATTCCCCTCATGTTCCCGGTCCATAATGACTACCGATGAACAACAGAGGGATGCTTTAGTAACTAGACAACGTTACCTACCGTGCCGAGCACGGTTTAATTCCCTCGGTCGCCGCTCGTCAAGGTCACCCGTCAACTGCATTGCCTAGTACTACTACTACTACTACTACTACTACTACTACTACTACTACTACTACTACTACTACACCAGGATTAGCACAGAATTGAGCCCGTTTGTTCATGGCTAGTACTTGAGTTAATATATCAGGCAATGCACTGGTACGGAGGGATTATCCTTTTACTCTGCATATATAACTTGTCTGAAGTCTAACTAAGCAAAATGTTTGACCAAATCCTTTCTTCAGAAATACAACAGGACAGATGTACGGCTTGAAAATTTATTGCATGATGCAGGTTATGATATTGTTTTGAATCCTGGATCATAAATTTTAGAAAATCCAAAAGTGAGCATAAATTCTTGAAACTAAGCATGGTCATGTGATATGGCACAAATATTACTTCGTAAGTTTTTTCTTCAATTTGAGACAAGCTGCTTATGACAAGTTGCACAAATCAAGAGCCAAGGTATTTTGGAACAAAGACCTGTCACGTTAAGGCGAACGCTTTCACTATTGAAATCGTGGGCGTTTACGTGCTGCCATGAGTCCCTGCTTCTCATCGGTAGGTGCCGTCCAAGCAAGCATGTGAGTCGACGGGAGGCATGCGAGCAGACCGCTGCTCCGGCTGTCAGGGAGGCGTGCGAGCAGACCGCTACGTAGGCTCACCGGGAGGCGAGCCCTTTGACCAGGCTCCACCGCCCACCGTCGTCCCAACTGCTCCCACTTTTAATATCACCGGCGCCGCAGTTTAAAATCAACCCCGCACTACCCGGTATCGCTACAATCCTCTCTCTTTATCTCTGATTCTCCTGTCGTCTACCTCCAACTAGCCTGACCTAAACGTACGCCATGCCGCATCATGATGGTCTGCCCTTAGTGTTCTAGTTTCCTGAGGAAGACACCCAGCCGGAGTCTCAAGAACATAAGGCACTTTGGGACGAGCTTGAACTAGCCTTGCGGGAAGACGCCGCGCCTGTCCCCGCTCCCGTTCCGCCTCTCGTCGCCCTGACTGCGCCAGCGCCCATCCCCGTGCACCTGCCAGTGCATGCGCCTGCGTGTGCACTGACGCGCACGCCCGTGCCGGTGCCCGTGCACCTGCCAGCGCATGCGCCTGCGCATGCACTGACATGCATGCCCGTGCCGGTGCCCGTGCACACGAATATCTCCGACGCGCTGTTGACAGGGCCTGTCCCCGTGCGGGTGCCAGTGCCCCCCTCAGCGGCATGGATGGCCGCCGTCGACCGCTTCCTTGCACCAACGCCATTCGCCTCCTCCCGCCAGTTGACTCGCTCCGAAGTCCAGAACATTTTGGCCTTCCTTGAAGCTAGGCCAACGTCTAGGAGTACGCCAACAACGGCGCAAGACGCTGCCGTCGCCATCGGTAAGTGGCCGCTTCCCACCGCGAGACGCCCCCGCCGCCGCCGCGTAATCTAAATTTGCCATGAAAAATGTTCGGATTGCCATGCCTAAAATCCAAACGTTTGTCATTTCCGTTTATTTTATATCGATCGTCGTATAATTTAAAGTCGGAGTCAGACTGAACGAAATGTATGGTTTGATCGATTGAATGTTCTGCTAGAGCCATATCAAATTAAATATAAAACGTCATCAAGCCACATGTATTCCTTGTCATCCAACGACCTAGACTGCTTCAATGTCGAGCGCTCAACACGTTTAGCGTGCAGTTAATTTCATGCCAAAAATAGTGCTAATCACATGACAAGACGCAAATAATATCCTAGTAGTTAATATCCGCATGCACTTAATATACTTCCAAATTAACGTGCATTGCACGTACACACTGACTAGTGCTGCTAGTACGTGAAGCTGGTGCTATGACTTGTGAACGCGTCCAAATATGGTCAATGGCAACATCACCCACGAGTTCTTTCTGTTTGCCCGTGCGTCTAAACACAGAAGGGGAGGAGAGAGACAGAGCACACATGGAACCCACCAGTAAGTGATGGCGAATAGTACTAAAAATAGTTTTACATGTTATCCATTAAATAGGCTGTGGTAATATAAAAACATTATTTAAACAAAGGGGGTACAACAAACATTGATATTCTACTTATGTTGCCTATTGACGTGTGGCTTGAAAGCCCGGTCGCATGTTCGATCCTCGTCCTTTATTTTTTAATTGGTATATGGGTCCAAATTTGTTTCATGACATGTGGGCCCCTCGGTGTGTAGTTTGTAGCACTTTAATTTGTGGGTCAAAATTTGTTCCATTCCAAGTGGACTATCGGTGTGTAGTTTTGTAGCTTATTTATAATAATTAAAGAGAACAACATAGTTTACCAATAATACCATGGTGCGACGTTGAAGGCGAGAAAGGACGTGCGAGAGAGCGATGACCGAGCCAGAGGGAAATCAACTAGGGGAGTTGCGTGGGTTGCAACGGTGTTTGGAGTAGTTGTGGGCCGAATACTACGAAAATATAATCTAAACCGACCGGAACAAATGCCTACACAAATTAATCCAAGGTTGGAGTGCCCCTCGCAATGTAAAAAGCTCCGTCTTTGCGAGGGATGGAGAGGTAGTAGCTTCAACGCGTGCAAGATACGGTGTGAGAAAGCGAGGTCAATCGAGAGACATATAGATAGAGAGAGAAAGTGAGTGTGGTATGACATTCATTAAACAAATATATATGCTCTGGAGAGATATTGTCCGATTGAGCTTTTTGGCAAGGGTGAGGGATGTAAGATTGAGCTTGAGAGATGATCCAGTCATAGACGTGTAGATATATTTTGTGCGTGGGAGGAAGCATGGTCAACCGATCACATAGGGTCGCCGTGCGATCGAAAGAGTGAGACAGGTTGGAGAGAGTGACCTAGATAGACGATGTGCGTGAGAGAGTATACAATGTGAATAGGTCGAATTGGGCTCAAACATGCTGATATATCATTTTTGTCCGATAAAGAGCAAGGTCAATCGAGACACACGGAGAGAGAGAGAGAGAGAGAGAGAGAGTGAGCATGGCCCACCATGAGGTCGAAAGAGTGGCGGCGGCTTGGATGGACTGACCTAGATAGACAATCTGCATGAGAGAGTATAGAGTGTGTCGATCGAGGCCCGAACAGGGAGATATATCATTTGTGTGTCAAAGAAAATGAGGTTAAACGAGACTCAGATAAAGAGAGTGAGATTGAGCGAGTGTGGCCCGCCGTGCGGAAGAAAGAGTGAGACAGTCTCGAGGGAGTGACCTAGATATACAACATTTGTGCGTGCGCAGGAGAGGTTGGGGGGCTAGATAGGCAATGCATGTATTTAGCGCGAGAGGGTGAGAGGGAGAGGGGGGAGAGAGAGAGCTCGGCGTGGGGTGCAATATCGGGTGTGTGAGGTAAATACATTTGGTAACCAAGTGGAAAAGGGGGTTGTGTAGTTGAGAGACTTAGAGATCAAAACATGGAGAGAAAGAATGAACGTGTGTTGGAAACCGATAGCTTCCCAAGGTGGTTAGGAGGGGAAGATTGACCGATACAGGAAGTATGTAGTGTTTGTGCATGGGGGGGGGTTAAAAACAACATTTGAATGTACATAGTACAAGACTTAATATCGATGTTTCAATTCGGTGTACATTGTAAGATTTGAACCGAGGACCAGGCATACGTGTAATTATTTCAAATTCGTGCCATACTAAGTTTCAAAAAGTTGACATTGACTCAGTTTGTTGTGCTATTTTGTAGGTCATATGTTTGAATCCATCCAAAAGTTTTCTCACTACCATGGTGTTCATCATATACATATGAATTTGTATTAAAAAAGTAGCATGGATACAGTGAAATGCGAAATCCATTTTAGAATTGGAGATCGCTACGTGACACACACTCTAATTCAAATAACTAACTACGTGACACACACTCTAATTCAAATAACTAATTATGTGAAACACACTCTAATCCACGTTAGCATGGGTACCGTTTCAATTTTTTTCAAATAACTCCTCATTAATTAATTTATAGTACTCCCTCTATTCACTTTTATATGACCTTGAAGACATTTCAGACAATGTGCAAAATAGTTCATTTTAAGTTGTCTGAAACGACTTACAAAAGTGAACAGATGGAGTATCTTGTTTCAAATGACTAATTATTGCAAGGAAAACACGGGCATGGTAATACATACAGATTCATTTGCAAATGAAAGAAGATTCGTTTGCATTCTCAAATGTAGGCGCACCAGGCAGATCAGGGTCGTGTCGGGGTGGACGCTGCTTCGGTGCCTTAAAGGCAACTGCCTTTGGGTCACCAACATGTGGGCCAGCCACCTGTTGGGCCCACATGTCATGGACACAAAGGCAGGTGCCTTAAGGCACCGAAGCATAGTCTTGTCGGGGTGTTCGCGTGTGTCGGATGGACGCCTAGCACCCAGCCACCACCACCCTCCCCCCCAAAAAAAGGACTACGACAATATAAGTTCGCGCTTCCATGTTTCGGATTGAAATATCTGGCGGCTCGAATTGCAGCCCTACAAAATCTCTCATCTCCACCATCCCCTTCCATGGCCAGATTGCTCAAATCCCTAATTCGCCGCCAACCCTCGGATCGCCCCTCGTCTCATCTCTTTCGCCACCATTCCCCACCTCTGTGCCGGACGACGACGACGAAGACGACGGTCGCGCTTCACCACCACACCGGAGCTACCTCATCTATGCCCTCGTCCACCGCACCAGGTGGTCCACCGACAACGTCGGCCGCCGCAACTGACGTGCCTCACAGACACCGAGTTCCACCGCATCAGGTGCGCTTCACCGACGCCGTCTCCCAGCTCACCGGGGCTACTTCACCGAGCACATCGTCGTACCTCCGCCCCCCGAGGCCATTGGGGCTTCACCAACGGTCTCGTCCACCGCATCGTAGCACTCCACTGCCACTCAAGATCTGCATCCGTGCGCGGCCAGCCAACGCCAGCGCATCACCCTCAACGGCTTTGAAGTGACCCGCGCTCTAGCTAGGCGAGCATGCCCAAACGCCGGCCCGAACTAGGTATCCACACATCACTCCCTTGTGCACTGTTCCGACGATGTTTGGATATCCTTTCGCTGCTCTCTTAGCTTACACGCCTATGCAACTCCAACTTTAGCTCTTATTTCTTATGGAGATATCATCTGAAACAAGCAAATTCATTTTTTAGCGAAGCATGACGGCGCTACAGGATCTGGTACACATCCTGCACACCCGTATAACCTTGTAAGTATCTGTCCTCCGGTACAACATCAAGGTCGATTCCTCTTATTTGATCAACCACTCGCCGTGTCAAAAATGCATAGGTGGATGCAAGGAGCACAAGGCATGCACATCCAAGCAAGTGGTAACATGGACTTGTACGTGGAACATCCCAAGTGCAAGCAGAGCTACAGTGAGCCTGTACAACGAGCTAGCGTAAGTCCCTGCATTTCATTTAATTCATACTAACATTCGTGTATGATTTGTGTGCAGTGGCTGATCCACGAATTCAAGTTACCAGGGGCGAACATTTAACTTAAAAAATACGAAGGCACTTGCACTCCGAAATCAACATAACTTGAGAAATGTGAAGCTACATGCACTTTGAAAACTAGCTAATGATCCAAAGTAGTTCAGATTATAAACACTAAATGATGCAAGCACCAAAAAACACAAAATGCAACATGGTGTACAAGGACTACAAACATGGTCTGTACCTGCTTGAATTATTCGTTCTCTGGCTGAAAATATCGAAGTGTAATTGCACGTATAACCAGTGCACAAACTGCATATCAATATATCTATCCTGCACAAGTATGCCAATAGTTTCAAACAACAGATTAGAAAAGTATTTATGCTATGTTGTCATGATACGGGGACTTTCTGGTAGATGGCCTTGTCGTTTCCTCAAGCTATTCAAATGCACTATAATTTGCCTGTCATCAATGCCTGCAAATCTCTGTCTCTCTCAACATAGTAGATCATCATTAGACACTAAATCCTTCAATGATCTTGCAAAATGCTTGCATTAGATCCCTCATTAGACACTATATGTTCTTCACCAGGAGCATGTAAAATGTTTGCACCAAATCCTTCATTAGCAGTCTGTTCATTAGACACTTCAGGATCAAGAACAACATAAGCTTGTATGTTTGCACCGGAAACTTGATTAGATACATCAGATTCAGTCAGTTCAGTATTGATTGGGGGAGTTATAAAATAAGTAGAAATTGGTTTCATTTTCTCATAGATTCCCTAGTTACAAGCAGTTTTAGAACACAGTCAGGTTTAACTATTGGCCAGAAATTGAAGAGTTGAATTAGATATAATCAGGGATGTGATGTACCTGCTCGTTGCGCAAGCTACTCTTGCAAGCTGCCACTGTCCGTTTGTGCAAGCTCGATGCCATGCCCGTGATGCCGCCGCAGCCTCCCACGCAGGCTACACCCAGGGTTGGATCTTCATCTTCTTGTCCTTTCGTTCGCTTGAAGCCCGGCGACCGCCCTCCAACAAGGACGCGAGGAAGTGTTGTGTCGGTCTGTCCAGCGGCGGCTAGGTTAGGAGCGAACCAGACTGGAGGCTGGAGCGAATGAATTGGGATTTTTCCTGCTGTCGATCGATATGGGAGGCGCTCGTTTGGGCCGCGAGCCTGCTATAGGGCCTCCCTTGCACTTATGTTATTGGCCCATCCAAATTGAAACATTTTTCTTCATTTTTTACATTGCCTAATCGTGCGTTGGGACGAACAAAACTAGCATGGGCCAACCTGCATGACTCAAACTAGGTGCACACTTTCCAGCCACCTGAGGCGGGCGCCATACCAGCCCCTATGGTGGCATCACCCCTTTTTGCGCGAATGATTGGATATTGAAAAATATTCCAGTGGCGCTTTCGATTTACCCACAGAATGGTTGAATTGCTTGTTTCTATGAATTGAGTTCACCAATAATGTGAAGGATGACAGTCTTTCATCCTATTGTAGATTGCTTAGATCTTGATATGCCAAAAGTAATCGCATGAAATATACAGTAAAAGCCAGTGTGATGTGTTTGGCTACAACTAGTCTGACTACACGTCCTCATATAACATATCAAGGACGCACCATCTTACCAGATTAACCATTCGACTTACCCATGCAGTGTGGGAAGAAAGAAGTATTGGGGCTGCGTATCCAAGCAATTGATGCCATGGACTCCTTCGTACAACCTTGTAAGCGAAAAATAAGTTGCAGTGTGCCTATACAAAGAACTAGCGTAAGTTCAGTTACCTACTTCTCGGAATTTTAGTTAGCCACTTATTGCAAAATTGTTCAATTACGTTGCTTGGCTTAATTTAGTTTGCTACTGATTACATAATGGCATAGCCTATTAATCATATTGTAGTATGCACCTATCTATGTGTTTGATACTTACTGTTAAGAATTACCTATTTACCTTAACTTAAATATCTACTTGTTTGTTTAACTGCTTTGCTACTGCAACAGCGGGTTACAATGATGTTAATAACTACTTTTCAGCATCCAATAGAAACTCTTTAATTCCTTGTTTGTTTAACTGGTTTGCTGTTATAACTCCCAGTTGAGATGTTTTGCTAACTTGAATTTTTCTGAATCCAATCGGAACTTTAAGGGCAAAACAGGTTAGCCCAAGATCAAAGAGCGAGGTCCCCATGGACGTTGCATCATCCCACAGTAGTGGCACCGGCCCAATCGTGCATTATGAATTGCCAACTGCTGATGCTCTAGAAGCTAAACTAGTGGTAGAAAGAGATTCTGCTTCTGCACTTAGAGATGAAATTGACATGTTGAGGAAGCAAACAACACAATCACAAGTAGTACTCCAGACAACCATTAAATATTTGGTGGATTTCAAAATGAAGCAAGCTGAGACTGACTAGATTGTTAAGGTCCTGAAGGAAAAAAGGAAATTAAATTCCTACTTGGTAAATCATAGGTGAAATGTTCTTTCCATAGTTGAATAACCTTTGTGTTGTCTGTTCATGTAATAACTCAAACCATTTGTTTTAGAGATCATGTAATTATTGTTTTTTTCTGGTTTGTAATTTTATTTGAGCACAAGTCTGTATTAATTGATAAGACTCGGAGACATTTCATTTGGATTGTTGTGCCAGACCTACAAATATGCCAATCGGGCTGAATGTGCATTCAGCAATAGTAGTAGTATAGATGGACCATAAGTGGCACGCATCGGAAAGGGTCAAGATGCTGGCCAAAAAAGGATGTTGTTGTTGCCAAAAAAAAGTATAGCGGCCTGGCTTATGTATGTTAGTTGATATTATTGATCCATATACTCTGTAAGTGTTTATATGTCTGTTAGTTCTGTACAGTCTTGGTTGATTGACTCGGTATTTGAATCTTGATACATCGCTTGTGTACATATCTAAATGGGAGTACACACTATGCTGCGTTTGACATTTGAGTTGGACATGAAGTGTTCGAAATACTCGAATTCACCTTAAACTGGATTCTAGTTTCTGAATTTGAGTATCGGCATTTGTAAACCAATTTCATATATAAAAACACATATAATGATTTATAAAAACATATAGAATGATTTTTAAAGATTCATATAGGAATACAAAATGGATTCGAATTTAGTTGCCAAGGTAAATGTGGGAGTCCTGGATTAGGGGGTATCCGGACAGCCGGATTATATCCTTCGACCGGACTGTTGGACTATGAAGATACAAGATTGAAGACTTCGTCTCGTGTCCGGATGGCACTCTACTTGGCGTGGAAGGCAAGCTAGGCAATACGGATATGTATATCTCCTCCTTTGTAACCGACCTTGTGTAAACCTAGCCCCCTCCGGTGTCTATATAAACCGGAGGGTTTTAGTCCGTAGGACAACATACAATCATACCATAGGCTAGCTTCTAGGGTTTAGCCTCTCCGATCTCGTGGTAGATCAACTCATATAATACTCGTATCATCAAGAATAAATCAAGCAGGACGTAGGGTTTTACCTCCATCAAGTGGGCCCGAACCTGGGTAAAACATCGTGTCCCCTGCCTCCTATTACCATCCGCCTTAGACGCACAGTTCGGGACCCCCTACCCGAGATCCGCCGGTTTTGACACCGACATTGGTTCTTTCATTGAGAGTTCCTCTGTGACGTCGCCGTTAGGCTTGATGGCTCCTACTATCATTGATAGAGATGCAGTCTAGGGTGAGGCTTTTCTCCCCAGATAGATCTTTGTGTTCGGCGACTTTGCACTGCGGGCCAACTCGCTTGGCCATCTGGAGCAGATCGAAAGTTACGCCCCAAGCCACCAGGTCAGGTTTGGAAGCTTAAATTACACGGCCGATGTCCGCGGAGACTTCATATTCGACGGATTCGAGCCCCGGCCTTGTGCGCCACACGGTCACGACGGGTACGATTTAGCTTTGCCACCGGACCGTATTCAAGAGATCGCACTGGCAGCCGCTCTGAGCATCAATTCGGAACCGGTTGCGCCATCCATGGACGAGTGGATAGACCCCATCACGGAGGCCGTGTCCTCAGCGGCGATCGAGCCGAATATCGACCTTACCCTTCACGAGAGACGTGTTGTCAAACTGCAGATCCTTCTCCGGCCATGGACACCGAACCGCATGCGCCCGTTCCTATCGAATTCGATTGGGTGCCGATCATGGAGTTTACCTCCGCAGATATCTTTCAGCACTCGCCCTTTGGCAACATACTGAACTCATTAAGGTCTCTATCCTTGTCAGGAGAGTCCTGGCCAGGCTCTGTCCGGCAGGATTGGGATGCGGATGACGAAGAAATTCACCGCCTACCCACCACCCACTTAGTAGCCACTGTCGATAACTTAACCGACATGCTCAACTTCGACTCTGAAGACATCGACGGTATGGACGACGATGCGGGAGGCGAAGAGGAACCACTGCCCACAGGGCACTGGACAACCACTTCATCACATGACGTATACATGGTGGAAACACCAAAAGAAAACGACGACGAGGAACGGAAGGACGCAACGAAGGGTTGTCCCCTCGAGAAGCAGTCAAAGCGGCGACGTAAGCACCGCCCCAAACCCCGCCTCGGTAGAAACAACAATCATATAGACCCAGCGTTAGAGCAGGGTCAACTGTCGCCGGACCACGGCAACACAGAGAATCAAACGGAACAACCCGACTCTGTCAAAGATAATAATCCGGACGACATCACACCGGATAGACACCCGGAGCAACAGAATGCCCATCAAAGGCTTGTTGCCACCGCGAGGAGTCTAAAAAAGTAGAAGCAAAGGCTCAAGGCTGTGCAAGACACGCTCAGAATCAGAAGGAGTAAAGTACTCAACATAGCAGTGAAGTACGGCGGTAATCGCCACACCAAGAGCTACCCAAAGCGGAAGTTGTTACCTGAATTCGATGAGGAGGCCTTAGATCCCCAGCAACAAAAAATTAAAACAGCCATCCGGCCGGATAGACGACCTCACGGCCAACATAGAGTGGCAAACTACGCCACACATAAGCCAATACGCGATCCACATGAGGGCTCACATCAAAAGGACGGCGCAACCAGATCTATTTATGGACCACGCAAGCGCGCTCCAGCATACGATGCAACACAACAAACATCCGAACACCACGGTACACCCAGATACAGGGGTGCCACACACCCCCTATGTTTCACTGACGAGGTGCTGGATTATGAATTTCAGAGGAATTCAAAACCGTAAACATAGAGGCATACGTTGGAACAACAGACCCTGGGGTCTGGATTCAGGACTATATATCCTCCATATCCATATGGCTCGAGGAGATGATCTCCATGCCATCAAGTACTTACCCCTCAAGCTCAAAGGGCCAGCTCGGCACTGGCTTAAAAGCCTCCCCGAAAGCTCCATTGGAAGCTAGGAAAAGCTCGAAGACGCTTTTCGGGCGAATTTTCAAGGGACTTATGTCCGACCTCCGGATGCGGACGATTTGAGTCATATAACTCAACAACCCGGAGAGTCAGCCTGAAAGCTTTGGAACAGGTTTCTTTCTAAAAAGAACCAAATAGTCGACTGTCTGGACGCCGAAGCCGTGGCAGCCTTTAAGCACAGCGTCTGAGACGAATGGCTTGCCAGACACCTCGGCCAAGAAAAGCTGAGAACAATGGCAGCATTAACAAGCCACATGACCCGCTTTTGCGCGGGCGAGGACAGCTGGCTAGCCCGATGCAGCACCAGTGACCCAAGTACATCCGAAGTTAGAGACGGAAACGGGAAATCACGACGCAGCAAAAATAATAAGCGCCGGAATAAAGAAGACAGCCCGAAGAGCACGGCGGTAAACGCCGGATTCAGAAGATCTCGGCCAGGTCAGCAAAAGCCGCCCTCTAAAGGCGCCAAAGATGAACTGTCCATCTTAAACAAAATTCTGGACCAAATATGTCAGATCCATAGCACCCCCGATAAACCTGCAAATCATACCCACAGAGAATGTTGGGTCTTCAAGTAGTCCGGCAAGCTCAGCGCCGAACATAAGGGGAAGGATACACCAAGCGAAGACGAGGATGAGCCTCGCAAGCAAAACACTAGGGAACAGAAGAAATTTCCACCATAAGTCAAAACAGTAAACATGTTACACGTGATAAAGGGGAGAAACAAAGCGGCCCTCCCAGATAAATATGCCCAAGGGCCTATCACCGCGGAGTTCTGCCACTGGCCGTCTCAACCGATCACCTTCGACCATCAGGACTACTCAGCAAGTATCCGGAGCGCAGGATGGGCTGGCTTGGTATTAGATCCAATAATTGACGAACACCACTTCACATGAGTTCTGATGGACGGTGGTAGTAGCCTAAACCTGATATATCAGGACACAATCCGCAAAATGGGGATAGACCCAACGAAAATTTGCCACAATAATACTACCTTTAGAGGAGTAATGCCAGGCCCAGGGGCTCATTGCACGGGCTCCCTGCTACTAGAGGTTATATTCAGCCTCCCCGATAACTTCCATAGCGAAAATTTAACCTTCCACATTGCTCCGTTCCAAAGTGGCTATCAAGCACTACTTGGACGAGAAGCTTTCGCTCACTTTAATGCAATACCGCATTACGCTTCCCTCACGCTTAAGATGCCCGGTCCACGTGGCATCATCACAGTAAATGGAAATATTGAGCGATCCCTGCGCGCCGAAGAGAATGCGGCTGCCTTGGCAGCCGCACACTAAAGCGGCCTCACCAACTAAAGCATTCGATAGGTCGTCAAGACCACGAATACGATTAGATGAGTCTGGCGCATCTATATGTAATTCATACAGGTTTGATGGCCACACCCCTATTACAAATACAAGGGGCTTAACACAAGCAGACAAGTGGCAATTTTTACTCATCTTGAACTGTACATGGTTTCTTTAAACCTACCTTTTTGCACGACAAATTTTCACCTAAGTTCCTCTCTTTTACAGATGACCATCGTGCTACACCCGTCCAGGATATGGCACATCGGAGACACAAGCGCAGACATGCAGCAGGGACCCGTTCCAAGGATTCTTTTTAGATTAAGACCCTGCGTCAACCTTTTTTACTGTCTCTTGTTGATACACATCCCTTGGATTCTCAGTACAATTCAGAAGGATGCTGACGTCTTGGCATGTGGCCACGTCAGAATAATGCATGTACCTGGACACCCGGGGCTTCTTACAAAGGGCACTGTTTAGGCTCGGTTTACACCATAAAGACCGAAAACCTTAGGGAGTGTTCGGCGTCGCGAGTTTGGCCTTATATGCATCAGCTCCGAATCATGTCTTTGGTCAAATGTTTGGTTTGCTTGGCTCCTGTGTTTTTCTACCTTACGTTCTGCTCTATCGGCTAAGGCGGCACCAGGAGAACTACTGCGATTATGCCCTGGTTCATCCGGACGAGCACCTCAGTAGAGAAAGCCGAAAACTGACTGTCATGATATAGCACGAGACTGGTCAACCACACGATGACCTATCAGAATCTTAGAATTCCTCCGCCTTAACGAAGGGCCGTTTCCCGGCCGGGCATGTACGCACCCCGAATCCGGATGAGTGTAGAGCCACGAGGGGCTATATAGCAGCCCCACTGTCAAACTCCTATGGCTAAGTGAAAGTGTTAAAGAATTATAGTCCGGTTGCCTAGTTCGCTGCGCTATCACCTCCTTATTAGGACCAAGACGTCGGATTAAGTGTGAATATGCGTCTTCTGCGAACACCCCCGCATTATATGCGTGGGGGCTGAAGCCGATGACTGCAATCTTTCAGGTTATATACATGTATACATAAACGGCCGCACAGGAGGCATCACAATACTTTTGGGCACAAGTATAAATACAGCCTTGACAAATTCAATAAAACGTTGTTTTTACAATGGGAATACATGTCACTCAAACATAATATTCTTCGAGCACTGGGCCTCTATCAAACGAGTACCCTCAAGAACTTCTTCAAAATAGTGCTCGGCAGCCACTCGGCCTATGGCCGAACCCTGCGCCGCAACAGTGGTAGCATCCATCTCCGCTCAGTATGCTTTGACACGGGCAAGGGCCATCCGCGAGCCTTCTATGCACGCCGACCTCTTCATCGCATTGATGCGCGGCACCGCGCTAAGAAACTGCTGCACTAAGCTGAAATAGTTGTTCGGCTTCGGCTTTTCCGGCCACAGATGATCTACGACGAACCTCATGGCGAGTCTGGACAATCTATTAAGTTCGGCCCATTCGGCAAGCTGATCAGTTAGTGGAAGCGGATGCTCTGGAACGTTAAACTGCGACCAGAATAGCTTGTCCACTTCACGATCTGTTTGATCTCGGAAGTATTCAGCCGCAACGACAGCACTCGCTGTCAAATCTAGATATGCGTCTGCCGAACTCCACATTCGATTGAGAGGGGCATACCGCAGATCTCCGAACTTCCTCCGCAGAAAAAAGGGCTTCCCAGCCACAATATCACCGGCTTCACACAACTCCTTCTTCGCTCTCATGGCAGAGCGGATGTCTTTGGTCGCCATCATGGCCTTTTCGAGGTCCGTTGCCTTCGCTCGGTTTTCTTCTTCAAGGAACTGGCAACGGTCGGCAGTGTCTTTTAACTTTACAGCCATCTTGGCCATCTTCTCTTTGCTCTCGCAATGCGCAGCCTTCTCAGCTCTTAACTCTTCGGCCGCCTTCAAAGCAGCCGCATTACTACTCCTTGCTTGTTCTTTGGCTCGGGCTAGTTCCGCCCGAAGGGTCTCCACGGTGGCAGCTCCATCTGAAGTCAAAACATATTAAAGATACTGGCATCACGCTACTCTTACTATGGGACATTCACCAGAAAACATCACTTACCCTGTGCCTCGTCAAGCCGCTTGTTAACAAGCTCGATGTCGGCATCCGCCGCATCCAATTGCCGCTTTAGTTCAGAAAACTCATTAGTCCGGCTAGCCACCGGAGCCTCCACCACCTACACATACAAGCAGTATGGTTATTACATGGGACTATGATCCTCTGTTTGCCGCCACTCTCGGCAACAACCAGAGCCTCAGGGGCTACTATCTACACAGGCACACCTAAAAGGGAAAACTTTGTTTTTGCCACTCTAGTTTTTGCCAACTTTGCTTAAGCCAGTCTAGAATTTGACATTTCACTTTTGCCACTCATAGATTTTGACAATATATCACTTTTGTCATTCTGTGGCAAAAGCAAAAAAATTAGAGTGGCAATTGTGATACATGTCAAAAGCTAAGAGTGGCAAAAGTGAAATGAAAAATTATCTTTTTTTCCATGGAATGGCATTTGTGATGTATTGTCAAAAGCTAAGAGTGGCAAAAGTGAGATGTCAAATTTTAGAGTGGCATAAGCAAAGTTGGCAAAAACTAGAGTGGCAAAAACAAAGCTTTCCCACCTAAAAATGTGTGGTACTATCGCAAATGTATATCATTTTACGTACCTCAAAGCCCGTTAGTAGACTCATAAAGGCATCATGCAACCCAATTTCGGCAGACGAAATCCTTTCCATCACCGTACCCATCAACGTACGGTGTTCTTCCGAGATGGTCGCTCGCTTTAGCAGATTCCTCAGTATGTCCGACCGCATACCAGACGGCGCCGGAATCCTTTGTTTGACCTCTTCAAGAGCCGGATACTGAGGACTTCGGGCGACTATAGGATTATCTTCTGGCCTCGCCGGATCCGGAGAGGCCATCCGTGACGACACTTCAAGATCGCCCACTTCTTGAGCGGGGGAGTCCGGGGGAGGCGTTTCTCTCTCCATCATCTCCGGAAGAAGATCCCCTAAAGACGAGCTGTGTTGAGAAGAGCTAAGATCCAAACTGCAAGATAAATGCTTCGATTATTTTCCTCGGAAGTAAGGTAGAATATCTTTATTGTTAAGTATTTTTTGAACACCTACGGCTCGTTAGAGGGCTGATCCCCGTGCGGACTTTGTGCGGCAAGAGCACCCCCCAAGGCAGGACCCTCTGTTGGAGACTTCTTCTCCCGTTTGGAAGCCTTGGTTTCCAGATCTTCAGAGGCAGTCCTCTTCCTTCCCCGGAGCGAGAGAAGGTCAGAATCTTCCTCTTGGTTATCCTCCCTCGCGGAGGCGCTCATTCGCTTGGTTGGAATTGGTAACGATGGGGGCCCGCTTTCGTCCTCATTATTCCCCCCTTTATCTTCCTTTGAGGGCTGCGGGCAAGGTGCTAGCTCGAGCATCTTTTCCAGTACCAAATTGTCCAAACCCTCAGGAAGGGGGGCCGAACATTGAATCATCTTCGCCTTTCTTAGCCAGTCCTGGTCGAAGAGCGATTTCTCAGAATGACATCATGATAAATGAAAGACGGTGTGTTCGGCTAGAGGATTACTTACTTGGTCGGCGGTGCGGTTGCTACTCTGGCCCACGTCCTCGGTATTATCTGGACACTCTATTTGGGGTCCGAAGAATGATTTATACATCTCCTCGTGCGTCAGGCCGAGGAAATTCTGAATAGTGTGCGGTCCTTCTGGTTTGAACTCTGCGGAGGGGCCGGCGTTTTCATGGTTGGACTCGATGAACCAGCAATACTTGCACTACCATAACCAAACTAAAATCTCCCTCGAAGAGATCCCGGATGCGGCTCTGCAATATGGGCACATCCTTGGCTGGACCCCAACTCAGCCCCCTACTGATCCATGACATCAGTTCTGGTGGAGGGCCTGAGCGAAAGGCAGGGGAAGCTACCCACTTGGCATTTCTAGGAGCGGTGATGTACAACCACTCCCGTTGCCATAATCCGGACACCTCTGGAAAGGAACCTTTTGGCCACAGAGCTCCGGCAATCTTGCTTATTAATGCACCCCCGCACTCTGCATACTACCCCTCGACCATCTTCGGCTTCACATCAAAGGTCTTGAGCCACAGTCCGAAGTGAGGGGTAATGTGGAGGAAGGCCTCACATACGACAATAAATGCCGAGATGTGGAGAAAGGATTCCGGGGCTAGATCGTGGAAATCAAGCCCGAATAGAACATCAAACCCCTTACGAAGGGATCCAGAGTGAGGCCTAGTCCTCGGAGGAAGTGGGAGATGAACACGACGTCTTCATTGGGTTCAGGAGTAGGGATGACCTGCCCTTGGGCGGGCAGCCTGTGTGAAATCTCAGCGGTCAGAAATCTGGCCTCCCTCAACTTTTTGATGTCCTCCTCCGTGACGGAGGAAGGCATCCACCGGCCCTGGAGGCTGGATCCGGACATGATTGGTGATCCGAACCACTTGACCTGGGCTTTGGGTGTTAGAACTCGAGGCGGGGGAAGGATTCGATTGAGCACGGGAGGAAAAAAGTAAAAGCCTTGTCCCTTTATAAAGAGGGTGAATATCAAGCGTCCTCCCCGTAGCCGTTTGGGACTTGCCCAAAATCTAGGAGTCCTAGGCGCGGTTGGGTTACCCACGCCCGTATTGATGAGAATCCCGTAATAAGGGGGACACGATCTCTGCTTTGACAAGACGTGTCAAGAAACCGCCTCGCGTTATGTGCGAGGCTGGTTAAAGAAAAACGGTTCGAATAATCGCCGAGCCATGGCATTATGTCATGTTGCCAAAACGTATCAGCCGATTAGATTTGTGGAAATATTATTCTCTCTATCGTGGTATGTGGAACTTATTTTGTAGGGTAGGACACTATCCTTGTATTCAAACTCTTCCATGGCATATTCGGAGGAGGAACCCGCCTTGCAATGCCGAAGACAACACTGCGCGCCAGACTCATCGTCATTGAAGCCTGGTTCAGGGGCTACTGAGGGAGTCCTGGATTAGGGGGTATCCGGACAGCCGGATTATATCCTTCGGCCGAGGACTATGAAGATACAAGATTGAAGACTTTGTCTCGTGTCCGGATGGGACTCTACTTGGCGTGGAAGGGAAGCTAGGCAATACGGATATGTATATCTCCTCCTTTGTAACCGACCTTGTGTAACCCTAGCCCCCTCTGGTGTCTATATAAACCGGAGGGTTTTAGTCCGTAGGACAACATACAATCATACCATAGGCTAGCTTCTAGGGTTTAGCCTCTCCGATCTCGTGGTAGATCAACTCCTGTAATACTCGTATCATCAAGAATAAATCAAGCAGGACGTAGGGTTTTACCTCCATCAAGAGGGCCCGAAACTGGGTAAAACATCGTGTTCCCTGCCTCCTGTTATCATCTGCCATAGATGCACAGTTCGGGACCCCCTACCCGAGATCCGCCGGTTTTGACACCGACAGTAAATGTGGATGCTTATTGTCCCAAAATTCGAAAGAAGCAGCAAAATGTCCACTCCCATGTCGGCTTCCCAAAGCCAAGTGTTTGGGAGATGGAAATTACTGTCTACCCATTACACAGACCATCCATCAGCCCGATTTCCACTGATCAAAATAGGGGTAGGTTAGTAACTTCAGTTAGATGTGACACGACCGCCTCTGAGCCCATTCCGACACGGTGGGCGTCAAACATGGGCGGCAAAACTCATTTGATAGAAGCTCGTCCGAAAGACCTCTATTTCTCCCTCCATTCCCCATTCATACACAGTGGGCGGCAAAACAGACTCGAGTCGGCCGAAATCGATGTAGGCAAATATTTTCAATAGGGGTAGGTTTGTAACTTCAAATAGACGTGACACAACCGCCCCACCTGTCAGCCTCGTTCATACACTATGGGCGCCAACCATGGGCGCCAACCACCCTCTCCTCGCCCGAAATCGCTCTGGGCAAATATTAACGAGATGGACATTTCTCATCCACGGCGACGGACGAATAGCCTTGCATCGCGTCCTCTTGCTTCATCGGCACCGTCGTCCTCTTTGCCGGGGCCGCTCACACGAATTTTGTTCCACCGCAACGAGACTTATCCCTCGATGCACCCGTCTACCGTCGCAGATCTGCTTCAACGCCACCGACAACCATCGCACCCCCGATGCCTACACGGCGCCGCAAGAGAGGTGGTACTTCATATCTCCTCAACTTTTTGATCTCAACCAGAAAATAGATCTTAACTTGTTTACTCTACTTTATTTTCAGCTCTTAGAATTTAGTTCTTAGTTCGAAGCAAACAATGGATGCTAAATAACATTTCTCCGGTTTGCAGCTTCAAATCTGTCATGGCACAGCCATAATACGATTTAATTGATCATGCTTAGGGTTTAATTGATCATGTTGGTTCCGTGGTGGTTTCTTTAATAGAAATCGGAGGGGAAACCCTCTTTTGCTAAAAAAAATATGCTTAGAGTTTCCCCCTTTTATGATCACTATACGATCGGAATATGTGCTTCGTGTCATAATAACATTGCTCCACCCATCAAGCTAAACAAGCTTAGTTGTTCAAATACGAATTTGATATTATTAAAACAGAGTTGTTTAATTGGTCAGCTAAATGTTCCTAAATTAGTTTCTAAAATGCATGTTCGCCGCTCGGGTTGTATCTCTACAGGGTGCCCACGGTGGGTCGGCCCACCCTGGGATTTTGGGTCGTCCCAGGCCCCGATTCCCCTCTGTTCTGCTGTGCGCTTCTGATCTCTACTCGCCCCCAGCCGCCTGCCTCGTCGGCGACTTGCCGTCCCCAGACGGCATGACTCTAGGAGGAGACATCAGACTAACAGGAGGTCAGGAGCCGCTCGCCCATCAGCGTCACCGCTGCCCGGGCGCGCCGCCGTGCCTACCTTCCCAGTGCATTCAGGGCTCAGGCGTGCAGCACCCACCAAGACAACCCGATTTATCCTGAAATACGTCCTCAACACTCAGCAGCCACTCCTCATCACCCATTTTCTAATTGATTCATTACTCATTAGGCAGGACTGTCTTTAGGGTTTGTTGTGTGCTTAGTGCTACCTACACTTAATGGTTTAGATGTATTTCGGTAATCTTTAGTACCTCTAAAGTTCACAGGGTTTTCAAAATTCCGGCCCTCAGAACAGAAACTAGTCATTTTGGATTGTTGGTCGTAGTGACATTGACCTAGATTACTACCGCAAGCCAGGTTTGTTGACAATTTTACTTGTCTTTCTTACTCATTCGATATAATATCCAATTATTCACGTCGATTAGTTGCAAACAGTAAGTTCTAGATAAACTTCTTCATTCAGATTTTGGACGGTCTCTTACTGCAGTGACAATTCTGCATACTTGTCCTAGTAAGCTCACAAGTAAATGATTGATTCACTACATCTATGCTTGCCTTGTCATATTTGTTGTCAATATTATTTTAGGGTCAACCACCCTGTTTCTAAATACTGGAACCGTAGACATGAGTGAATAGTATTTCTCTATGTGATCTCTTCCGTCATGTGTGGGTAACGAACACTGCATTGTATAGAAAGAAAGTGTCATTTCCAGCTTTTACATAGGTTTCGATCTTTTACATGGAATACAATCTGCCTACTTGCTTTGTGTTGCACTACCAACACTCCACCCTTGAAGCTAAACATTATGCCACTCATAATTGCTTAGTTTATTTGTTCAAATACGAATTTCATATGACTCTAATGTTCCTACTTAAGTTTTGAAATGTGTGCCTACATGTTATAGAGACATAAGGGGTTTGTATTTCTATGTGTGGTCTGGTTAGCACGGTTGGGGAGGTGAACTTTGCATATGCAGGGGTTTATAGGAAGACACTCTCCGAGTTGAATCCGCAATGCATTCCATAGATAATCTGACTACTTTTTATGTTTTCATGAATCTCAGATTATGAACAACATCATAATGATTATGAGCTTGCACGCATGAAAAGAATAAAGCAGAACAATGCCATGGCTGTCAAACTTGGCATTAAGGGACTAGAATCTAGTCTGGATGCAATGCAAACACTCTCCACCTACAGATTCATGCTCAGAATATGATCCTAATAGTGATTCTGAGCTAGAGGGAGACCTAAGTCAATGTAGCTCTCTAGTGGAGGAGTCAGAGGAAGATGCCCTATCTTATTCACCCATCAAGGTACTTGGTCTAACTTTCCAAGGTTACATTGCTCGCACATATCTTGCAACTGATGCTTTGCATTGCTTCTACTTTGTTGAACTGCCATTAGCTTAGTTTACACATCATGTATGTGAATACGCCCTGCCTATACATTTTCAGTACTCATCTGTCATCATACCATATTTATCCATTCAAATGATGTTCTTGTGTATCAGATGTTCAAAAGGAAGAGGGCGATTGCTGATCATGGAGGAGCACAAGCAAAGTATTTGGAATAGGTAGTGGCACCTGATAAATCAAATAGCCCATTAGGTGTAGTTGCAATATCACCTGGCCCACAAAATACCCCAATTCTAGCAGACTCTAGCCCTACTACACTGGTCATTTCTGATGCCCCAACTCAGCAGACCCCAACTACAGCAAACGGTATGATTATGCTAGTTGACATAGCACCAGCTGTACGACGCAAAGCCCCCATTCCAGCAAAGATTACACCAAATCCAGTTGCCAACACTACAAAAAAATACACTTCCATGATGATACGTGTTTGTCACAGTAGGTCGCGTTTTCTGTCATGCATGTCCATCCATGACAAATTTATGACAGAATCAAGATAGTCATACCTGTGCTATCATAGAAGTGTTCCATGACATTGCCAAAATTATCATCACGGAAGTGTCCACTTCCATGACGATAAATCACGCGTCATAGAAGTGCTTTCATCAAGGGTGACCGACACGTGGCATCCACCGTAACGGAACACCTTTAAGCTATCGGGTCGGATTTTGGATCCGATAACCCGTTAACAGCCACGACCAATGCCGATTTTCCACGTGTAAAATTCTCATTGGCTGACGGATCCACGCGTCAGCTCCACGATGGCACAGGTGTCACTCATCCAACGGTCGAGATGGGCTTATGATATGTTGACACATGGACCGGCCCAAAAGTGGCCCACAAAGATTAAATGGGCCGGCCCAACCGAAGGCCCATAAGATTTAGCGGACCATAATGGGCTGGCCCAACTAAAGGCCCACAAAATTTAGCGGACGATAATGGGTCGGCCTAGCTAAAGGCCCACATGATTTTGCAGACCATAATGGGTCGGCCCAGCTAAAGGCCCACAAGATTTTGCGGACCATAATGGGCCGGCCTAGCTAAAGGCCCACAAGATTCTGCCGACCATAATGGGCCGTCCCAGCTAAAGGCCCAACATTCTTTGTCAAATCGGCCCGTCAATGGCCTATCCTAAACTCGTCATCAACGCGGCCCATGGTCACTTCTGGCCCGTTAACAGTCCGCTAAGTAATTGGGCCAAATTACAGCCCGGTGTATTTCCGGCCTGTTAAAGGTCCGGCTTCATTTGGGCCCATTTACAGGCCATCAAACCTTTCAGCCCATAAACGACCGTGAAGGATTTGGGTCATATTCGTCCATGTCTGACATTCGGCCTGTTAGAGGCCCACTATAGCTTTGGGCCACTTTCGGCTTGTTGTCATTTTCGGCCTGTTAACGCCGGACGTAAACCATGGGCCATATGTGGCCCAACGTCATATCGGGCCCATTAACGGCCCATATAAAAATGATGATAATCTAGCCCGACCGAAGTTCCATCCTGTTAAAGGCCCGTGTATTAGTTCGGCGCATTTATGGCCCGTCCGAATTTCGGCCTGTTAAAGTCCAGTGGGTTATTTGGCACAATCAGGGCCCAATCTCACTTTCGGTCTATTAAAGGCCCATGTATTTTATGGGCTCGAGATATTTACACCTGCAAACGGCCTATTTTTACTGAGGGCCCAAATTATGTTTAGGCCTGTTAAAGGCCCACTATGGGCACAGGCCTACCAGAAAAATGTGAAAGCTTATGCTGATTTAGGCCTAGATATTTTGAGTGGGCTACATGCCAATTTCGGCCCGTAATCGTTTTTAGCCCAATTGGAATGGGCCCGATGAATGTTGGCATGTTGGGCTCCTACGAAGCTTTCGGCCGTATACATTACTAAGATAAACCTACACTATACAAAAATAGCGTCGTAATTACTGTAGCCTGAGGCAGCATCATAAATGTTGTATCACAACAAAATAAATTCCAACCATAAAACAAAAGGCATGTTGGCATAAAGTTTACAGTCCTTCCACATAAAAGCACCATCAGATGTATAGAAGCACAGATCATTTGACCTGAGTGCTAATTTTTGAGGCTGTAGAATCTGATGGAGCAGCACGATCTCCACCTTTTTTCCGCCATTGCTCTTGAAGAACGAAGCGATTATCTGATAGTCTGGTTTCAAAACCATTCATATCTTGACGACATTTCTCAACCACTATTCTTGTGTTCGAAACAACGTCAATTAGGGATTGGACTTGTGTCTGGAGCACAGATATATCACTCTGTCTAGCAGGAAGATTTTTTTCAGTAGGTGATTTGGACGAGGTTACCTTGACAACCAACCCAGAATTACGCAGGAAAGTGCTTTTTGCACTGTTAGTGGAGAGATACTTACGCACTGCAGCAAGAGGTGACATTGTTCCTGTAGTAGCCTCGTCACCTTCAAGTGGTTGTGGCTGTTCAATCATTTGTTCCATAGCTTCCTGAAAGTTTGAACTTGTAGATTATTGTACTAGATAAGTTACTAATGAGACAAATACAAACAAAGTAGGTTAAACGTTTATACATAACTTATTTTGGTGAACTACTGTAATACATTAGCATGTATTTTAGTGCCAACTACATAATAAAATCACTTTCGGAACATATGTCCATGTAGCATGCCTACTGTATTGTCTATTTCCTCACATTCGTTGACATCTAAGGATAAAGAGACATGGTTTAAAGTAGGATGAACATAGTATGACATCATTCATATCATGGGCAAACAGATATAAAACAAACATGCTATTTTATCATTGTGTGCGCACGTGAACATAACAACTAGATTACAGATCAAGACCAAAAGAATATCCTTCATCTCTTTTAAACCATGTAAGGTGAAATGATATGTTAAGACAACTGTGAATAAAAGTGAACAGAGTAACTGACATTGGCTGCAAACCAAGTAGTTAAATGAACACATCACAGTACCAATCAGTTCAAGGCAGGAGGAGTAAGGTCTTACAACAGCGGCTTGAACTGGTGTGCTCATGCCCTTCATCCTACTGGTGTGGCAATCCTTGAAGATTTGCACTGCATTCGGTTCAGGTTCTTTTTGGTCCGCACGGGATTTCCTCTGTATTTGGAACAAGTCAATATAGATACGACAATATGGCACAAAAAAAGAAGGAAGTAGCAGCTATTTACAAGAGCCTCACAGTGTGCAATATAGCTACGAGAGCCTGTGGTCTGTTGGAATTTCACTTTAGAATGGTTGGTTTTGTTCTTCAAACAGTTAGCCTAGAATAAGATACACTTGTAAGGCACATACATAAATACAAGTTCAATTTGTGGTCTGATCAAATACATATAGCCTACCTGATACTTTGAATCAGACCAGTGTTTAACGAGGGTTGTCTAGTCTTCATCTGTAATATATTCCACTAGAGATGTTTGGGCGATTTCATTGTTAGCCTTGCCTTCAAAGTGAGATTTTCTAAGGTGGTACCGATACTGTCGCAGAGCAGACTGAAAAATATGAGTGCATGCTTGTCTAGTTGCATCATCTTTCGGATCCAACTTGAAGCTCATCTGCTGAAAAAAGAATGTGAGTCTTATTAGGAGGAAGCTAGAAAGTATGGGACAGAGCAAGACAATATTACTAATTGTGATGAATAACATTACTTATGGATTAATGGTCAAGGAAGGTGTTAAACTGGGTATTGTCTTTCTCATTCCTGTACTAGATCCACATTGGGAGGATACGTGCAAGACACCTAACGGCAACAGCTGCCTCTGATACTAACTTGGCCGACTCTATAGCATCACGTGGCCTTTTTAAACCTACCTCAAAATGGATCTTCATTCTTCCTCCTTTAGATTTTGTTAATCTGTCAAGCATTATCCCTGATGTCTGTTTCCGCTTGCGCCGTGGTGCTAGTTCAACAACGAATATGGAAAGTGTTAGTGTACATCAAACTGTAGAAGCAGATGCTGCAGCTGGTGGAGCAGGTGATATACTGTGTTTGTAGATTTAGCCGGTGGACTTGGACCTTCTACTGCACTATAAGTACCAGCAGAATATCGATGGCAGAACCTTTTCCGTTTCACCCGACGAGTAACAGCACTCCCTACTATATTATTTTCCTTGCTCTTTTTTGACTTTGCCATGTCAAGCTATACCCACAACACAAAAGAATAAAATCACTCTTCAGAACTCATTGATGCATGATACAGACAAACAATACTTTGATGTAAGACAACCGTATGAGGATGGAATATGTAAGAAAAACAGGACGGCATGACATATTCACAGCTACGATCTGCAAACTAAGCAGAAGGATTTTCAAGAAAATAGAAGTAATGCAAGCTAGACACCATATGAAAGATGCAACCAATATTACTCTGCCAAGTTAAAACTGTCTTGTCATAAGTGGCAATTCGAAAAATTAGAAGCAGTACAACGTAGAAATCAATGCAAGATGCAACCACTATCAAACTGCCATGTTAAAAGCATCCAATATGAGTGACTGATGCGGGATACACAACAGCAGTACTTTGATGTAAGAACATGGTATGATAGATAGATGCAGTGTATGCTAGACACAGAAAGCCATGTCATATGCACATGTATAACGTATAAACTCAGCCGGTGCAATTTAATCAAAATAGAAGAAATACAGGCTAGACAACATATGCAACATGAAACCAATTATCACACTGTCAACTTAGAGCAAGCACCTACGATGGTGGAGTACGGGAGATGAACTCATCATGTAGACTTGGGACTTCAACTTCATTAGCAGTAGCAGTGGCAAATCTAGAGAGTCTCTGTTTGCATCGGTGCGGGGGACCACCAATATCCCCTAACTTACTCTTTTTCTTCCTATTTTCTGATATTGGCTTATGAAGTCAAAACCACAAGAAGATGAATAAAATTAGCTCTGCATAACTGGTTGATGCATGATACAAACGATCACTACTTTGATGTAAGGCAAGTGCAGGATAGGAGGATGGAGTATATACAAAAAAGACAACGTTTCATATTCACACATACAATAGGAGGATGGAATATGTATGAAAAAACAGTAAGCGGAAGGCATTTCAACAAAATTAGAAGAAATGAAAGCTAGGCACCATATGAACGTGCAACCAATATCACTCTATCTGGTAAAAAATGTCTCGTCGTAAGTGCCATTTCAAGAAATTAGAAGCAGTACAAGCTAGAAGACAATGCAAGATGCAACCTATATCACAGTCCCTAGTTAAATGTGTCTTATGGGTAAGTGATTGTTTGCAGGTATAAGTTGTAAGCTACACAGATGCAATTCAACATAATCAGAAGCAATAAAACTAGACATCATACGGAAAACGCAACCACGTATAACAGTTCCAAGTAAGAGCAAGCACCTGTGATGGTGGAGTAAGGGAGATGTGCTCATCATGTACACGTATGTTCTAGAAACAGGAACATGTGTCATATTCACAAGCATTATGTGTAAAGTATGAAGATGCAATTCAAGTTAGAAGCAATACAAGCTAGACATCATACGCAATATGCAACCACATATAATAGTGCCAAGTTAGAGCAAGCACCTGCGATGGTGGAGTAGGGGAGATGTGCTCATCATCTACACAGCTACGTTGACTGTCCAGCCTTGTGTTGTCTTGCGAATCTTGTTGGGAGGATGGCGAAGTAGAATCTGTAGAGACCCCCTGTTTGAGTTGCTCCGAAGGACCACCATCATCCACTGCCGGACTAATTTCCTTCAGCTGTAATGATTTTGCATTGTGAAGTCAAACCGATAAGAAAAAGGAATAAAATTCGCTCTTCAGAACTCATTCATGCATGATACTGACGAACACTACTCGGATGAATGGCAAACACATGATGCGAGGATGGAATATGTATGAAAAACATGATGGCGTGACATATTCACACCTATGATGTGGTAACTAAGCAGAAGGCATTTCAACAAATTAGAAGCACTGCAAGCTAGACACCATATGAAAGATGCAACCAATATCTCTCTGCCAAGTTCAAACTGTATGGCCATTCAACAAATTAGAAGTAGTACATGCTAGAAATCATATGCAAGACACAACCAATATCACAGTGGCAACTTAAAGGTGCCTTATCATAAGATATAGTATGTACGTACACTAGTGCAGAACCAGGCAATAGCACTGGTTCGTAAGGGCCTTTAGTGTCGGTTCAGTAACTGGCACTAAATTCTAAGCACTAAAGGCCCCCCCTTTAGTACCGGTTCAGCATGAACCGGTGCTAAAGGGCAACCACGTGGCACGAGCCAGCTCCGTGGGCGCGTAGGACATTAGTACTAGTTGGTAACACCAACCGGTACTAAATGTTTTGGTGTGTTTTGGTTTTATTTTTTATTTTTACTTTAATTTTGTGTTTTCAATTTAATTTAGTGATTGTTTTACATTATAATGAGTTGTTAAATCATCAGGTGATTAGTTTGACTGGATGTGTGTGGATCCTAGCTAAGTCATCAAGTATATGTCATATCCATATTATATATACTTGATCACCTACTTAAGTGATCGAGGTAATATGGATATGGCATATACTTGATCACTTAGCTAGAATCCATCCAGTTGAAACTAATATGCAATTTCTTTCATAAATGATATAATAACTCATCATCATCACCATATTAATTAATATAAAAACTCTTGCATCATATATATCATCACCAACGGTTTTCATAGCAAAGATATCATCGAGTTCAACATGGTAATGATATTATAAGCGTTCATAACACCACAAAAGCAAATCACTCTTTGAGATTAAGTTCAGGACGAAGAACACGGATATGAGAGGACAAGTACTAAGAGCATGAACTAGCTAATTAATCACTCCTGCTGCTTTCTCTCAGGTAAAATAGCATAGAACATGTATAGCTTTGCTGATTCATCATATTGGAGCATGCAGATGGACCTGTCTCCTAATCGTGGGTTGCGCTTCTGATTGCTGCCCCCTAGTACTTCTCTGTGATCGTTCACAATTTTGCTCCAGTCTTTTACTATTAAGCATTCCTCGCTATTAGAAATCTGGAATGCACTAAAGTGCATTGTAGGATATCTTGGCCGTAAGCTAACAATATTCATGGTACCTTTAGTCTCGATCCAATTAGGCACAACATTCATCGGGAGTCCCTGTTGAAGAACATCGTATAGTAACATACTTAGCAATGAAGTTTAGCATAAAAAAATAATGTATGCAAAAGATGCACTGAGGAGAAATAGTAGAAATCTTACCATCTTTCCTAAATATATGTGACCGTAGTTCAGTACGAACACTATTGGTCGCACGTTTCGAGTACTAACATTTCTAAGTGCAGGAAAGAAATTTGTCTTGACAGCATCAAGATCCTCAAGCCATGAAACATAATGACTTGTCTCCTCGCAGTTTAGTTCAGCCCCGGGACAGTGGACGGTCCTGTCTACCAAGCGCCGGACATGTTTGCTTGATTGGAAGTAAGCTGTCAATATAAATTGAGATCTATTAATTATTCAACTGGTTCAAATAATCTCATATCAAAGACATAAATATGGTTGAGAAACTCACATAATGGTAGAACTGGAGGTGTCTGCACATCGACCCAGATGTCTCTATTACCTTCAATATCATCTTCCAGACGAATATCAAAGGTGATAACCATAGCAGGCTCAAATGCATAAGCCTTGCATAGTGCTTGCCAAGTTTTGCATTCAAAATAGGTGTATGTGTCTGCATTGTATAATTTGACGTTGAAGGTATAACCATGCTTGGTCTTCAAGTAAACTCTTTTTACCTCCATAGTTTCGTTAGGACTGAAACCTATCTTATCCAAGACAAAAATTCTTGCATGGCAGGGGATACGCTAGTAGAATAGTGAAAAATTAAAATTAAAAGGTGAAGCAAATGAAGCATAAGTCATGCTTAATTACGAAAAAGACTTGTCGTTGTGACTTACTGTATCCACTTCGAAGTTCTCATCCAGCTTGATGCTGAAGCGTCTATCATCAACTACAAAATTTCTGCCGCACAGGCCGCGCTGGTCTTCGCAGTATTCGCACATAATGAAATCGTGTTCGTCGTCAGACGACATTCCTATGTTCATAGGTGAAACATTAAACACTTATTAGTTCTATTAATTCAACTAATTCAGTTAATTCAACTAGTTCAACTAATTAATTGAACTAATTCAACTAAGCACTTACGAAGAATATACCTAATTAATTGAACTAATTCAACTAACTAGTTCAACTAATTAATTCAACTAAACTAGTTCTATTAATTTTCTTACTAAAAATAAGGTAGCTAGTTCTATATAATAAAATGTTAATTAGATAATGAAATCTCATATAACTAAATTAAATATATATCTAACATATAATTTATATCTAATATCTAACATATATGTTCATATATAGGTGAAACATTAAACACTTACTAGTTCTATTAATTCAACTAAATAAACTAGTTCTATTAATTCAACTAAGCATTTACTAAAAATAAACTAGTTCTATTAATTTCTTACTAAAATAAAGTAGGTAGTTCTATATAGTAATATTTTGATTAGATCATCAAATCTCATATACCTAAATTTTCTTACTAAAAATAAACTTGTTCTAT
>NC_041392.1:633338738-633343844 GCF_002162155.2 Triticum dicoccoides | reverse complement strand
CGACGGCGGTGACGGCGACGATGGGTGGCGGGGCCAACGGCGGTGACGGCGACGACGGGTGGCGTGGGCGACAGCGGTGATGGCGACGACGGGCGGCGGGGGCGGCGAGGGCGGCGCGCGATGGGCGACGGGCGCGGCGAAGAAGTTGGATCGAGAAGAAGTACTGGTGGTCGATGAAATATATATAGGAGGGGTGTTTATTACCGGTTGGAGCCACCAACCGGTACTAAAGGCCAATTTTCGCCAGGCCAAGGGGCGGGAAACGACCCCTTTAGTACCGGTTCGTGCCACGAACCGGTACTAAAGACCCCTCCCCCTTTAGTACCTTTTGGAGCCACAAACCGGTACTAATGGTTGTGCGCTGCCACCGGCGGTGCACAAATGTTTAGTCCCACCTCGCCGAGCAAAGGGCAGCCGCACTGGTTTATAAACCCAGCCGCGGCTGCTCCTTCGAGCTTCTGTATATAGCAGGCTTCTGGGCCTAACTAGGGCACGCTGCCCTGTGAGTCTGCTGGACCTTCTGGGCCTGCATTTGCACACCCTAGGTGTGGCAGGCCCACTGGGCAGCGCGCCAACAAATTTTTTATATAGTTTTATCTTTTCTGCATTATTTATTTTCTTCTATTTATTTTTGAGTAATTTTTATATAGTTTTTTTTCTTTTCTGCATTATTTATTTTCTTCTATTTATTTTTGAGTAATTTTTTTGTATAGTTTTTTCTTTTATGCATTATTTCTTTTCTTCTATTTCCAGTTTGTACATGAAGTGCGTCCAGTTTTTGCCGTGACCCTCTCTACTCTTTCGCACATGCTACGCGGGTGAAATGATGATACCATGCCAAGTTTCAACATTTTCAGAATTCATTTTGTAGTGATTTTCAATTTCACGGTCATTTAGCTCTCTAAACAATTAGGTAAGTGACCAAAAAACAACAAATGATGTCAGAACATGTTGGAAATTGATGACGTCGCTTTGAATGCTGCGTACTGAACACAAAAGAAGTCCGGAGTTCAAATACGTTTAAAAAACACTGAAGTGCCCGTGTAACAGATGAGTTCTCATCCGAAACCCTGATACTCCGATAGAGTTTGTCCAGTTTGTACACGAAGTGCGTCCAGTTTTTGTAGTGACCCTCTCTACTCTTTCGCACATGCTATGCAGGTGAAATGAGGATACCATGCCAAGTTTCAACATTTTCAGAATTCATTTTGTAGTGATTTTCAATTTCACGGTCATTTAGCTCTCTAAACAATTAGGTAAATCACCGAAAAACAACAAATGATGTCAGAACATGTTGGAAATTGATGACGTCGCTTTGAATGCTGCATACTGAACACAAAAGAAGTCCGGAGTTCAAATAATTTTAGAAAAACATTGAACTGCCCGTCTAACAGATGAGTTCTCGTCCGAAACCCTGATACTTCGAAAGAGTTTGTCCAGTTTGTACACGAAGTGCGTCCAGTTTTTGCCGTGACCCTCTCTACTCTTTCGTACATGCTATGCGGGTGAAATGATGATACCATGCCAAGTTTCAACATTTTCAGAATTCATTTTGTAGTGATTTTCAATTTCACGGTCATTTACCTCTCTAAACAATTAGGTAAATGACCAAAAAACAACAAATGATGTTAGAACATGTTGGAAATTGATAACATCGCTTTGAATGCTGCATACTGAACACAAAAGAAGTCGGGTGTTCAAATAAGTTATTAAAAATAAAAAAGAGGTGCAATGCTGGTTAATTTGCTTCAAGCCATTCGGAATAGTGTAGACTGCACTGCGCATAGCTCAGTGCAATCTATGCTATTCCGCAAGGCATGAAGCTAATCAACATGCAGGTGAGCATTGCAACTCTTCGTCGTTGTCTGTGCACTCACAGCTTATAAACCGCTCATACTGCCTCTCTCTTGGCGAGGTGAGAGTAAAAATCAGCTTACTAAGAAACTCTAGTACCGGTTCAGGGCATGAACCTGTACTAAAGGTCTTCGTGGGGGCCCCAGCCTGACCATAGCCTGACACAGCCTCATTAGTACCTGTTTGTGGCATGAACCGGTACTAAAGGTTGCCCACGAACCGGTACTAATGATGCCCGCCCGCCTAGCCGTTGGAACCGGCACTAATGGTCACATTAGTGCCGGCTCAAATTCAAACCGGCACTAATGTGCTTCACATTTGACCCTTTTTCTACTAGTGGTACCAAAAATAGGAAAGCGTGTCATATTCACATGTATCATGTGTAAGCTAACCAGATGTAGTTTACACTAATTAGGAGCAATACGAGCTAGACACCATATGCAACATGCAACCAGATATCACACTGCCAAGTTAGAGCAAGCACGTTGGATAGTGGAGTAGGGGAGCGGAGACTTGGACCTTGTAATGCACTATCAGTACAAGGAGAATCGGTACAGATGCTCTGTTTACGTTGCTGCAGAGGACCACCATCATCGCCTTCCTTACTCTTTTCCTTCCTCTATCTTGATTTTGCCTTGTCAAGTCAAACCCACAAGAAAAAGGAATAAAATTTGCTCTTTAGAACTCATTGATGCATGATACTGACGAACACTACTTTCATGTAAGACGAACACTACATATGACACTGCCAAGTAAGAGCAAACACCTGCGATGGTGGTGTGGGGGCATTGCAGTGATCAACTAGAGAGCTATGTTGACTATCTTCATTTAGCCTTGCTGTTTCTTGAGAATCATGTGGGGAGGATGACACTGCACTCTTTAAACGAGTATGGCGTCTCACAGAAACCCACCCGGGTGATTGTCTCATCATAAGTGATTGACGAGGGATACAAAAGAGCATTAGTTTAATGTACGAACATGGTTAATAGACATATGTATTATGTATCAAAAACAGGAAGGCATGTCATTATCAAAGGTATAATGTGTAAAGTAAGCAGATGCAATTTAACCAAATTGGAAGCAATACAAGCTAGACACCATATGCAACATGCAACCACATTTGACAGCGCGAAGTTAAAGCAAGCACCTGGGATGGTTGTGTGTGGCAATTGAGATCATCAACTATAGAGCGACGTTTACTATCTCCAACTGCTGACACTGCACCCGTTAGAGCGTTGGAACGCTTAGTGCTTATCTTCGAATTACACTGGAGCGACTTCTGTATTTTCTTTTCTGCATTCATCAACACTGCGTCAGAGTCTGAAATACCCATGCATAAAAAAACAATAGTGTGAGTATGGGTGAAGTGTGTGCACAATTAGTACAGTGTGAAGGTAGCAGATAGTAGGTCGGTGAGAAATAAATGACGGGAGACATATGATAGCTCTACAACATGCATGGCAAACTAAATTACTACAGGATTCTATGAAAATAACAGTCGACTGAAAGCAAATGGGCCAGTCAATTTTTTCTGCACCGTCCGATGTACAAAGAACGGGCAGATCGCCTTCATCTACCTCCAGCGAGTCAGTGTTGACGATCTTCCTCGAAATGCCAGCAACCACCGGCCCAGTATTCCTCCCCTTCCTGCACCCTCCCCTCGACCTCACCGCACTGCCGTGCTTGGCACCACCCCCCGGCCATCCATTCAAGCCTCGCCGACCTCCAGATCAGGCGCAAGCAGCTCCTACACCCCACACCCCTATGATAGACACTGATGCGCCGCTTCCCCGGGGAACGAGCGGACTAGGTGCTTCGCGCGCCTAAGCGGGTGTTGCTTCTTTTAGTTGCGGTTCGACTGACCCTGAATTGAAATCCAGGCGGGCTACTGACCTCTAGCAAAGGTGAAATAGTAAAAGGGAGGAAACCTTGTGCATTTAGTATCACGAAGAAGATGCAGTAAGAAGCGCTCAACTAGTTTCTTTCGTGGGATGAATACGGTGTGAGCGGAGACGTAAGATTTGCATGAATAAGGGAAGAGGAGTACCTCTTTCTGCTGGCAGTGTTGTGTCCTCTTTCTGTTTTTCCGACGATCTTCTTGTTGTTCGCCGGAAACCAGAAGTTGTGGAGGACGGTGCAACCTTGGACGAACCCATGGCCAAGTTGTTGAGTGTGGTGCGGTGGCGGTCTGTCGGCGGCGGGGAAGCAGATCCGGCGCGGCGAACGATGGCATAGCGGGAACAGCTCCGATGCGGTGGACAGTTGCGATAGTGGAGCCGCAGCAGTGAGGCGCAGGACGGCGTGGTCGGAGTGGTTCTGGTACGGCGCATGTCGGCTTCGGCGTCGTGGAGGCAGCTCTGCCTCGACTTTAGCTGCTAAGTCCTTGAGGGCGTTGCGGTTGCGGTTGGGTTGGATGACGACGTTGGGGTACCGGCTCCGGCGTGATGGAGGAGGGCGGCGGTGGATTGTCCACTATGGGGTGGAGGACGGAGGAGGCTGGGGTTTCGCGGCTGGCGGAGAGGGCGTTTTCACGCCCACGGAGTATGAATGGGGAAACAGAGGGAGGCGGGAACTAAGGGAGAACAATGTTTCGGTTTGAGACGCGCTTGTTTGAAATTTGGGGAAAGTTACAAACTTTCCCCCATCTAAAATTTCGGACATATTGCAGGTTGGGGGTAGGACAGTCATGTCAGGTGTCCCAAATGTGGGCAGGATAGATTTCGGCCGAGCGCATGGGTAGGCGCCCATGGCGTATGAATGCTTCTCTGGCGTCTTGGTGAAGTTACAAACCTACCCTGGTTTAGACCCACTACTAGGAAAACAACTATAGATGAAATGGACACTAATGGCGCACCAAGTGTGTGGTGCGCCATTAGAATATAGCAATGGCGCACCACATACAGGTACACCATTAGTGTCCATGGGTGTGGTGCGCCATTACTAGTTGACATAGTAATGGCGCACCACACCCACGGTGTGCCATTAGAAGTTTTGAAAAAAAGTAAAAAAATAAAAAAAATTGTTAGGAATGGCGCACAAGTGGACAGTGCGCCATTACTAGTTTTTAACTAGTAATGGCGCACTGTCCACTGGTGCGCCATTACTAAGTTTTTTTCAAAAAAATTCAAAAAAAATTTCAATTTTTTTTTTAAAACTAGTAATGGCGCACCGTGGGTGTGCTGCGCCATTACTAGTTTAACTACTAATGGCGCACCACCCCACGATGCGCCATTACTAGTTTGCCCGGCTTCC
>NC_041392.1:633335445-633338460 GCF_002162155.2 Triticum dicoccoides | reverse complement strand
TAAAATGTCAAAAGTAAAAGAAAATAAGTTTGCCATGTGATATGTGGTCTAGTTGTTGGGAAAATTTACAAATATAAATTTCGACTTTATTTGCAAAATCTCTCTGGAAATTTGTAAAATGGGCATAACTTTTGCATATGAGCTCGGATTAAAAAGTTTTATATATGAAAAATCATCTACTCGAAAAGTTACATCCGAATTTAACTGGGGGAACCCCGTTAAACATTTTCAAAATCCCCAAAAACCTAACACAAAAAAAGTTACGGGGCTTTCAAGATCTAGAGGCAAAAAAAATTCAAAAAAAGGTTTTGAAATATTTTTTTTTAATTTTTTTTCAAAAAATGATACGTAATATGACCGGGAAGTTTGAAATATTTTTCAAAATTTCATCATAGTCATGAACATGAACAAAGTCCTAGACATCAACAAGGTATAATACGATTGATATGCTAGATATATCAACAAGTGCCTGTGAAGTGAGCTGTTGCTAGGGTTGGATAGAACTCTGAAGTTAAGCGTGCTTGGGCTGGAGTAGTGTGAGGATGGGTGACATTTCAGGAAGTTTGACCACGGAGTGTGATTTGACCTGAGCTTAAGCATATTGACCCGAGATTAAGACATAATGACCTGAGATTAAGAAAAAAATGAAAAAAAATTTGAATTTTTTTGAAAAAAACTAAAAGAAATCTGAAAAAAAAATTGAAAAAAAATCGTTACTAATGGCGCACTTCTATGTGGTGCACCATTAGTATACGAGATACTAATGGTGCACCGTGGGCCATACTAATGGCGCACCAGTGGTGCGCCATTAGAAAAAAATTCTAATGGCGTGATGCTAGTGGCGCACCAGTAGTGCGCCATTAGTAGCGAAAATAGGTGCGCCACTAGCAGCCCTTTTTCTAGTAGTGACCTTTTTCTAGTAGAGACCAAAACATTAGTCTCGCGCGGTTTCGGGTGACCAGAGGCCTATTTGCCGCTTCGTACAATATTTGGGAGCAGAAGCATTAAAGTTTTCAGTTCTCTTGAATTGAACTTTCAGGATTTGTCAAACTTCACAAATCTTTACTCTTGAAAATCCTAAAGCTACGATTATTTTGGAATGGAGGGGTTACATTTGAATATACATTGTATAGGGATGAGTGTATGCGCGTGTATATGAGCGCTTGTGTCTATACTGATGCTCAAAAAAAGAAAAAAAATTGAATATACATTTTACACGAGTATACATTAAAAAATATGCAACTTACCTCAGTTCATGCATGGTTCCAGATATAATCTCCTTGGTTGCAAAAAAAAGTTAGATATGCGTATGAATATATATATAGCATGTTCAAACTCACAACAAAGATTGATGCCCCCTTTTACATCTGATTTACGAATGCCATTATCTCGGGTTCAAATAGATGAATGCACTTCCTATGAATTCGAATCTTCGAAACCCCCTTTATGTTGAATTCGATATGTATTCTATTTCGTAGCTAGCAATTTGGAATGTATCCATGCAAGTGACAAATGTATAAAGTGCTTCACTCTAACAACATGGAGTGCACTAATTAATGTTTATATATGAATTGCAAAAGCATCCATTACCTGTATTTCAAACCGCTCTCACGCTATGGATCGATAATATGAAATAAACACATGCACATGCTAGAATTCAATTGCAGTTGAAGAAAGAGCCTACTCCTGGTACTGTATATTAGTGATAGGGGTGTGTACAAAGTACACGTGAATACCAGGCATTGTGTGTGTGTGTATACTATCGACGAACAAGCCCCCAAGCTTGTATAACATACTAAGGGCCTATGGTTACAAATCATATATAGTCGGCTTATCACTAGTGGGGATAGAGTCCTCCACGACTCTGGTAGCTTCGTGTTGTACGTCGAGTCCTCCACATGGTTCTTTGTATAACACGTCTCGGTCCAACCTATATGTGGCGCAGGATGGAACCGACCCATGAGTCTTCATATTGACCCACCACAACTATAAATGACGTTCCTACCACAAGACACACGCAATCGGCCACTAAGAAAATAAGCATATACAATAGTACAACGGTATCTAGCTCATGATACGTCTCCATATTTTGTTGATGACACTGGCGGACTTTGCATTTGATGCGTGCTCCTTATTTTGTTGACGACACTTACGGTCATTGTATTTGAAGTGAAAGAACGATATGGTCACTGGACTTTAGAATAAGCTCATCACGGTCACCACATACATTTTGTCGTGCTAACCAACATGTGGTTGGATGGTTAGAGGACAGTGGTTTCTCGAGCCCACCAAGGTTAATGTCCCGGTGCTCGCATTTATCTTGTGTTAATTTCAGTATTTTCCGGCGATGTACGTTCAGTGGGAGGAGACGTTCCACTCGACTACGAGGCACCTATGGTGACTTCGTAACATCTCAAGATCATATATGCTAGCCCACTCTCTCGAAGGTGCTCATAGGGGTAGGGTTCGTGTGTGTGCGCTTATAGCGGTGAGTGCTTGCGCGTATATATGAGCCCTTGCGTCTGTACCGTGTTAAACAAATACATATCATGATTATACGATCACTGGCTCACCCATACAACTCTGTATTTTGTTGATGACACAATCAATTGACCAGTCAAACGTTCCACGCGGCGCAACTAGTGTTGCACCATCGGGGCGCGTAACTGTGGGGCCCACCTGTCAGCCCGCATATGAAAGAAAGAAATGGTAGTTTGAATCTGTACTGTGTTAATAAAATAGGACTACATTTTAGGGTGATCATACGGTCACTGGCTCACCATACAGCTCCGTAATTTGTTGATAACATGATCAATTGACCATTCAAACGGTCCACATTTAGCAGCGCACATTACCATAGGGCCCACCCCGTCAGCGCGTATATGACGGACAGAAATGGTAATAAATTAGTGGTCAGTGGGTATTCGAAGTCATGAGACCTCTGGTTGGCATTCACCGGCGGTTGGGGGGCGTTCATTGGGCGGTGGGGTGGGGATCCCCGGAGAAAAAGCTCGA
>NC_041392.1:633289990-633335215 GCF_002162155.2 Triticum dicoccoides | reverse complement strand
CGGTGCGGTGGTGGACCGGCGGTGGGGAGTGGTTTTGGGGAGGGCGGGCCGGCCGCGGGCGGCGGGGGCTGGTGGTTCAGTCGGTGGTGGCTGGCGGCTCAGGGGGGGTGGAGTTTGAAGATAAACTGGAGGCCCTTGATTTTGTATCCAACGGCTGGAAAATCTAGTGACTAGAGATGAAAAAGTCAGTCGACTGACGTGTAGCCTCACCCCACACGTACACATGCACGCACGCAAGACACGCACGCATGTAGCTGTGCAACACTGACACGTACACACGCACACATGCTGGCGTGCAACACTAACATGTACACATGCACTCACGAACACATGCACGTACGCACCCATGCATGCAACACTGAAACGTACCCTTGCACGCACGCAACACTCGCACGCCTGCATGCACACAACACACGACGCAAGACACACGTTCAACCTATGCGTGCATGCACCCTTTGTTAAGGACATGGATTGTTACAGGTATTAATCAATCTTATTTGTGATAAGCAGAACATTGATGTTTGCAGCGGTCTTTATGAATCACAACGTATCGAACAGGCTATCAACATAGTAGGCTTATCTACATGAAAAAGATGATGTCACACTCAATGAACAATCATCGGTTTATGAAATGCCCGCTTCTGACTGCCCTGGCCCAATAAAGGTTCCTCTGCTGTGCGTTGCCTGCGTTGGGTCACTGACATGCATGCCATGCACCCAAAGAGCCCACATGTCAGTGGAAGAACGACGCGGTGTCTTAGGTCAGAGTCGAGGGCGCCACTCGCGGCACGCCCGACTGAACACGCCTCTGTGCCGCATTCAAACGCCTCCATGAAACCCGCCCATGTGGAAGCCGAGAAACCCACTCTGGACACACGTCCGTTCATGACCGGGTCGGTGTTAAACGCAACACCAGCCGAGCTCCTCCAGTCCGCCATCTATTTAATCTCCTATTTAAACGAGGCCAAACGTCGGCCAGGAATCCCACACATCCGCCACTCCCCTATCTCCTCCACCATTTTCTCCACTCTTACAATGGCTTACGAAGAGTAGTTATTCCGCATCCAAGCCGGCTGGGTAGCCCTCCGGATATGAGCTATCCATCTCGCTGATCCACCTCCCTCCCCTCACCCGACGGAGCCAGTTGCTGCCCCAAGCCGGCGCACGGTTCAGCAACTCGCCGCTCCAGGCCAGCTCGACGAGGAGCGGCGCACGGGCATCATTGCTGCCGTCCACGCCGCCGCCTTGTACCGCGTCTCCCATTTCTGTGGCTGAGACTGCCATGCCGGTGGCCACGCCATGCAAGTAGCGACAGAAGCCGGGTGCGCGGAGAGCGATGAGTCGGTAGCCAGCGCCTCCCCGTCCGCCGCCATGATCAAGGAGAAGTAGAACACGGGAGGCCGCCGCCGCTTGGGTCCCATGAAGGCTGCCGCCGCTTGGGTCCCATGAAGGCCACCGCGGAGGCGACACCGGCGTACACGACAGGTGTCTTGCTGGATCCTTTTTTTGCGAGGACCTTCGTCGACCCTGCATGGGCTCCACGGAAGAGGGGAATGTTAGGATGAACTCGAGCCGGTGCCGGCCATGGCGAAGTAGTGGCCGGTGATGAACTTAAACTGGTGCCGGCCACCATCATCTTCGGCACCAGCCAATGATATCAGTTGGGCAGTGGGGAAGCGAGCCATCCTTTGCACTGAAGCATATACCTCCGGGGCTCCCAGCAGTCCGGTGATCGTGCTGCCGGACATGAAGAACACAAATCGATCGGCGGGCGACCATTTAGGCCAGGTATTATATACCTGTGCTGTCCAGAACTAGCACCGCGTAGTTCATTTGAATGTAATGAAATCTGTCATGTTTGCATAAAAATCTGGTATTTTATATGATTTTTGTCGTTGTTTATATGAATATCAGTTTGTCTACATGCGCGCTGGAGGATGCATGACAGCATGAGCACCCGAGCCTGGGCTCGTTTTCACAAAGAAAAAATAGTTGGGCTGGTGACATGGTGAACATAAAATATAAGCCTGGGATAGACGGGCCACAGCCCAGTTCAAACCCTGGTCCGTCTCAACAATACCAAACACAAAAAAATACTGCTCGAGTAGCTACGTCCCTGGTGTCAGCCGATCTTGTGCAGTTCTCTTGTCTATTGACTATATACGCTCACAATGTCATGGGTCCCAGATGTCAGGAAAACACTAGGAGGAAGCATTTTATTTTTCCATACGCTGACGTGGTGGCCCGTACTGTCATCCTCTCCACGTACTTCTGCTGATTCATGTTGTTTGTTGACCATGTTGACAACGCGAGAGGGCGGCGCCGCGGTGAGCCAACCAAAGCGCGCGGAGGACATCGGCGTTAACGATTTAGGAGACGGTGGGGCGGCGATGCGTGCGTTGAGGCGCAGCCAACCATGGGAGGCGGAAGCAGGCGGCCCCGCCAGTGCTGGCTTGGTTTTGGCGGCTGGATGAAGACAGGACTGAAGAAACACGACAAACTGTAAAAGCAGAAGGAGTACTTAACAACCTTAACTGAAACCAGCAGCGGCACTTAACAACCAAAGCTGAAAGCAGTATGAGTACTTATACAAGTTCAACCGTACAAAGCACGCCTCGAACAGTGCTACTTTGCCTACAGTTAACCAAGGGTGAGGCTGCCAAGCCCCAGGACAAGGCCCATGCGCCACCCCGCGCATCCACAACCTTCTGAAAGCGGCTTCATCTCGCAACGTGGTCACTAAATAGGATATTCGCTTTAGAGCCATGGAAAAGCATGAACATAATCTTCTGTCCTATTCTCCAAGATGGGCGGGCCTTCATTATTTGAGACCACCAATGAATAAGTATCTTTTCACCTCCAAGGGGAATTGAGTAGGTCGACATATACATCATGTTGTGACCAAGCGCAAGTCTGACCCGACCATGGTCAGGCATCTGTATAGGAACAATAGAACTCGGTAGTTCCTGTTTCAAGAAGATCACAACTGTAAAACTGTGTATAAGCAATAGTTTATGAACAACATATATAACAAAAAACAGCTCGTACCATAAGTTTCTCGACACAGTTGGACCTGTTCAACGAGTGCAGCAGTGGCACACATATCCCACGTGGCCTTCCACCATTGAAATGCCCCACAAGGACCTCAAGACGCTTAATAAAGTGTAGGAACTTGTGGATGTCGATCCAGTCAACTTCAGTGCCATTAGTAACAGCCAAGTTATTACAGAGTAACAAACGAGTAGACTACTTAACTCTGAAAAAACCTACACGTGCCACCAATTATAAGAAAATATTAGTTAGAAGTAGCATCTTCGTGAGAGATTCGTTGCTACTTCTAAAGTTAAATTGTGATTAGTTAGATAGAATAGGTGGATTAAGAAGTAGTCGAGGCAACAAGCAAGAACCAGATACAAAACTAACATGGATGAACAATTGGAATGACGTTAGGGTGGAAGATCGCAGTGAAGATGAGACCAGGTTCTGCTATTTCCATCAACATTCGTGCACCAACTTTCAGTCCATAACACTTGAGAAAGTTTATCCAAGTTCGGCCATAAAAAAAGCAGCGATCTTCTTGGTTCATGAACCCAACTCGGAACTTATATCCATGGCTTGTCTTCACTGTGACCATTAAACTAGTGTATTCAGTTATGGCAAGGCCGAGCATCTTGAGTACATGTGTTCTGGCAGAGCAAATAATACACTGCAGGAAATATAATATGAGAACACAGCGTGTTCAAAAAAACCCCACCCTCCCGGATAGAAAAGAGGATTCTAGGAACATACTGTGCGCGTTTCAAAATGCTGTGTTAGGATGAGAAGGAACAAGTGTGGCGTCTCGCTATGGGCGCAGAAACCTGTAGGGTACTCGCACTTTGGGCACTATAAATGAAACACACTAGATTCAGTAGGAAGAAAAATGCATCAATGGCGGCGGCTGCCATCCTTGGATTACCTGTGACCAAGGGACTTGGGTTTATCGGGGATGGATGAAGAATTCGTAACTGGTTCTCCATGAGAAAACCCCATGCAATCGCCGAGAGGGGGGTTTCTCTGAACAAGCAGACCAGCGAAAAGGGGATTCAGGCCCAGTGAAATATTGCCGCTTCATCCGTCCAGCTTACTGCTAAAGTTGTGATTTGACGGCTCATTGGGCATTACTGCGGCGCTACGACCGGGGTGTGTCTACCGTGAAGTTGTGCACTCTAATTTGTGCATATGGCACGTGGACCCCGTTGCCGGTTGCCCCACATATGAGCTAAAGGAAGTAGAAATACAGGGGTAACTAGTTACACATAAATATATTTTTTGAAAGAGACATACTCCCTCTGTAAAGAAATATACAAATCTTTTATATCACATGCCCACCTTGCCGAGAAATATACTCCCTCTGCAACGCACGGGCATTATGGGGGTACAGCTTTTTTTATGGGGGTTCAGCTGAGAATATAATACTCAGATAGGCTTACGGTTCTGGATTTTGGGCCGCAGGCCGACCCTGCATGTTTGGGGGCCGATGTGTTCTACCTCAGTGCTTTTCATATTGCAAGCGATCGGTACGATGTTGGTTTTAGATGTTGTCGCAAGGCGAATACACAAAATTGAATAAAGCATGGCAGCTGTTGGAATGAAATCGAACGACAGTTCCTAACCAGCAATCAGAGTTGCAATTCTATCAACGATATACCTTGTGAGAAATAATACTGTCGTACTACTTATACACACAGGGCACTTGTTTCATCATGCCATATTATTACATCAAAATCTCTCGGAGGATAGATCAGTTCGGCAGTTGCGTGCTGCTAATTTCAAAGTTGATTTGGACCAGCTCTCCTTGCCAAGAAAGTTCGATTTTGACATCATCCCCTACCGCAAGATATGATTTAGATTTGAACCTTGACCATCCTTTAGCATCAATCATCATGCGACCATCCTTTGTACTTACGCTATATTGAGCAGGTTCATTCACACCAAGGCTGTGCATGGCAATAGAAACTTGGCCGCGGTCGCCCGGATTGTGGAACAACTCCCTCGTTGCTCTAGGAATTCCCTGTTTGCAAACAAGAAAACATACCCAAACAGTTAGATCAACAAAGTGAATCATGTGAAACAACATGGAAAGAAAAAAGAACGAATCACTTGGACGGCCAATGCTAACCAAGAAGGTGGACATGTCGGTTTTTGTAAGGACTGCAGCCCAGTCTCACTACTAGGGAAAAGCCTATACACAGAATCTTACCAGCAGCGCGCTTTAAAATCAGGCGCTGCTGCTAAGTAGCAGTAGCGCGGGTTTTTAAACCTCGCTACTACTAAGTTGATAGCAGTAGCGCTAGTTTATAACCCTCTCTACTACTAAGCGGTCTCTACCGTGCCCCCCGGGACATGCCATAGTAGTAGCGCGGGTTTTTAACCCTCGCTACTACTAAGTTGATAGCAGTAGCGCTAGTTTTTACCCCTCGCTACTACTAAGAGGTCTCTACCGTGCCCCTGGGCCATGCCATAGTAGTAGCGAGGGTTATAAACCCTTGCTACTACTAAGTTTTTACCCCTCGCTACTACTCCGGGACATGCCATAGTAGTAGCGAGGGGTAAAATCCCTCGCTACTACTAAAGGTCCCATTTTGAAACTCTACCCCCCCAGAGGATCGCCTTTTCGGTTTTGTAAAAAGCAAAAGAAAATGATAAAAACTTCAAAAATTAAAATCCTTCGAGATGTAGTTATGTTACTACATCTACTAGTTAGGAAAATTTCAAAAATTAAATTTGGACATGTTTGGCAAAAAGTGTAGGGAAAAATGTAAAATGGCTATAACTTTTGCATACGATGTTAGAAAAAAACGTATAATATATCAAAATGATTCAAAAATTAAAATCCGTCGAGATGTAGTTATGTTCTTACATCTACTAGTTAGGAAAATTTAAAAACTTAAATTTGGACATGTTTTGCAAAAAGTGTAGGGAAAATGTAAAACTGCTATAACTTTTGCATACGGCCTGTTTGCAAATTTTTAGAATCCTCAAATTCTAAAAGGAAAAAAAGTTATGCTCAAATTTCAGTTTTTTTAAATTTTGGTCAAATCTGGTCAGACTGTGGTCAAACTACTTATTCAAGACGTATTAGTGTTACTAAATAATTATTCAAGAATATTAGTGTTACTAGATAATTATTTCAGTTTTTGGGAATTTTGGTCAAATCTGGTCAAACTGTGGTCAAACTTTGGTCAAAATGTGGTCAAACTCCTTATTCAAGAAATATTAGTGTTACTAAATAATTATTGTGGTTTAGAACAATAGTTTTAAACTCAAATAGCGAAATGTGTGACTTCATGCTCAAGCTAAACTCCCGAAGGTTAATAGGATTGACATCTTACTATTGTCAGGAAAACAACAAGTGCAGACTTGGAATCGAGGGAGAATAGAACCCGGAAGTTAAGCGTGCTCGGGCTGGAGTAGTGAGAGGATGGGTGAACGTCTGGGAAGTTAGATGATTTGGAAGGATGAGGGGTGATTAGAGATTAAATTGAGCAGCGATGAGGGTGATTAGAGATTAGAGGTTAAAATAATTCAGAAATTTGAAAATTCGGGCAAAAAATTCGAAAAAAAATTCCGCGGGTTAGTAGTAGCCGCTACTACTAACGGACGTAGTAGTAGCACGGGTGCGCCCGCGCTACTGCTATACGTTAGCTGTAGCGCCTTATTAGTAGCGTCGGCCCCTGCGCTGCTAATAGGCCCAAAACCCGCGCTGCTGCTAGGCTTTTCCCTAGTAGTGTCTGTTGCCGGTGCAACTGCACAGGCCAGAGCAGATGCAAGTGCAAGTGTTGGTGTAGGTGCCGAAGCCGCTGCTACTGCCGGAGGTGGTGCTCCTTGTAGAGCTGGTGCCGGTGTCGGAGCAGGTGCCGGTGTAGATGCTCGATCCTCCGGTAGATCAGACTGATCCACTGACGCGGTCGGTGTGCAACCCTCAGCTGGATCAGAATGAGCTGCTGCCGCTATCAGTGCTAGAGCAACTGCCGGGGCTCGATCTGTGTGAGACGGCTGCGATCGTGTCTAGTCTGCTATGATCAGCTTTCTAACTTGACTAGGATCCATGACCGTGATCCAGTTTTTTTTCTTCATTTCTTTTAAACGGGAGAAGGACTAATTGTGGCGTTTTTGTTAAACCAAACTGCAGTTCATCATAGGGATTCAGCTTGTACTCAGACAACAGACTGATCCAATTTTTTCCAGTAATATAAGTGATGGACAGTGCCTTCATTACTGACACGACATAAGAAGTGAAACCTGCAAATATAGCCATCGTTACTGACACGACATTAAATCAATAAGATTTAGACAGTAAATCAATAAGATTTACTTGACGTGACACGAGTGAATCCTTACCAGGAAATCACTATGTTGAAGTACTAAACAGAAGATTGATCGTCCAACTACGCGTGGCATGCATGGGCCCTGCATACTCCCACAAGCAGGATAGTCCAAAGGTCATGACAAATCGTATGGACCGAACATCCATGGGACTGGAAATCCTGGTGGGTGCGATAAACCCTGCAATGCATACAGATATTGGACTGTAACCATAATTGATAAACCATCCTCACAAAAAATATGATCTGGATACTTCAAAATATACAGACTGAATTGAGTGGACAGACATTAACATAGACCGTTCTCAGGACTGACCACACACCAAAAGCGGCAGTACTAATAAACAATACAGGGTTCACAAACACAAATCAAATACTGAAAAATAGTACTTACTGCAGACAAGCAAAGTTGCACTAACTAAACTCTGCAGACTATTTCTTGCCACCGACCTACGGGATGAACCCCGCATAACTGACTAGGCCATGGACTTCATGTGAGATGTCTACACGCACCATCACCATCTTGTCAACCTTGGAGAACCTAACAAAGTGGTCTTTCCACTCATAAACATGATGATGAAGACAGGCCGCATCAGATTTGTTGGGAAGCTTTACAAGAACCACACCCTTCGTAATCGAAGGCACAGCCAGGAAATTGTTGTGGTCAAGTACAGCCTCGAGAACACGCCTGACAACAATGCTACAGGAAAATACTAGTTCAGGACACGTGGCGACAAGGACACATCAGCTGGATAGTCAGCAGTAGAACTCATCATCAGGTCTTCCAGTTCACATGGCATGACTTTGAGAACTTCATCTCCACCACGGACCTGGTTCTAATTCAAACAGAAACCATATTTTATTACTACCTCCGTTCAGAAATATAAGATGATTTTTGATATTATACTCCATATATGACTACATATACGCACAGAAATGAGTGAACAAAGACACTAGAACATGTCCTCAAAGGCATGAGAGCAGAGGGATTACATGCAAAATCCATAACACAAGTTACTGAGGCAAATATACCCTCTTAAAACGTAGCATTGATGTTCATAAAGTACTCCCTCTGTCCCAAAATTCTTGTCTTAGATTTGTCTAGATACGGATGTATCAAGTCACATTTTAGTATTAGATACATCCATATCTAGAGAAATCTAAGATAAGAAATTTGGGCCAGGGGGAGTAGTTGAAAGTAATCTATAAGAAATCAGTGTCAACCTATCGCATGTTTTGGTCAAAAGAGGAATTTAGAACCGTCATTTGGCACACAAAAATCACATGCAAGATCACACAGAAAGTTGTACTACTAGTACTAGTAATGCATGTTAGATGAAAAAACACGATCAAGATCAAGAAAAAGATCGTCAAGAAGAGATATTACTTGGACTTGCTTAATGAGGGATCCCGGAGAGGGGGGCTTGGACAGGTCGATGGCTTTGAGCTTGTCTGCGGTAGTCTCGGCGGGGTGCTTGTGCTTCTCCGTACCATGAGCCTCGACGGTTTTGGCCGGAGCCATAGACATCACTTCGGCCGATGCTCCAGCGTCCATCAAGAAACTATAAAATAGAAATAAAAGAAAAGAAACCATAATCACGAACCCAAAAGAAGAAAAGAAAGGGAGTTATAGGATCAGTCTCGAGGTTGCAAGACCAGGCCTTGGCCAGAATCAACACCATTGATGAGCTCACCTTTCCTTCTTTGGGAGAGAAGAACAATGGCAGAAGCAGGTCGGGGTTTTCTTGAAGAAATGAGGAACAAGACGAGGCAGAAGCAAGGGTTGGGTAGAGAGGAAGATGAGAGAGAGGAGTGAAATGATGGTTTCTTCGTCCTTCCAACTTACTGCTGGAAAGGAGGGGGTTTTGTGATTTGACGGCTCATTGGGCATTACTGCGGCGCTTCGATCGGGGTAGTCTACCGTCACTCTGCTACGGAGTAATTTAGTGCATGGCTAGTGGACCCCGATGCTGGCTGTCCCACACGTCGGCGAAAGTGAGTAATTTAGTGCATGGCTGGAAGAGGATCTGCACGGTAGAGCGTGTCCACTGTTTTTCAAAAGAAAAAATGATTATAGCAAGCGTTTCCAATCTTACGACGGAGGAGTGTGAAACACGGCAGCCACTTGAACATACACAGTGATCCTACTACTAGGCATGTGCAGTGGTTCATACGTCAGTACTACACAATCTTGTTGCTAGTGTAGTAAGATATGATGATAACAAATGATGTTGTGCACATGTCAACTACTCATATATGTAACAAATACACGAAGAGGAAACAACTATAATGAGATGAGAATGCAACCAAACACACCCACACGCTTTGTGCTACAGTGACTGATCTGCACCGTCTGAGTTTGATCCAACGGTCATGTTGCGCCGAGACATGGACATGCCCATGCAGAGGGCGCCTAAACGCCACCGAAGTGCCTCTACTTCTTGAGGCACACAACGTTGGTGATGCAGGGTGCAACCGCCCATAGAGCCCGCTCCCGGTCGATGGGAGCCAGCTCGTCAAAGACGTCGTCCAATGGCACGAATGGATTCCGGTGATGGAGCCCTGAAAGGATTCGCCCGGCAACGGCGACGGCAGCCCGCAACCTCTCCTTGTCCAGCTCAGCCCCCACCATCGCGCGGAGACGGCTCAGCTCCTCGGAGATATACGTGAAGAAGGAGACCAGGTTAGGAAGCCGCAGCTTGTTGAAGTCGACCGGGTGGTCGAACGGGTTTAGCCCGACGGCCGGCATCGTCGCGCTGGCATGACGGTAGGCATCGCGCAGCCGCAACACGTGTGTGGCAACTTGGTTCACCAAGTGGCTGAGGCGATCATGGACCTCGTCACGATCGGCCCGCTCGGGCTCCAGCCGGCTCCTCTGATGGCCTATCGTATCTCCCGCTTTCTGCAGCAATGTCGCTGATGCCTCGAGCATCTTTGTGGTGGACGCCTGCCGCTTTTGAAGCTACGTGAAATCCCGCACATAACGGAGGAGCATGGCATTCCTCTCCTCCTTGAGCTCACGGAGCTCCACGTCCTTGGCCCTGAGCTCCGCATCCTTGGCATGGATCTGCTGTGTCAGGAGCCTCACCTCGGACTCCGTGATATGCTGCGCCGCCATGGCACCAGGTAGAAGCAATGGGGAGAGGAAGCAAAGGGGGCAAAATGGCTGAAAGGCAATGCAATCTACGGGAAGGCGGATGGAGCGGGGAATCTTTTGGTTTTCACCATGGTAAAACACCAGTCGACGACTTCTCACATCAGGGAGCGGTGGGTTTTTACAGGCGGAGTCATCGTGACTAATTGCTGCCGCGCCTGCTCCCGTCAATCAAAACATTAAAAATCCTGCCGCGCCTGCTCCCATCAATCAAAAAAATAAAAATCCTGCCGCACCCAAACACCAGAGCAACGCCGCGGTGGATATTTATATTTACCTGCCGACAAGTAGATAAAAAAAGGGGTGAAAAAACAAATGTGGCGGCGGCCTAGCTAATCGGTCGAACTAGCCCAACTAGCTAGCCACCGTGCTTCACTGATGTACGCGGCGGGAAAGGTGGTCTTTCGTGATTTGACGACTCATTTACTTGCTTCGGCGCTACAACCGAGGAGGACGCAGAAAACGCGCGATAGGGCATCCCACGTCAGGAAGAATATATGCGTGCACCACCTGGGAGGACCCCAAAACCGCGCGGTAGGGTGTGCCATGTCTCGGCATGGAGGAAAAATGTGCGTGTAAAAATATACTGTATCAGACGTAGTACCTATGGTTCGACCTCGGGAACCAGCCAGTCGGTCGAAAACACCCCACTAGCCACACAACTTCATCATGCAAACGTGGCACGGAGCATAGATGTGGTTAGCTCCGTCTCGACCAGCCACAACGTCTCTTGTTCTAGGCGATTCTTCTATTTTCCATGCTTTTTTTAGTTGTAATAACACCACGGCAAGCTAGCGCCGCTCTTCGTGTGTGCCCGTGCAAAGGTTAGACAATGGAGAGAAGAGAGATTGAGATCGCAGACCTGGGACCCACCAGTAAGTGAGACAACGGTCATGCACGTGTTGACGAGGCACTCCCTCTACTCTACTCAACGAAAGTATTGTATAAATAAAATCAAGTTATGGGACAAAGCCAACAACCATTCGTGTTTTCAGGCTATCGACTTACGCTTTGTAGTCCAGGTTGCCAGTTCGAATCTCGTCTTTCAGATTTGTTAGTTTTAGGTCCAAATTTGATTAATGACAAGTGGGACCCCCGTGTGTTGTTCTGATATTTCAGTGTAGGATGGTTTTTTTGAACAAACACTTTGCGCAGTTAGACAAGTAACGACACGAGTTACACGTATTTTGCAAGTTTACGAACAAAAATGACAGAGGCATAGAATATCACATCCACCCCGCAGCTTAGATACTATGGTGATACGAGTTTTTACACCGTTGGAAGTGAGATCCAATGGCTTGGGAGTAGTCTTTGTAACTATGCACAATTTCCAAACTCTCCAAAGGTTTTTTTTTTGCAAATAAAACATTCAGGCCTCGTGTGTGCCGCTGCATCTTCGATCCAACGGCTCCCCTGTGCTTATATTAGGTGCTCCCCGTAGCTTAACTACCCGCTACGGTGATATGAGCATCTAGGTCATATGATCAGTGATCAGATGGCACATGCGTAGTACTTGTACTTTCTGCGCATTTCCCAAACTCTATCAGCCGTATATTGCAAAAAACTTTCAAACCTCCTATTGTGGGTCATTAGATCTTAGTGAACTCGTATCACCATAGAATCTACGGTGCGGGAGCACCTCATACTCTCCCGTGCGAGAAAACATAAGGTGCTATCGCAGCTTGGATGCTACGGTGATACGAGCTTGGAGGTCGTTTGATCTGAGATCCAATGGCATCTGAGCAGTCTTTGTGCTTGTAAGCAGTGGCCGAACTCTTTTGGGGCTTTTCTGCAAAAAACCATTCGAACCACCGAGGAGGTGTTGGGTCACAAATCCAACGCCTCCGAAGAGCTTGTATCACCAAAGCATCTAAGGTGTGGTAGCACATGATATTCTTACATACAGGAGAATATGATGTCCTCCTTCATCTTAGAGCTACGGTGATACGAGCTTCGAGGTTGTTGGATATGGGATCAAAGGGCATCTAAGTAGTTTTTGTACAAATTGTGTGCAATTCTCAAACTCATCAAGGTTTCCTGCAGAAATATTAAGACACATCATGTGAGTTGCTATATCTCAGATCTACAAGCTCCAAGCAACTCGTATCGGCATATAGCATCTAATGTATGGGGGCACATGATATTCTCCCGGGGAGGAGGGGTGGGGGTGCACAACCAATCGGTGGCTGGGAGGGTGGGGACAAATATAACCTAAACAACCCTAAACAGAGCTCCTCAATTTTATCTAAGTTCGAGGGGTTAACCCCCGACAATCATAGCTCCGCCTAACCAGAACATTTGCATGTACTGTAGTAATAGACTTAATATTCATGTTACAGTTTCATGTTCATTTTAAATATTGAACTGAGGACCATGGATGTCTTACATTTTACTCCCTTCGTTCCCAAATATTAGTCTTTTTAGAGGCTTCAAATGGACTGGCACATATGGATGTATATAGACATATTTTAGAGTCTAGATTCACTCATTTTGCTCCGTATGTAGTCACTTGTTGAACTCTCTGAAAGACTAATATTTAGGAATAGAAGGAGTATTTTTGAATTCGTGTCATACATGCATGGTTTGGAAAAATAGATGCACTATACTTATTGGATTGTTGTTGTGTTCGTGCGTGTGTGTCTCTCTGTGTGTGTGGTCATATGCTTGATACATACAAAGTTTTCTCACCTCCATGTTGTTCATCTTTTAAATTTGAATTTGCATTGGAAAAATTATTAGGGATACCATGAAATGTGAAATCCACGTTGAGATCACTATATCACATACTCACTCTAATTCAACAACTCGTCATAAATCAATTACCACGTTGAGATTAGTATTTGCAAGGAAAATACGGGTATTGTAATACACATAGATTCGTTCGGCAATTTAAAAGGTTCCTTTCGTATTCTTGAATGGTAGGACCCAACGGCGTACCAGCCAGACCTTGGCTCGTGTTGATCCTAAAAAAAAAGTGGGCTCGTGTCCTTCGGTGGCGTGTGTGGTACGCACATTAGGCAAGCCCATTACCCCATCCAGTTGAGCCTCAGTGTTTCAAGTCGAAATATCTGGTGGCCAGAATTCCAGCCCTAGGAAATTCCCCTCATGTCCCCGGTCCATAATGACTACCGATGAACAACGGAGGGATGCTTTAGTAACTAGACAACTTTACCTACCGTGCCGAGCATGGTTCAATTCCCTCGGTCGCCGCTCGTCAAGGTCACCCGTCAACTGCATTGCCTAGTACTACTACTACTACTACACCAGGATGAGCACAGAATTGAGCCCGTTTGTTTGTGCCTAGTACTTGAGTTAATATATCAGGCAATGCACTGGTACAGAGGGATTATCCTTTTACTCTGCATATATAACTTGTCTGAAGTCTAACTAAGTAAAATGTTTGACCAAATCCTTTCTTAAGAAATACAATAGGGCAGATGTACGGCTTGAAAATTTATTGCATTATGCAGGTTATGATATTGTTTCGAATCCTGGATCTTAAATTTCTGAAAATCCAAAAGTGAGCATAAATTCTTGAAACTAAGCATGGTGACGTGATATGGCACAAATATTACTTCGTAAGTTTTTTCTTCAATTTGAGACAAGCTGCTTATGACAAGTTGCACAAATGAAGAGCCAAGGTATTTTGGAAGAAAGACATGTCACGTTAAGGCGAACACTTTCACTATTGAAACCGTGGGCGTTTACGTGCCGCCACGAGTCCCCGCTTCTCATCGGCAATCGGCAGGTGCCGTCCGAGCAAGCGTGTGAGTCGACGGGAGGCGTGCGAGCAGACCGCTGCGCCGGCTGTCAGGGAGGCGTGCGAGCAGACCGCTGTGCAGGCTCATCGGGAGGCGAGCCCTTTGACCAGGCTCCGCCGCCCACCGTCGTCCCAACTGCTCCCACTTTTAATGTCGCCAGCGCCGCAGCTTAAAATCAACCCCGCACTACCCGGTACTCCCTCCTTTCCGGTTTATAGGGCTTATCTCAAAATATTAGTTTTTCCATTTTATAAGGCTCAATTTTCTTGTTTCCCATCACATGTTCAGATTCCAAGGTAAATTAAATCATTGCATGCAAGTATTAAGAGAAAATTGACCAATGCATGTAATTTATGCATGCATGCATTGCAATTAATGCACTGGTAAACATATTTTTTTGAGAAAAACAAGAGCATTAATTGGCTGCTTTTGCAAACTACAAAAAGTATTCCACCACTCACCATCTACCTTGGTTGGTGAGATTTTTGAATTGAGCCTTATAAACCGGAAAGGAGGGAGTATCGCTACAATCCTCTCTCTTCCTCTCCGATTCTCCTGTCGTCTACCTCCAACTACCCTAACCTAAACGTACGCCATGCCGCATCACGATGGTCTGCCCTTAGTGTTCCAGTTTCCTGAGGAAGACACCCAGCCAAAGTCTCAAGAACATAAGGTGCTTTTGGACGAGCTTGAACTGGCCTTGCGGGAAGATGTCGTGACTGTCCCCGCTCCCGTTCCGGTTCCCATCGCCCCGACTGCGCCAGCGCCCATCCCCGTGGCATTGATGGGCTGGGAGCCGCACATTGTCACCGAGCTTGATCCCACGGGGTTCCACGAGGTGCCCGCCGACTATCACGCGCCCGTGCACCTGCCAGCGCATGCACCTGCGCGTGCACTGACGCGCACGCCCGTGCCGGTGCCCATGCACCTGCCAGCGCCTGCGCCTGCGTGTGCACTGACGTGCGTGCCCGTGTCGGTGCCCGTGCACACGAATGTCTCCGCTGCGCCGTTACATCGCCTGTCCCCGCGCGGGTGCCAGTGCCCCCCTCAGCGGCATGGATGGCCGTCGTCGAGCGCTTTCTTGCACCAACGCCAGTCGCCTCCTCCCGCCAGTCGACTGGCTCTGAAGTCTAGAACATTTTGGCCTTCCTTGAAGCTAGGCCAACGTCCAGGAGTACGCCAACAACGGCGCAAGACGCCGCCATCGCTGTCGGTCAGTGGGCCGACGACACACAAAGCACGGCAGAGGAGCCGCTTCCCACCGCGAGACGCCCCCGCCGCCGCCGCGTAATCTAAATTTGCCATGAAAAACGTTCGGATTGCCATGCTTAAAATCCAAATGTTTATCATTTCCATTTATTTTATATCGATCGTCATATAATTTAAAGTCGGAGTCAGACTGAACGAAATGTATGGTTTGATCGATTGAATGTTCTGCTAGAGCCGTATCAAATTAAATATAAAACATCATCAAGCCACATGTATTCCTTGTCATCCAACGACCTAGACTGCTTCAATGTCGAGCGCTCAACACGTTTAGCATGCAGTTAATTTCATGCCAAAAATAGTCCTAATCACACGACAACACGCAAATCTATACCTATACTAATTAGCGACTCCCTAGAAATTACCACATTAATTAGAAATTACCGTCCGTTCATCTATGTGGGGCCGAATTATAATGGTTTAGATTAACCCTTATAATTCTTCGTTAAAATTTGTTCAGTTCCGCAAGAAAAAAAAAGTCCATATACCTTTCACGATTATAAGATGCAAAATATGAGCTGCTGATATGGTGGGTCTACATGAGCCTCCACGTTTAATCCTGGAAAGTTAAAAACATATGGTAACTCTGAGATTCAATATTTTTTCTTTAAACGTCCTAGGTCTTTTCAAACTGATCGTACTTAGATCCCCTAGTAGTCCACGTTGCCCCTACTCTCACGTTTCCTTCCAGGAAACACCACCTCCTTTCTCTATCCTTATTTGTGCTGCTCCGCCGCATCTCCTAGGGGCGATGGTTTCACCATGATGGCTAGGTCTCCTACAAAGCATTGGCAAGGTTCCTGATCAAGTTACTCACCATCTAGCCCCTCCATCTATCACCATAGCACGAGCAGCTGATTGGTCTAACAGGATTTCCCCGTACACTAATTTAAGTTTGATCACCTTGCCAATAGCTTTCTCTCACATTAGCTCTGGCCATCATTCCATTCTTCTGTACGTGTCTCCTTTTCATGCGAGGCTGCAATCTCAGCAAAGGCTAAGCTCCTAGGTAGCTTTTGTTGTAAACCAAGGTATTTGATTGCAATTGTTTTGTCTCAGAATAGGATAATAAGTTTGTTATTCCAGTAAGATTATATTTTAATAGTTATTAACTAACGAATTTTGCTGCAGTCTACCTACGATCCAATCTTTTAGCTTTGATCTTGACTGCCATCTATGAATTTTTTATATGTGTTGATGGCAGTCCAATCGAAATTGTTTCTACCAACTCTGTTGCATCTTTTCAATCACTAATCTTGAATTGAAGGCCTTTGTTGTTTAATCTCTATCAACTTTGTTGCTTACTTTGGGCATTCACTACAGACTGAACTTGAATTAAAAATCTGTTGATTAATCCGCAGGTGCTTGGATGTCAGTCTGTCTATAACGTAGATGTTTGAATGATATGAAGAATGACATGGCACCCTGAGTGATCTGATGTTGTGTGTTGGAATGGTGACATGTGGTTGTGGGGTTCAGGGTCAAGGATGGTTATCATAATTACAAGAAGGTGTCTTCCTGGAGCTGAATGCCTACTTATTTTCCGCCATATAACGAGCTACAACTGTCAGGTTTACTCTATCGAAATTGCATGTTTTGCAATTTACATTTTAGACTCCACATTTTCTTGACGTCCTGGAAGTCAGTCATGTCATTTCTAAGGTTTCCCCCTCATGCTCTCTGTTGATTCTTCTTAATTTCTTATTTGATATAGAATTAACCTCTGAAGTATTTACTTATTCATCTATTTTTGTAGGCTTACTCCCAGCTTTCTTATTCACCGAGGAATTTGGCTCATGACTAAAGAGGAGAAAGGTAAATTTTCCAAAACCACATACAGTACTAATATGAAGCTTTGTAGTCGAGTTTAAGGTCTTATTTTTAGCTCAAGCAACCTTTGAGTTATTGCCTAGAAATATTTTATCCAAATTGCGTGTTTTCAATTTCACATGCATGCTTCCATACCTATTAAAAGAAAGTGGTCCCAAGAAATTCGGTAGCTACTCATGGAATTATTTATGTTGTTCGAATTTCAGTCTGATCGGACCCTCTCTTGATGTCTTGAGAGTTTGTTAACTGTTCGTAGATGCTAGGTCAATAACATGGCTAATCAAAACCTTGCTGCCCTCATGCTTTGTGATGATCCAATTCTCCTTTGTTACTGCCGAAGCTTTTATGTTTGATAGCTTTTCCCCTGCAAATAATCATCTTACAGAGGGTCTATGTTCATTTCATTTGTAGGATCCCGGTTGTCCTCAGTTTGCAATTTTACTCGGTCACCAATATGCTGGAATTCAAATATTTAAAAGAGATAGGGATACATGATGTGGTTTAGAACAATGGTAGGTTGTGAGCATGAGCCCGATTTAGTCTACTATTTGTTCAACTCTGTAATAATTCTTATAACTAGAAGTATTATCTACTATGTATCTATTTTTTTAGTCCTACTCTTATCTTTTATTTGGTTTTTACCATGAAGTTTTTCTCATGACTAACTTTACAAAAGGTAAATCCTCTAAAACCACGCATAGTATAAATATGTAGGTTAGTTCAGTTTGTGGGGAGTAGGGTGTTTTGGTGCCCAGGCTCATCTGCACTCGGTTAGAAAAAAATTCGTAAGAAATTCAAAACAAATTCAAAAAAATTCAAATAAAATTTGTATGGTATACAATTTGATGCGTGAGGCCCGCTCCAAATTTCAAGTCATTTGGACATATGAGCAGCTCGCAGCAAAAAAGACAAATCTCACCAAAACAGTATATCTTATCTATATCTATCTATCTATCTATATCTATCTATCTATCTATCTATCTATGCCTATACTAATTTGTGACTCCGTAGAAATTACCACGTTAATCAGTAATTAGGAGCCGTTAATCTGATGGGACCAAATTATTATGGGATAGATCTCTCTTCAATCTCTCCCAAAAAGAAAAAAAATTACGTGGATATCTCCTCCACGATTGAATCTCTCAATCTCTCAGGTGTAAAAAACTCTCACGTATATAACCATTAGTTTTAATATTTAATGGTTAGGATATATTAGGAAACCTGCCATATTTTTAATAAAAGATGGCACACACATAATAAAGATGACATGTACAGATGAGAAGTCCACAAGCCCCAAGTTGAAAAAGAGGTCCACGTCCCAATTCATCACGTTAGAAAAAGTGTCCATGTCCCAATTCCCTCAAAAAAAGTATATACATGTTTCCTTCACAAATTTAGAAAAAAAGGACACGTACACATAAATACTCCTTTAACAAAAAAGAGAGTCTTATTCCAAAAAAAGAGTCTCCAAAAGCCACGTTCAAGTTCCATGTTAAAAAAAACTGATGTTCCAGTTCCAAGCAAGACACAATTCATGTGCCTTCTGCGTTCAGAAAAAAAAATCACACACAAAGAGAAAAAAGGATATAAAAAAGACACATACAATTGAGTAGTCTTCAAGCCCAACGTTAGAAAAAGAGTGCACGTTCTAATTCAGCATGCAAGTAAAAGTGTCCGCCTTAGCTTAAAAAATAAAAAGTTTGCACATCAAAATTCCCAGCACACGTACATGTTCCACTGAAAAATTAAACGTTAATCTGGTGGGACCAAATTATTATGGTGTAGATCTCTCTTCAATCTCTCCCAAAAAGAAAAAAATTCTCATGGATATCTCCTCGACAATTGAATCTCTCAGGTGTAAAAAACTCTCACGTATATAACCATTAGATTTAATATTTAATGGTTATGATATATTAGGAAACCTGTTATATTTTTAATAAAAGATGGCACACACATAATAAATATGACACGTACCGATGAGAAGTCCACAAGCCCCATGTTGAAAAAGAGGTCCACGTCCCAATTCATCACGTTAGAAAAAGTATCCATGTCCCAATTCCCTCAGAAAAAAAATGTGTGCATGTTTCCTTCACAAATTTAGAAAAAAAGGATACATACACATAAATACTCCTTTAACAAAAAAAGAGTCTTATTCCAAAAAAAAGAGTCTCCAAGAGCCACGTTCAAGTTCCATGTCAAAAAAAAAAACTGACGTTCAAGTTCCAAGCAAGACAAAATACGTGTGCCTTCAGCCTTCATAAAAAAAATCACACGCAAAGAAAAAAAAGATATAAAAAAGACACGTACAAATGAGTAGTCCTCAAGCCCCACGTTAGAAAAAGAGTACACGTTCTAATTCAGCATGCAAGTAAAAGTGTCCGCCTTAGCTTAAAAAATAAAAAGTTTGCACATCAAAATTCCCATCACACGTACATGTTCCATTGAGAAAATAATAAAAAGACACGCAAATAAATACTCCTCAAGTGTGACGTTACAAAAAAAGAGTCAACGCCTACTAAAAAAAATTCTTACCTTACGAGATAAAGGCCTGATCTATCAGTTCAATATATGTGAAATCCCCTCATTGTAACATGACCCAATGTATTAGCTTAACATGAGAAATCGCACAATTTATTACATGATCCAATGTATTAGCTTAATATGTGAAATCACGTAATTGTAACATAAAAGTAGGATAATATACAGCAATTGTCACGCACAAAAATATCATAGGAAATTTGTTTAGGTATTTTAACTAGGGATATTTGACAACCACATCCACTATAATTTGGGTAAAACATTTTTCAAGTATAATGATGTACTCTACAATTTAATTTGATACACAAGAGATAAGTTCATGAATGATAACCCTGTTTTTCTGAAGTTATAGAAGGGGCACTTCCCAATGGGCCAAGAGGTGATTATGTTCATAGTACAAATAGTAAAGGGACTAGCATCACAATTTGCTCAGAGGAATGTATTCGTCGGATCTCCTAAGAGATAGATCATATTAGCATATGCTGATACACACATCCTTTTTACTCAACACTACAAACCATATTTCATATTTTTAATGTCATTGTGTGAAGAAAGCAATTGGCTTAGGGTAAGATTATGAATGCTCATGTGTGTATAAACTTAAGAAATTTTGAAGTATATACTCTGATTGAGTTTACAACGCTTATTCAATCATACCATCCATGCAACATTGAGTATCATTAAATAATAATAGAAACGTGAGGGATTAAGTTAATGGAAGACAACCATGACGGTCAGAGGGATGCTGCTGATGCGGATTATTCTTATGGACGCGGATTATTCTTATGGTTAAGAAAATGAATACTTTAACACAAATATGAGAAGCAGTGCCGACTATTTTCAAGGGATATTGTTTCTCAAAAACTCACTGCCATTGCAAATGTCATTGCAAGGGAATCTTCTAATATATATATACAAGTTGGATATCATTTCACGTAAATGGGATTCTATAATTGAATTAATTCTGGTTTAGTTATTTAATAAAATGTACCTATCAAAATTAACATACGTATTAATTCTGCTAGAATATAAATTACAAAGTGTTTATTTCTACATATCATAAACTCTCTTCATAAAAATGCATTACTAAAATAATACTAAATGAAATAGCAATATTCAAATAGAATATTTTCTAGCCTGTGTGAACGCACGGGTTGACGACTAGTAATATCCTAGTAGTTAATATCCACATTGCACGTACACACTGACTAGTGTTGCTAGTACGTGAAACTGGTGCCGTGACTTGTGAACGCGTCCAGATATGGTCAACGGCAACATCGCCTGCGAGTTCTTCCTGTTTGCCCGTGCATCTAAACGCAGAAGGGGAGGAGAGAGAGAGAGCACACATGGAACCCACCAGTAAGTGAAGACGTGTAGATATATTTTGTGCGTGGGAGGAAGTAAGGTCAACAGATCACATAGGGTCGCCGTGCGATCGAAAGAGTGAGATGGGTTGGAGAGAGTGACCTAGATAGACGATGTGCGTGAGAGGGTATACAATGTGAATAGGTCGAATTCGGCTCAAACATGGTGATATATCGTTTTTGTCCGAGAAAGAGCGAGGTCAATCGAGACATACGGAGAGAGAGAGAGAGAGAGAGAGAGAGAGAGAGATTGAGTGAGCGTGGCCCACCATGAGGTCGAAAGAGTGGTGGCGGCTTGGATGAACTTACCTAGATAGACAATCATTTGTGTGTCGATGAGTATAGAGTGTGCCGATCGAGGCCCAAACAGGGAGATATATCATTTGTGTGTGAAAGAAAACAAGGTTAAGCGAGACTCGGATAAAGAGAGCGAGATTGAGCGAGTGTGGCCTGCCGTGCGGAAGAAAGAGTGAGACAGTCTCGAGGGAGTGACCTAGATATACAACGTGCGTGCGTGCGCATGCACGAGAGGTTGGGGGGCTAGATAGGCAATGCATGTATTTAGCGCGAGAGGGTGAGAGGGAGAGGGGGGGAGAGAGAGCTCGGCATGGGGTGCAATGGCGGGTGTGTGAGGTAAATACATTTGGTAACATAGTGGGAAAAGGGGTTGTGTAGTTGAGAGACTTAGAGATCGAAACATGGAGAGAAAGAATGAATATGTGTTGGAAACCGATAGCTTCCTAAGGTGGTTAGGAGAGGAAGATTGACCGATATAGGAACTATGTAGCGTTTGTGGGAGGGGGGGGGGGCTAAAAACAACATTTGAATGTACATATTACGAGACTTAATATCGATGTTTCAATTCGGTGTACATTGTAAGATTTGAACCGAGGAGCAGGCATACGGGTAATTATTTCGAATTCGTGCCATACTAAGTTTCGAGAAGTTGACATTGACTCAGTTTGTTGTGCTATTTTGTAAGTCATATGTTTGAATCCATCCAAAAGTTTTCTCACTACCATGGTATTCATCATATACATATGCATTTTTATTTAAAAAGTAGCGTGGATACAGTGAAATGCGAAATCCACGTTAGAATTGGCGATCGCTACGTGACACACACTCTAATTCAAATAACTAACTATGTGACACACACTCTAAATCAAATAACTAATTATGTGAGAGACAATCTAATCCATGTTAGCGTGGGTACCGTTTTGATTTTTTTCAAATAACTCCTCATTAATTAATTTATAGTACTCCCTTTGTTCACTTTTATAAGACCTTGAAGAAATTTCAGACAATGTGCAAAATAGTTCATTTTAAGTTGTTTGAAACGACTTACAAAAGTGAACGGATGGAGTATCTCGTTTCGAATGACTAATTATTGCAAGGTAAACACGGGCATGGTAATACATACAGATTTGTTTGCAAATGAAAGAAGATTCGTTTGCATTCTCAAATGTAGGCGCACCAGGCAAACCAGGGTCGTGTCGTTGTGGACACTGCTTCGGTGCCTTAAAGGCAACTGCCTTTGCGTCACTGACATGTGGGCCAGCCACCTGTTGGGCCCATATGTCATGGACACAAAGGCAGGTGCCTTAAGGTACCGAAGCATACTCCTGTCGGGGTGGTCGCATGTGTCGGACGGACGCGTAGCACCCAGCCACCCCCCCCCCAAAGGACGACAACAATATAAGTTCGCTCTTCCACGTTTCAGATTGAAATATCTGGTGGCCCCAATTCCAGCCCTGCATAATCTCTCTTCTCCACCACCCCATTCCGCGCCCAGATTGCTCAAATCCCTAATTCGCCGCCAACCCTCGAATCACCCCTCGTCTCGTCTCTTTTCCCACCGTTCCCCACCTTTGTGCCGGATGACGACGAGGAAGATGACGGTCGCGCTTCACCACCACACCGGAGCTACCTCATCTACGCCGTCGTCCACCGCACCGGGTGGTCCACCGACAACGTCGGCCGCCGCAACCGACGTGCCTCAAAGACACCGAGTTCCATCGCATCAGGTGCACTTCACTGACGCCGTCTCCCAGCTCATCGGGGCTACTTCACCGAGCACATCGTCGCACCTCCGCCCCCCGAGGCCATTGGGGCTTCACCAACGGTCACGTCCACCGCATCGTAGCGCTCCGCTGCCACTCAAGATCTGCATCCGTGCACGGCCAGCCAATGCCAGCGCATCACCCTCAACGGCTCTGAAGTGACCCGCACTCTAGCTAGGCGAGCATTCCCAAACGCTGGCCTGAACTAGGTATCCACACATCACTCCCTTGTCCACTGTTCCGACGATGTTTGGATATCCTTTCACTGCTCTCTTAGCTTACACGCCTATGCAACTCTGACCTTAACTCTTATTTCTTCTGGAGATATCATCTGAAACAAGCAAATCCATATTTTAGCGAAGCATGATGGCGCTACGGGATCTGGTACACATCTTGCACACCTGTATAACCTTGTAAGTATATGTCCTCCGGTACAACATCAAGGTCGATTCCTCTTATTTGATCAACCATTCGCTGTGTCAAAAATGCAGAGGGGGATGCAAGGAGCACAAGGCTTGCACATCCAAGCAAGTGGTAACATGGACTTGTACATGGAACATCCCAAGCGCAAGCAGAGCTGCAGTGAGCCTGTACAACGAGCTAGCGTAAGTCCCTGCATTTCATTTAATTTGTACTGGCATTCGTGTATGATTTGTGTGCAGTGGCTGATCCACGAATTCGAGTTACCAGGGGCGAACATTTAACTTAAAAAATACGAAGCCCTTGCACTTCAAAAATCAACATAACTTGAGAAATGTGAAGCTATATGCACTTTGAAAACCAGCTAATGATCCAAAGTAGTTCAGATTATAAACACTAAATGATGCAAGCACCAAAAAACACAAAACACAACATGGTGTACAAGGACTACAAACATGGTCTGTACCTGCTTGAATTATTCGTTCTCTGGCTGAAAATATTGAAGTGTAATTGCACGTATAACCAGTGCGCAAACTGCTTATCAATATATCTATCCTGCACAAGTATGCCAATAGTTTCAAACAACAGATTAGAAAAGTATTTATGCTATGTTGTCATGATACGGGGACTTTCTAGTAGATGGCCTCGATGTTTCCTCAAGCTATGAAAATGCACTATAATTTGCTTGTCATCAATACCTGCAAATCTCTGTCTCTCTCAACATAGTAGATCATCATTAGACACTAAATCCTTCAATGAGCTTGCAAAAATGCTTGCATTAGATCCCTCATTAGACACTATATGTTCATCACCAGGAGCATGTAAAATGTTTGCATCAAATCCTTCATTAGCAGTTTGTTCATTAGACACTTCAGGCTCAAGAACAACATGAGCTTATAAGTTTGCACCGGAAACTTGATTAGATACATCAGATTCAGTCAGTTCAGTATTGATTGGGGGAGTTACAAAATAAGTAGAAATTGGTTTCATTTTCTCATAGATTCCCTACATACAAGCAGTTTTACAACACCGTCAGGTTTAACTATTGGCCAGAAATTGAAGAGTTGAATTATATATAATCAGGGATGTGATGTACCTGCTCGTTGCGCATGCTACTCTTGCAATTAGCGACTGTCCGTTTGCGCAAGCTCGATGCCATGCCCGTGCTGCCGCCGCTGCCTCCCACGCAGGCTACACCCAGGGTTGGATCTTCATCTTTTTGTCCTTCCGTTCGCTTGAAGCCCGGCGACCGCCCTCCAACGAGGGCGCGAGGAAGTGCTATGTCGGTCTGTCCAGCGGCGGCTAGGTTAGGAGCGAACCAGACTGGAGGCTGGAGCGAATGAATTGGGATTTTTCCTGCTGTCGATCGATATGGGAGGCGCTCGTTTGGGCCGTGAGCGTGCTATAGGGCCTGCCTTGCAATTATGTTATTGCCCATCCAAATTGAAACATTTTTCTTCATTTTTTACATTGCCTGCTCGTGCGTTGGGACGAACAAAACTAGCATGGGCCAACCTGGACGACTCAAACTAGGTGCACACTTTCCAGCCACCTGAGGCGGCCGCCCATACCAGCCCCTATGGTGGCGTCGCCCCTTTTTGTGTGTATGATTGGATAGTGAAAAATATTCCAGTGGCGCTTTTGATTTACCCACAGAATGGTTAAATTTCTTGTTTCTATGAACTGAGTTCGCCAATAATGTGAAGGATGCTAGTCTTTTCATCCTATTGTAGATTGCTTAGATCTCGATATGCCAAAAGTAATCGCATGAAATATAGAGTAAAAGCTAGTGTGATGTGTTTGGCTACAACTAGTCTGACTACACATCCTCATATAACATATCAAGGACGCACCATCTTACCAGATTAACCATTCGACTTACCCATGCAGTGTGGGAAGAAAGAAGTATTGGGACTGCGTATCCAAGCAATTGATGCCATGGACTCCTTCGTACAACCATGTAAGCGAAAAAGAAGTTGAAGTGTGCCTGTAGAAAGAACTAGCGTGAGTTCAGTTACCTACTTCTCGGAATTTTAGTTAGCCACTTATTGCAAAATTGTTCAATTATGTTGCTTGGCTTAATTTAGTTTGCTACTGATTACATAATGGCACGGCCTATTAATCATATTGTAGACTGCGCCTATCTATGTGTTTGATACTTACTGTTAAGAATTACCTGTTTGCCTTAACTTAAAATATCTACTTGTTTGTTTAACTGCTTTGCTGCTGCAACAGCGGGTTACAATGATGTTAATGACTACTTTTTAGCATCCAATTGAAACTCTTTAATTCCTTGTTTGTTTAACTGGTTTGCTGTTATAACTCCCAGTTGATATGTTTTGCTAACTTCAACTTTTCTAAATCCAATCGGAACTTTAATGGCAAAACAGGTTAGCCCAAGATCAAAGAGCAAGGCCCCCATGGACGTTGCATCATCCCACAGTAGTGGCACCGGCCCAATCGTGCATTATGAATTGCCAACTGCTGATGCTCTAGAGGCTAAACTAGTGGTAGAAAGAGATTCTGCTTCTGCACTTAGAGATGAAGTTGACATGTTGAGGAAGAAAACAGCACAATCACAAGCAGTACTCAAGACAACCATTAAATATTTGGTGGATTTCAAAACGAAGCAAGCTGACACTGACCAGATTGTTAAGGTCCTGAAGGAAAAAAGGAAATTAAATTCCTACTTGGTAAATCATAGGTGAAATGTTCTTTCCATAGTTGAATAACCTTTGTGTTGTCTGTTCATGTAATCAATCAAACCATTTGTTTTAGAGATCATGTAGTAATTGTTTTTTTGTTTTTTTGTTTGTAATTTTATTTGAGCACAAGTCTGTATTAATTGATAAGACTCGGAGACATTTCATTTGGATTGTTGTGCCAGACCTACAAATATGCCAATCGGGCTGAATGTGCATCCATCAATACTAGTATAGATGGACCATAAGTGGCACGCATCGGAAAGGGCCAAGATGCTGGCTAAAAAAAGGATGATGTTGTAGCCAAAAAAGTACAGCGGTCTGGCTTATGTATGTTAGTTGATATTATAGATCCATATACTCTATAAGTGTTTATATGTCTGTTAGTTCCGTACACTGTTGGTTGATTGACTCGGTATTTGAATCTTGATACATCGCTTGTGTACATATCTGAATGGGAGTACACATTATGCTGCGTGTGACATTTGAGTTGGACATGAAGTGTTCCAAATATTCGAATTCACCTTAAACTGAATTCTAGTTTCTGAATTTGAGTATCGGCATTTGTAAACCATATTCATATATGAAAGTGGAATACATCTTTGTCGTCCTTTTGAAGATATATAAAAACACATAGAATGATTTATAAAGATTCATATAGGAATACAAAATCGATTCGAATTTAGTTACGAGGGTAAACATGGATGCTTATTGTCCCAAAATTCGAAAGAAACAACAAAATGTCCACTCCCACATTGGCTGCCCGAAGCCAAGTGTTTGGGAGATGGAAATTACTGTCTACCCATTACACGGACAATCCATCGGCCCGATTTCCACTACTCTAAATAGGGGTTGGTTAGTAACTTCAATTAGACGTGACACGACCGCCTCTGAGCCCATTCCGACACGGTGGGCGTCAAACATGGGCGGCAAAACTCATTTGATTCAAGCTCGTCCAAAAGACCTCTGTTTCTCCCTCCATTCCCCATTCATATACGGTGGGCGGCAAAGCAAACTCTCCTCGTCCGAAATAGATGTAGGCTAATATTTTAAATAGGGGCAGATGTGTAACTTCCATCAGACGTGTCATAACCGCCCTACCTGTCAGCCTCGTTCATTCACCGTGGGCGCCAACCGTGGGCGGCAAAACACCCTCTCCTCGCCCGAAATAGTTACCGGCAAATATTTGGGAGATGCGAGATTACCGTCCTATCCCCAACCGACGAGACGTCCAAATTTGAAACGGGGGATAAGTTCATAACTTTCCATATTTCAAACAGGCGCGTCCCAAAAACATGGTTCCCCGTACCTCTCCCTCCATTTTCCCATTCATACACCGTCCGCGCTAGAACACCCCATTCCCACACCAGCCTCCGTCCGCCACCCCATCCATCGCCGCCGTCCTCCACCACATCCATCGCCACCGTCCTCCACCATGCCGGAGCGCCTACCAAGACCGTGTCGTCCACTGCTAGAGATGGACGTTTCTCATCCACAGCGACGGACCAATAGCCTTACACCGCGTCCTCCCGCTTCATCGGCGCCGTCGTCCTCTTTGCCGGGGCCGCTCACACGACCTTCTCTTCCACCGCAACGGGACTTATCCCCCGATGCACCCGACTACCGTCGCAGATCTGCTTCAACGCCACCGACAGCCATCGCACCCCCGATGCCTACACGACGCTGCAAGAGAGGTGGTACTTCACTCCACTTCCTTTCCAACTCTTAGAATTTAGTTCTTAGTTCGAAGCAAACAATGGACGCTAAATATCATTTCTCCGGTTTGCAGCTTCAAATCTGCCATGGCACAGCCATAATACGGTTTAATTGATCATGCTTGGGGTTTAATTGATCATGTTGGTTCCGTGGTGGTTTCTTTAATAGAAATCAGAGGGGAAACCCTCTTTTGCTAAAAAATATATGCTTAGAGTTTCCCCCTTTTATGATCACTATACGATCAGAATACGTGCTTCGTTTCATAATAACACCGCTCCACCCATCAAGCTAAACAAGCTTAGTTGTTTAAATACGAATATGATATTATTAAAACAGAGTTGTTTAATTGGTCAGCTAAATGTTCCTAAATTAGTTTCAAAAATGCATGTTCGCCGCTCGGGTGTGTATCTCTGTGTGTGGTCTGGTGAGCACGGTTGGGGAGGTGAACTTTGCATATGCAGGGGTTTATAGGCAGACACTCTCCGAGTTGAAACCGTAATGTGTTCCATAGATAATCTGACTACTATTTATGTTTTCATGAGTCTCAGATTCTGAACAGCATCATAATGATTATGAGCTTGCGTGCATGAAAAGAATAAAGCAGAACAATGCCATGGCTGTAAAACTTGGCATCAAGGGACTGAAATGAAGTCTGGATGCAATGCAATGCAAACACTCTCCACCTACAGATTCATTCTCAGAATATGATCCTAACAGTGATTCTGAGCTAGAGGGAGACCTAAGTCAATGTAGCTCCCTAGTGGAGGAGTCAGAGGAAGATGCCCTATCTTATTCACCCATCAAGGTACTTGCTCTAACTTTCCAAGGTTACATTGCTCGCACATATCTTGCAACTGATGCTTTGCATTGCTTCTACTTTCTTGAACTGCCATTAGCGTAGTTTACGCATCGTGTATGTGAATACGCCCTGCCTATCCATTTTCAGTGCATATTCCATCTGTCATCATACCATATTTATACATTCAAATGATGTTCTTGTGTATCAGATGTTCAAAAGGAAAAGGGCGATTGCTGATCGTGGAGGAGCACAAGCAAAGTATTTGGAAAAGGTAGTGGCACCTGATAAATCAAATAGCCCATTAGGTGTAGTTGCAATATCACCTGACCCACAAAATACCCCAACTCTAGCAGACTCTAGCCCTACTACACTGGTCATTTCTGATGCCCCAACTCAGCAGACCCCAACTGCAGCAAACAGTATGATTATTCCAGTTGACATAGCACCAGCCGTACGACGCAAAACCCCCATTCCAGCAAAGAGTACACCAAATCTAGTTGCCAAATCCCTTTTCGAACCAGAGAGAGCCCCAATTGCAGCAAATAGGACCCCTGTTCCATTTCTTCCTAGTTTAGAAGACAAAGCTTATGTTGTTGTCAGGAACTTTGTGCACATCTTTCCTTCATGGAAAGATTATACCGCAGACACAGAACAATTTCCAGTCTTCCTTCGCAACTTACGCGTAAGTAATGTACTAATGTTATTCATGGTCATTACTGCATATGTTTATGCTGACAGAAGACACAAGATTTCCTTCTTTTAAATAGGCGATGCGCAAACTGGATTGTGATGACGAGCAAGGGTTGATTGCGCTTTTCAAGCACTCGTTGATGAAGTATCATTCCTACCTGAGGCAAGCGCACTTCGATGGCAAGCCTCTAAACGAAATTTCTATAAAGTCTCCGGTGCTACATTTATCCGACGGTGACTGGAATAATCTTGTTACACATTGGTCTCGGCTGCAGTGTAAGGTACTATCTATGATATCACATTACAATTTGAACTACATTTCTGCATTTGCCTTAATGTCTCACTTATATGAAAAGTTTTAGCATAAGAACATTCATTCTCAAGGGACCACAGAACCTCTTGCCCTGTATGACCATATTTACTTTCATAGCTGTTTGATTATGTAGCATCACTTCACATGTTAGCTTCGTAACCGTCCATTTGGTGGACATTATAAGATCCGTATGGACTCTTACATAAATTTAGAATCAACCCAATGCTTTTGAAGAGGTTTAGCTCTGCAGTCCTCTTGTAAGGACTGAACGTGGTCTATCATTGTACTTACATTAACAGCTACTCCCTCCGTCCCATAATATAAGAACGTTTTGTACAGTACACCAGTGTTCAAAACACTCTTGTATTATGGGAAGAGGGATTGGTTCATTTTGTAGCATTCTGTATCTTATCTCCCTCGACCACCATTTACTAAAAAAGATCAGATCTATATTTAATCTTACCAACAAGTAGAATACACAAACAATGCCAGTGCAGAAGTGTAGCCCATTGCTCTTGTCAGTACATTTTGTCATGTAACGCTTGTACTTCCAGGGATTGGTAGTTGATTATGTAGCATCAATCTGCATCTTATCTTCATTATCCTCTATCCCTTCCAGTATTATCATATCTATAATTACTTTCTACAAAATGTAGAGTACAGGCAATGCTTATGAAGAAGATTATGTGCTGAAATTCTTGAGTTATCCTTCCCTTTACATGGAGAAGGGCATTATAAAGCCGGTGTTAACTATTAATGTAAGTCAGTCCTTCTAAAGCCTTTATCCTCAACTGTTGTTTAATTTGCTCATACTCCCTATCGTTTACTGTTGTTTAGTTTGTTGTTTCTACCAAAATGCATGTTCGTAAGAACCGTAAGTTCTAAGTTTTACTTGTAAAACCAAATTCCTTATTCATACCATGCACATTACTTAATAATCCCTATATGTATGCTTGTTTTTGTGGATCTATAATCCAGTGTGTGGTGAAGCAGCCCACGTTTGCACCTTGTCATCTCCTGTTTTATCTTACTGATGTGGCTGATGATATGAACAACATGCCATGCACATTATCCAAAATAGATACAATGATTTTCTTTGCCCTTCATCTATGCTTGTTATGTTGACTTGGTAATCCAGTAGTGTGGTGAAGCTCCCCGCATTATGAACAATGCCAAATTATGTTATTGATATTTTGAACATACTCTTTATTTTCTAATTTGAAATTGGATAGAATTGACAGAACAGTTATCATCTTTGTTTATACACGTGGAAAACATGTCATCTCTCTGCTTTGTTTCAGGGTGATATGCCTGATGGCATGCACAAGTCTGCTGAAGGCTGTGAGACAAACCCAACATATATTGCAGCAAAGAAGGAAAAACATCTTGAAGATAGCGAGACAACCCCAAAGTCTTGTCTTGATGCAGTGTTCGAGTTACTTGACACTAACAGTCAGACAAGCTCACAGAATTCGTTGTCTGAATCAGTTCCACTTCTTCAGTCCTAAGTTCTAGCAGAAAGGCATTCTGCAACTCAACTTCGACTTGAAGTCCTATCTCTAAGAAAGATTGCGGAGAACACCAATGAGAACCGCATCGCTAAACAGCTACACCTGGAAGCTATGACCTACATGCTAGGACGGTCTCACAGCCTTGCTCAGCAGCTTGCGCAGCAGTTCCCCCGCAAGGCTGACCTTTCTTGAACTGTCTTGGAAGTGGTCTCAGTTCAGTATTATTTTGTTACGCTGCAATGGTGCCCAGTTTTTGTAATCTGCTTCTACATTGCGCTTTATGATCACTGGTGGCGAACTTCGATGCCCAGTGGATGTAATATACCTTAAACCCTTTATTGTATAGTGTAGGTTTATTCTAAGTTACTATGCCATAATTTCTTTATTGTATAGAATAGCTTTGTTCTTAATTCATACTAGTTACACAGCAGCATGAAATGAACCCCGGCCCATGATTGTGTGAATCAAATCACGGGCTTTTAACAGGCCAAAATTGTCTCGGTCCTTGTTTGGCCCAATTAGATATCGGCTGTGAGCAGGCCGGATGCAAACAGGGCCGTAGTTAGGCCCAACTATATGACTGGCTTTTAACAGGCCGAAATTAATATAGGGCCAAAATGTTAAACGAGCCCTTAACAGGCCAAAACAAATATCAGGCTGAATTACTAAGTGGGCCTTTAGCAAGTGGGCCCAAAAGCATAGTGTCCAGTTGACGGGGCGAATCTGATATGTGCCATAATTGAGCCCAAAGCCTCTTAAAGGGTCGGACCTGATCTGGGCCGTAATTTGGCCCAGAACGTGATAGGCTTTTAACGGGCCGGATCTCACATGGGCCACTATTAGGCCCGGAGCGTGGCAGGCCATTAATGGACTGGATCAAATATGGGCCGACATTTGGCCCGAAACATGGCAGCCAGTTAATGTGCCGGCCTACTAGGGTCCTCAAAATCTTGTGGGCCTACAGCTGGGCCAGCCCATTAATGGCGGCGAAATCTCATGGGCCTTTAGCTAGGCCGGCCCATTATGACCCACAAGAATCTTGTGGGCTTTACCTGGGCCGGCCCATTATGGCACACAAAAATCTTGTGGGCCTTTACCTGGGCCGGCCCATTATGGCCCGCAAAATCTTGTGGGCCTTTAGCTGGGCCAGCCCATTACGGTCCACAAAATCTCATGGGCCTTTAGCTGGGCCGGCCCATTATGGTCCGCAAAATCTTGTGGGCCTTCAGTTGGGCTGGCCCATTTAAACTTGTTGGGCCGTGCCACGTGTCGACATATCATAGGCGCCTATCTGACCCACTGACGAGCTGACACGTGTTTCGTCCGGCCAATAAGAATTTACATGTGGAAATTTCCCATTGGTCGGGGATGTTAACGGGTTATCGGATCCAAAACCCGACCCGATAGCTTAACGGCGTTCCGTTATGGTGGATGCCACGTGTCGGTCACCCTTGACGAAAGCACTTCTGTGAGGCGCGATTTATCATCATGGAAGTTGACACTTCCGTGATGATAATTTTGGTAATGTCATGGAACACTTCTACGACAGCACAGGTATGACTATCTTGATTGTGTCATAAATTTGTCATGGATGTACACGCATGACAAAATAGCGACCTACTGTGACAAACACGTATCATCACGGAAGTGTATTTTTTTTGTAGTGCATGTATTGAATGCATGAGATTTCGAAACCAAATTATGAATAAATACACACTATAGCATGTAAAGCTTTGAGTCATATATGCATGATGTAGATGTTCATTTAGTTCTTATAGTTCATCTCATTCAAAATCAATAAGTTTTATAAAAAGTTAAGATTCATGGGGTTGTGCATTGTACTCCCTCCATTCCAAAATAGATGACCCAACTTTGCTCTAACTTTGTATAGTGCAAAGTTGGGTCATCTATTTTGGAACGGAGGGAATAAATCATAAAGTAAAAAACAAATAATGGCAATTCATTTAGAAAAAAAATAATCAATTATGATACAGAAGATTCTAGAACAAAGGAGAAGTGCTTGTGTTTTGAGGTTTGTGCATTATGCTTAAGTTCAACCATGGAGTCTTCTAAATTGTACATGTGGCAGATCTGGTGGAATGTTGATGATATCCAACGGCAAGTAGTGCTCGGATTTGCCTATCTCTGCACTGTCGGTTTAGCTTCATGCAGCAACCATCTTTCCAAGTTATTGGCACATTATATAGTTCTTGTGCCATAGTTGCATGTTTTGGAAAAAAGCTACTAGTGGGTTGTACTATCTATTTAGGAATAGAAGATGTATACATGGAAGTTGTAGGGAAAGAGATGACATGGCGCATCTCAATTCCTATGAGTAGGGATTGGAAAAGAGATGTCATTTGGTTCACATCATAGGAACTTTTCTATTGAATCTAGAGACGACATGTTTCTCAATTCCTAAGAGGAGGGATTAGAAAAGAGATGTAATTTGGTTCATATCATAGGAACTTTTCTATTGAATATACGCTAATGTTTATTTTCCTTTGAAATTAAGGGAGTATATGAATCCATTCATATGAACCAAGTGGCTCTAAAGCTATAGAAATGATATCATGTTTATTTCCTTTGAAATGTGGAGTATATGAATCTATTCCTATGAACCAATTGGATCTAAAGGAAAAAATCCTATAAAAATCATATCATATAGTGTTCCTATGATATTCCACGACACTAAAGGATGCTTGAAATTTCTGCGGGTGATACGATGGTCTTCCTTTGTAGACTCCACACCCAACTTTATAGTTACCTCTCGAAGATGAATAAAATGATATATACATGGTATTCTACATGTGCAATTTGGTACACGAAAACTCGGTAAAAGTTTGCGAGGTCAAATTTTCAATAAAGCTATATGCACTGCATTTCGGAACGGAGGAAGCATACGGCATGTCACACCCTAGCTAGTTCATGCATTAGAGTGTTGCATCATGTTTAGTCTTTCATCAGAAACCTGAAATGGGGATGACAGAACCCCCAGCCCCTCTGAAACCAACTAGGGTTTACTAAAAACTTTTTCAATGAACCTGAAATGCCCTTCTAAAATGCCCATCATTTTTGTCTTGGTTCAGAACCCCTGCCAAAAGTGATGCACATTTTCCTAGGTCATCTTAGGGTCTTTGAATTAAATCATAGATATTTGAATTTGGGCATTTAAAATTATATAAAATATTCAGATGCTCAAATATCTCCAAACTAAAATGTTTCATGTTGGAAATAATCCAACTATGGACCAGGAGTAGTTTGGTGATTTTAGGAGTTGCCTAAGTATTTTTAATAATTCAACAAAGTTGCAGAAATATTAAAAAAACAGAAAACAGTAGAAATAACAAAAAACCTTACCTGGCGCCCAGCACCTGGCCCACCTGCCGGCCCAGCCCAGCGCCGCGCCAGCGAGCTGCTTGCCGACCAGGCAGGCAGGCAGGTGCTCGACGGCGAGCACCGCATGGGTGCCACGCACCTGCTCGCCGCCTCGCCGCTCCACTCGCCCTGCTAACGTCGTGGATCACTCCCCCTCTCTCCCCCGAACCCCCCAGACACCCCCTCTCCTCTCCAGCTCCTCCCCCTCGCGCCCCCCAGCCATGGCCGACGCCACCGCCGCCGTGCCTACGTCGTAGCCGCGCTCCCCGCCGCCCGTGCGTCTTCTCGTCGTGTCCAGGAGCTCCGCCGCCGTCCACTTCATCGAGCTAGCCGAGCCCCGTGTGCTCGTGCGGCCCGAGTCCACCGCACCGACCTCGCGCGAGTCCACCGTCGCCGGAGATCCCCTTCAACGCCGTCGCCGCCTCAGCTCGTCCCCGACCCCGCCGGTGGCCTCTACGGGTGCGCTGTGAGCCTAGCTACCCCTCCTACCCTCCCTCTCTCATTCCCGAGCCGTGTAGCCACCGCACGAAGACCACCCGCACACACCGCCGCGGATCTCGTCGCCGACGTGCTCCCGGCCATCCTCCGGCCACTCCACGGTGTCCATCATGCTCACCACGTCACGTAGCACCTAACCAGGTACTCCCCGCACCTCACCGACCCCTCTAGCGTCAAGTTCGTCTTCGGCCGAACTCCGGTGGCCGCCAAAGTCGTAGCCGGCGCCAACTCCGGCCACCCCGACCCCAACGGACTCCACCAAGAGTTGCGGCTCCTCCTCAGCTCCACTCCGATGGCCTCCGCGACTCATTTGGTTGTCGGAATGGCCAAAACCACTTCCGCCGCCGCGTCGGGCTCGCCGGCGGCTAAACGCCGGTGCAGCCGACCCGGGTTTGACCAGGGGTGAGCCCTGGTTGACTCTCCTGAGTCAATGACAGGTGGGGCCCAGCCCTGTTAACTAATTAGGATTAGTTTAAATTAATTTTAGTTTAGCTAATCACACTGACACGCGGGACCCACTGTCATGTTTGACCCGGACCATGTCCCGTTGACCTGCTGATGTCACACTGACGTCAGGCTGACGTAGTAATTGATTTTCTGGATTTAATCTAATATAGGAAATTCCAGAATATAGTTTAAACTTCAAAAATTCATAACTTTTAATATGTAACTCCAAATCAGACAAGTTATATATGAAAAATGATCAGAAAAATTCAATCTATCCATCTGTACTATTTTCATGCATGATTAAACAAGCTAACTTGATGTTAAATGCAGAACAAGGTAAAACACTTTAAAGGGCCATGTATGAGTTTGAAATTTGAATCTTTGGTTCAAATTGGTTCAAACCCTTCTCGTCTTAGTTGCATTAGCCCAACACACTCATATTGCCATGTTTCATGCATGCATCATATTGTCGCACATTGTTTGGTGATGGTTGTGTATCGGTGTTCTTTGCGGCAGGTTCTGCCTCCGAGGAGTACCGTGATTACCCTAACGAAGAACCGTATCAGTGCATCGAACCATCAGGCAAGCAACCAACTAGTTGATCATATCGATACAATCCCATGTTCTCGCTCCTGCTCTCTTTTACTGCATTAAGACAACACGTTTCAAACTGCTGTGTGCTACGGTAGTTGAACCCACTTCCTCTGCATGACCTGTCATTGCCACAGTAACTAGATGAAACCCACTAGCATGTGTAGGAGTTGTTTGAGCCATATGTATGTGTTGTTCCTACCTTGCTATGCCTGCTATGCTTAGAGTCGTGTCAGGTCTGGTTCATCTGGGTGATGGACTAGAGTGAAATGATTATGTCGGTAATGAGAGTGGTGTGGTGAACACGATTTGGTAAAGGTATCGATGAGAGGCCATGTAGGAGTACATGGTGGGTTGTTTCATTGAAGCCGACCTTAAGCACTGAGATCTGTATGTGTGATTTAAGATTCAGCTACTACCATGCATTGGGCCCGAAACCAATGGACCCTCTCGACTTCTTATTCACCCTAGTTCTCTGTCTAGGAGTTGCAAGTAGTTTCTAGTGTTTGTAGCCTACTGGAGGCCGTGGACAGCGCTGACCGTAGGGGTGGGCTGTGATGCGGTAGGTACGTGGCACGGTGTACCGAATACCCGTTAGGTATCTCGGGAACCCTGTTCACATCGTTTGGGGCTGTGAGCGAAACCTCGGCCGGATCTCCTCATGGATGGAACCCGAATAGGCGATAAACCTGGACTAGAGACTTAGGTGAGTAGGTAGGTCGTGGCCGACACCCACGTTGGGCTTTCGCTTGAAGGTTGTCGAGTACATGTCGTGTAAATGACGGTAAGTGGTGAGAGCATGTATGAAGAGGTACACCCCTGCAGGGTTATCATGATCTATTCGAATAGCCGCGTCCGCGGTAAAGGACTACTTGGTTGCCTATACAGTTCATGGACAAGTAAATGGAAACTACTAAAAGCCTCAAGATAAGTGTGAGTGCCGAGGATGGCTCTTCCGTAGGAAGACGGAGGTGGATCCTCGGTAGTGTATTGAAGTGGTGAGTAGTGGACTCGTGTGCGCAAAACCATTTCAAGTTGGAGTCTCGTAGGATAGCCTAGCCAAGAGTCAAAGCTGGCTTGCTGCAATAACTCCACCAACCCTTCTTGATAATGTGCATGTATGTAGGATCTGATGTAAGTCTTGCTGAGTACCTTTGTACTCATGTTGCTATAATTTACATTTTTACAGAAGACGCTGCAACCCCTTCTGATGGGTTCTTCGTAGACGTTGACATCAATGAGTAGGCTAAGGCCCTGGTGGTGATCCTGAGCTTGTGATGGACCACGTAGTATAGCTAGGCTTTCCAAGCCTCTTTTATTTTACTAGTTGTCTGTACTCAGACGAGTTACTTCCGCTGCTGGTTTGTATGACTGTATGACTTGAATGTTGGGTCGTGTGACCCGTACCTATGTGTATGTTATGTATGGCTCTCTGAGCCTTAAATAAAGTACTTGTGTCGTAGAGTCATGTTGTGATGCCATGTTGTATCTGCACATATCGAGCATATTGTGTGTATGTTATTGAAATGCTTGGTATGTGTGGGATCTGACTATCTAGTTGTTTATCTTTAGTAGCCTCTCTTACCGGGAAATGTCTCCTAGTGTTACCACTGAGCCATGGTAGCTTGCTACTGCTCTGGAACACTTAGGCTGGCCGGCATGTGTCCTTCTTCGTTCCTATGTCTGTCCCTCCGGGGAAATGTCACGCATTGAGTACCGGAGTCCTGTTAGCCCGCTACAGCCGGTTTACCGGAGTCCTGCTAGCCCAGTGCTACAGCCCGGACCCACTTGCTGATGACCGACACGTTCGAAGCTGGGTCATGGATGTCTGTCCCTGTAAGTCTGTGCCACTTTGGGTTTACGACTAGTCATGTCAGCCCGGGCTCCTTATCATATGGATGCTAGCGACACTATCATATACGTGAGCCAAAAGGCGCAAACGGTCCCGGGAAAAGGTAAGGCGACACCCGTGGGGATACCGTGCGTGAGGCCGCAAAGTGATATGAGGTGTTACAAGCTAGATCGATGTGACATCGAGTCGGGGTCCTAACAGTGTTGGTATCAGAGCCGGACTGCCTGTAGGTTCTCCAAGCCAAACTGGTCGATGTTGAGTCTAGAAATTCTTTAGTAATATGTAGGGGAATTGTTTGTGGGTTGGAACGTAAGGCTCTTTTTACTCCTTTATCTTATGACATTCTGATCTGAGTCAGTCTATTCTTCCACCGGGGGTTAAGGAATTAGGATCTTTTCTCTCTATCAGGTTCACATGTTACTAATAGTAGTACCTTATAGGTTTGATGGATACAAGCCTAGTTCAGTTCTACTACCACATTATGTTGCTAGGATGGACTCAGAACTTGATATGACGTTGTTGAGTGTGTGTGAAATCCTTTGTCAAATGTCTCAAAATCCTTTTTGAGCATTTACAGCTGTTATGCTGCCGAAATTTTGCTAGAAATTCTAATGCCTTGCATTATGGTTGTGCTTTCAGATGGCCACTCGCGACCTCAATCAAGTGGTTCGCCTGACTCGATGCCAAGATGTACCCGGCCATACCGCCATGTTGGTTAGGGTAATGACTGAGGCTGGATACCGTTGGTATCCTGAGTACACGGTCGAAGAGCAATTTCGAGACTTTAATCAAAGCCAGTATCTCTGCACTGTCAGGATATTTCCATCTTATCCTGGATCCACCGAGCCCCTTCACTGCTCCTATGGACTCGGGGTTACTATTGAGATGGCTGTGCAGGACGCCGCCTACTCTATGATGACCATCATGCGAGTCAGGTCTGGCCTATTTCGGGACTCTGATTTCCGGTATATGCCAGGATCACTTCCGGGAGCACAAGGGTATCTCCAGGCTATCTATGCTGACCCCACCCAGGAGGATTCACAGACTCGCACCACTGCTGAGATGCTCGAGGATAAGGACCGTCAAAATCGGGCCTTGAGGCTAGAGCTTTTCAATACCCGTGCTGACCATTGGGCCACATTGACTCGGTTTGCACCGGCGGTGCAAGCTGGATATTCGGATATGCGCGATCTCTATCCTGTGAGATCTGCTCTGCCAGACGTGATGGGTTGGCGTAATGTAGGAGGCATCACCCCACCTCGCGGTCCCCGCAGGCCACCGTCTGTTGGTCCAAGACCTCATCCTAGCCCCTATGGTCCACAAGCTCCGCGAGATCGTCTGTTCCCGGATGATCATGTTGAGCTTCCAGGCTATGGAGGTGACTTCTACGAGGACTACTACAGATCGGTCTGAGTTAGTGGTAGTATCACTAGTCCGTACTAGTTGTGTCGTCTATCGTCCTGCGTGACTCGTGGGATATGACCTAGTTTGTACCGCTTCCGGAGGTGTAGAAAAATAATGTATAGGAGCTTGGGATGCCTCCGATGTGATGTAATCTTCCTTTCACCGTAATAGTACCTTGTTTGGTCTTGTACTAAACCTTGTATGGTGTGTATGACGATGGAATAAAGAAGTAGTTTCTGTATCTACCATGTCATACGGATGATCATCTTGCATTCCGAGTTATTCCTTACATTCTGTATCCTATGTCGGAATCTTATCATTCTGACTAAATCATTGTCTTGTTTACCTAGGATGGTCAACACGCGCAATAACCCCGCTCCTCAAGAGCCGGCCGAAGGCAGTGAAGTCAGGAATGCAAATCTGCCTCATCCTCCTTCCCTAGCCGAGGTTATGCTGGAAGCCGAGAGAAACAAGCGGGAGACCAACCGTTTGTTGGAGCGTATTGAACAGAACACAGCACGCCATCAGAGAAATAACTTGGTGTCACTCAGTGATTTCATCAAGTTACATCCACCCACGTTCCACCACTCCGTCGAGCCTCTCGACGCTGATGACTGGCTTCGCAGTATTTCTCACAAACTGCGTTCCGCGCTAGTAGTTGAGGCTGACAAGGTCACCTTTGCTGCATATCATCTTGAAGGCCCCGCCAGTCTATGGTGGGAGAATTATGGAGCTATGCGCCCAGCGGGCCATGTCACTACTTGGGCTGAATTTAGCGAGGCTTTCCGTGAACATCACATTCCGGAGGGTCTCATGGACCGTAAACGTGAGGAATTTTGCAGTTTCACTCAAGGCCGACTCTCTGTGGATGCTTACAGCAGGGAGTTCGGTAACCTCGCACGATATGCAACTGAGGAAGTTTCTACTGATGCCAAGAAGCAAGCAAGGCTCCGTAAGGGACTTAGTCCTGAGCTTCGCCGCGACCTCCGTCTGCATGAGTGCACATCTTTTCAGAAGCTTGTTAACAAGGCCATTAGTGCTGAGACTGGTCAGACTGATTATGACGCAACACGCAAGCATGGCCGTGACGTGGGTTCCTCATCCGGTGCTGGCCCTCAGAAGCGCCGCGTGTGGGTGCCTAACACTGCCCTGCCACCCAGGTTCACACCGAGGCCATCCTTCCAGGCGCCTCGCCCCGTTCAGCAGTCTGCACCAGCCAAACCCTATGGTGGTCCAACCAACAGTGCTCCTCCACGTACCAGTTCCGTGACTTGCTTTAAGTGTGGGGAATCTGGCCACTATATGCGCGAGTGTCCCCAGACCAACCCCAACCAACCTGCTAAAGCTGTTGGCCGTGGCAAGCCGACAGGTAAAGTGTTCTACACCAAGCCGGCCACCGCTGCACGTGGCCATGTCAACTGTATCTCTGCCGAAGAAGCTCAAGAGGATCCCAACGTCGTTCTCGGTACGCTCCTTGTTAATTGCCACCCGGCATCTGTTCTTTTCGATACAGGAGCATCTCATTCATTTATATCCGAGAGCTATGCTCGTCTGCATAACACCACATTCTGTGAGATGCCCACCTCTATGGTAATTCAAACTCCGGGATCCAAATGGCAAACTTCTAGAGTAAGCCATGGAAATGAAATCCAAGTCGACAGACTTGTTTTTCACACATCTTTGATAGCCCTTAAATCTTCAGATATTAATATCATCTTGGGTATGGACTGGATGTCAGCCCATCATGCCAACATTGATTGCTTCTCTAGGACTGTTCAACTCACCCATCCTTCGGGGAAGATAGTCAATGTCTTGACCCGAATAGCCAAGCGACAGTTATATTCTCTTAACGCCAGTCCTTTGCCAGACCTTGAAGACGTCCCGGTAGTCCGTGACTTTCCGGATGTCTTCCCAGAGGAATTGCCAGGTGTTCCACCTGACAGGGATGTGGAGTTCGTAATAGACCTCATTCCAGGAACCGTCCCGATTGCTAGAAGACCCTATAAGATGCCACCACTAGAACTAGCCGAGCTTAAGAAACAACTCGATGAGTCCTTGAAAAAGGGTTTCCTCCGACCTAGTTCATCTCCGTGGGCTTGCCCCGTCCTCTTCGTCAAGAAGAAGGATGGTACGGACCGGATGGTTGTAGATTATCGAGCTGTCAATTTGGTCACAATCAAGAACAAATATCCGCTCCCCAGGATCAACGACCTATATGATCAGCTCGCTGGATCCTCAGTCTTCTCCAAAATGGATTTGAGGTTGGGCTAACATCAAATCAAAATCAGGAACGGGGACATTCCTAAAACGGCCTTTGTTACTCGTTATGGCCAATACGAGTACACCGTTATGTCCTTCGGTTTAACCAACGCTCCAGCCACTTTTTCTCGGTTGATGAACTCAATCTTCATGGAGTATTTGGATAAATTCGTCGTGGTTTACCTCGATGATATACTCATCTACTCCAAGAACGAGGAAGAACATGCCGAACATCTAAGGCTAGTGTTGAAGAAACTTCGAGAGCATCGTCTTTATGCCAAATTCTCTAAATGCGAATTTTGGTTGTCAGAAGTGACCTATCTGGGTCATGTAATATCTGGTAAAGGTATTGCTGTTAACTCTGAGCGAGTTCAAGCCGTCCTTAATTGGATTCCACCTGAATCGGTCAAGCAAGTTCGGAGTTTTCTGGGCTTAGCGAGCTATTGCCGTCGCTTTGTCGAAAATTTCTCCAAAGTTGCAAAACCTCTAACCGAACTCCTCAAGAAAGATAAAAAGTTCGAATGGACTCCACAATGTGAGCACAGCTTTCAGGAACTGAAAAGACGCCTGACTTCTGCTCCTGTACTGGTACCGCCAGACTTCTCCAAGGACTTCGTTATCTACTGCGACGCCTCGCGACAAGGACTAGATTGCATTCTCATGCAAGATCGACACGTAATTGCTTACGCTTCACGGCAATTGCACCCACATGAGGAGAATTATCCTACTCATGATCTAGAGCTTGCAGCCATAGTCTATGCACTTAAAACCTGGCGACATTACCTTCTTGGTAATCGTTGCGAAATATTCACTGATCACCAAAGTCTGAAGTACATCTTCACCCAACCGGATTTGAATCTCAGGCAAAGACGTTGGGTTGAGTTGATCACAGATTTCGACTTAGGAATAACTTACACCCCAGGGACAGCCAACATCATGGCTGATGCGCTAAGTCGTAAATCTTATTGTAACAACCTGATGTTACAACAAAGTCAACCGCTTCTCCATGAGGAATTTCGGAAGCTTAACCTTCACATTGTTCCTCAAGGTTTTCTTTCCACCTTGGTGGCGAAACCTACCCTTACGGATCAGATCATCAAAGCACAGAAGGTAGATCCGGGAATTTCCCGCATCAAGAGAAACATCAAGAAAGGAGTTGCGAAATGTTTCTCCATTGATGATCAAGGGGTCGTATACTTCGGGAATCGACTAGAGGTTCCCAAGGTGCGAAACCTGAGACGATTGATCCTTAAGGAAGCTCATGAATCTCCTCTCACCATTCATCCCGGTAGTACCAAGATGTATCAGGACCTACGCCAGAGGTTCTGGTGGACTAGGATGAAGAGAGAAATTGCTTAGTATATTGCTAATTGCGACGTCTGTCGTCGTGTAAAAGCAGAGCATCAACGGCCTGCTGGCACCCTTCAACCCCTAGCTATTCCTGAATGGAAATAGGATAAAATTGGTATGGATTTCATTACCGGTTTTCCCAGGACCAAGAGAGGGAACAATGCTATCTTCGTTGTTGTCGATCGTCTTTCCATGGTAGCCCATTTCTTACCTGTTCGTGAGAGTATAACTGCTTGTCAATTGGCAGACTTATACATCTCCCGAATAGTGTCTCTCCATGGTGTTCCTTTGGAAATTAACTCGGATCGAGGAAGTCTTTTCACCTCTCGGTTTTGGGAAAGTTTCCAAAATGCTATGGGAACCCGCCTTTCCTTTAGCACCGCTTTTCACCCTCAATCGAGTGGCCAAGTAGAACGCGTCAACCAGATTCTAGAAGACATGCTTCGAGCCTCTGTTATCTCATTCGGAATGGATTGGGAGAAGTGCCTTCCATTTGCCGAATTCGCTTACAACAACAGCTATCAATCTAGCTTGGGTAAAGCCCCTTTTGAAGTTCTCTATGGACGACGGTGTCGAACACCCCTTAACTGGTCAGAAACCGGGGAAAGACAATTCTTTGGCCCGGATATGATTCACGAAGCAGAAGAGCAAGTTCGCATCGTTCGTGAAAAGTTGAAAACAGCCCAATCTCGTCAGAAGAGTCAATATGGCCGAAAACATAAGGCTATGACTTTCGAGGTTGACGAGAAGGCTTACCTTCGGGTTACTCCTCTAAAGGGAACCCATCGCTTCGGTATCAAGGGCAAATTGGCTCCTCGTTACATTGGACCTTTTCGCATTCTCGCTAAACAAGGAGAAGTTGCCTACCAGTTGGAACTACCTCCGCATCTCTCCAGAGTCCACGATGTCTTCCACGTTTCTCAACTCAGGCGTTGCTTCTCGGATCCTATCCGCGGAGTGGACCACGAAACGCTTGATCTCCAAGATAATCTCACGTATCGAGAGTACCCCATTCGTATCCTCGATCAGGCCGAGCGTACCACTCGACGTCATAATATCAAGTTTCTCAAAGTTCAATGGTCGCACCATTCTGAGGATGAAGCAACTTGGGAAAGGGAGGATCGTCTTCGACTCGAGTATCCCGCCCTCTTTCCGGGGGAACCCAAATCTCGGGACGAGATTCTTTTGAGTGGGGGTGAGTTCTCACACCCTAGCTAGTTCATGCATTAGAGTGTTGCATCATGTTTATTCTTTCATCAGAAACCTGAAATGGGGATGACAGAATCCCCAGCCCCTTTGAAACCAACTAGGGTTTACTAAAAACTTTTTCAATGAACCTGAAATGCCCTTCTAAAATGCCCATCATTTTTGTCTTGGTTCAGAACCCCTGCCAAAAGTGATGCACATTTTCCTAGGTCATCTTAGGGTCTTTGAATTAAATCATAGATATTTGAATTTGGGCATTTAAAATTATATAAAATATTCAGATGCTCAAATATCTCCAAACTAAAATGTTTCATGTTGGAAATAATCCAACTATGGACCAGGAGTAGTTTGGTGATTTTAGGAGTTGCCTAAGTATTTTTAATAATTCAACAAAGTTGCAGAAATATTAAAAAAACAGAAAACAGTAGAAATAACAAAAAACCTTACCTGGCGCCCAGCACCCGGCCCACCTGCTGGCCCAGCCCAGCGCCGCGCCAGCGAGCTGCTTGCCGGCCAGGCAGGCAGGCAGGTGCTCGACGGCGAGCACCGCATGGGTGCCACGCACCTGCTCGCCGCCTCGCCGCTCCACTTGCCCGGCTAACGTCGTGGATCACTCCCCCTCTATCCCCCGAACCCCCTAGACACCCCCTCTCCTCTCCAGCTCCTCCCCCTCGCGCCCCCCAGCCATGGCCGACGCCACCGCCGCCGTTCCTACGTCGTAGCCGCGCTCCCCGCCGCCCATGCGTCTT
>NC_041392.1:633276512-633289898 GCF_002162155.2 Triticum dicoccoides | reverse complement strand
CGCCGTCCACTTCATCGAGCTAGCCGAGCCCCGTGTGCTCGTGCGGCCCGAGTCCACCGCACCGAACTCACCCGAGTCCGCCGTCGCCGGAGATCCCCTTCAACGCCGTCGCCGCCTCAGCTCGTCCCCGACCCCGCCGGTGGCCTCTACGGGTGCGCTATGAGCCTAACTACCCCTCCTACCCTCCCTCTCTCGTGCCCGAGCCGTGTAGCCACCGCACGAAGACCACCCGCATGCACCGCCGCGGATCTCGTCGCCGACGTGCTCCCGGCCATCCTCCGGCCACTCCATGGTGTCCATCATGCTCACCACGTCACGTAGCACCTAACCAGCTACTCCCCGCACCTCACCGACCCCTCTAGCGTCAAGTTCGTCTTCGGCCGAACTCCGGTGGCCGCCAAAGTCGTCGCCGGGGCCAACTCCGGCCACCCCGACCCCAACGGACTCCACCAAGAGCTGCGGCTCCTCCTCAGCTCCACTCCGATGGCCTCCGCGACTCATTTGGTTGCCGGAATGGCCAAAACCACTTCCACCGCCGCGTCGGGCTTGCTGGCGGCTAAACGCCGGTGCAGCCGACCCGGGTTTGACCAGAGGTGGGCCCTGGTTGACTCTCTGAGTCAATGACAGGTGGGGCCCAGCCCTGTTAACTAATTAGGATTAGTTTAAATTAATTTTAGTTTAGCTAATCACACTGACACGCGGGACCCACTGTCAGGTTTGACCCGGACCGTGTCCCGTTGACCTGCTGATGTCACACTGACGTCAGGCTGATGCAGTAATTGATTTTCTCGATTTAATCTAATATAGGAAATTCCAGAATATAGGTTAAACGTCAAAAATTCATAACTTTTAATCTGTAACTCCAAATCAGACAAGTTATATATGAAAAATGATCAGAAAAATTCAATCTATCCATCTGTACTATTTTCATGCATGATTAAACAAGCTAACTTGATGTTAAATGCAGAACAAGGTAAAACACTTTAAAGGGCCATGTATGAGTTTGAAATTTGAATCTTTGGTTCAAATTGGTTCAAACGCTTCTGGTCTTAGTTGCATTAGCCCAACACACTCATATTGCCATGTTTCATGCATGCATCATATTGTCGCACATTGTTTGGTGATGGTTGTGTATCGGTGTTCTTTGCGGCAGGTTCTGCCTCCGAGGAGTACCGTGATTACCCTAACGAAGAACCGTATCAGTGCATCGAACCATCAGGCAAGCAACCAACTAGTTGATCATATCGATACAATCCCATGTTCTCGCTCCTGCTCTCTTTTACTGCATTAAGACAACACGTTTCAAACTGCTGTGTGCTACGGTAGTTGAACCCACTTCCTCTGCATGACATGTCATTGCCACAGTAACTAGATGAAACCCACTAGCATGTGTAGGAGTTGTTTGAGCCATATGTATGTGTTGTTCCTACCTTGCTATGCCTGCTATGCTTAGAGTCGTGTCAGGTCTGGTTCATCTGGGTGATGGACTAGAGTGAAATGATTATGTCGGTAATGAGAGTGGTGTGGTGAACACGATTTGGTAAAGGTATCGATGAGAGGCCATGTAGGAGTACATGGTGGGTTGTTTCATTGAAGCCGACCTTAAGCACTGAGATCTGTATGTGTGATTTAAGATTCAGCTACTACCATGCATTGGGCCCGAAACCAATGGACCCTCTCGACTTCTTATTCACCCTAGTTCTCTGTCCAGGAGTTGCAAGTAGTTTCTGGTGTTTGTAGCCTACTGGAGGCCGTGGACAGCGCTGACCATAGGGGTGGGCTGTGATGCGGTAGGTACGTGGCACGGTGTACCGAATACCCGTTAGGTATCTCGGGAACCCTGTTCACATCTTTTGGGGCTGTGAGCGAAACCTCGGCCGGATCTCCTCATGGATGGAACCCGAATAGGCGATAAACCTGGACTAGAGACTTAGGTGATTAGGTAGGTCGTGGCCGACACCCATGTTGGGCTTCCTCTTGAAGGTTGCCGAGTACATGTCGTGTAAACGACGGTAAGTGGTGAGAGCGTGTATGAAGAGGTACACCCCTGCAGGGTTATCATGATCTATTCGAATAGCCGCGTCCGCGGTAAAGGACTACTTGGTTGCCTATACAGTTCATAGATAAGTAAATGGAAACTACTAAAAGCCTCAAGATAAGTGTGAGTGCCGAGGATGGCTCTTCCGTAGGAAGACGGAGGTGGATCCTCGGTAGTGTATTGAAGTGGTGAGTAGTGGACTCTTGTGCGCAAAACCATTTCAAGTTGGAGTCTCGTAGGATAGCCTAGCCAAGAGTCAAAGCTGGCTTGCTGCAATAACTCCACCAACCCTTCTTGATAATGTGCATGTATGTAGGATCTGATGTAAGTCTTGCTGAGTACCTTTGTACTCATGTTGCTATAATTTACATTTTTACAGAAGACGCTGCAACCCCTTCTGATGGGTTCTTCGTAGACGTTGACATCAATGAGTAGGCTAAGGCCCTGGTGGTGATCCTGAGCTTGTGATGGACCACGTAGTATAGCTAGGCTTTCCAAGCCTCTTTTATTTTACTAGTTGTCTGTACTCAGACGAGTTACTTCCGCTGCTGGTTTGTATGACTGTATGACTTGAATGTTGGGTCGTGTGACCCGTACCTATGTGTATGTTATGTATGGCTCTCTGAGCCTTAAATAAAGTACTTGTGTCGTAGAGTCATGTTGTGATGCCATGTTGTATCTGCACATATCGAGCATATTGTGTGTATGTTATTGAAATGCTTGGTATGTGTGGGATCTGACTATCTAGTTGTTTATCTTTAGTAGCCTCTCTTACCGGGAAATGTCTCCTAGTGTTACCACTGAGCCATGGTAGCTTGCTACTGCTCTGGAACACTTAGGCTGGCCGGCATGTGTCCTTCTTCGTTCCTATGTCTGTCCCTCCGGGGAAATGTCACGCATTGAGTACCGGAGTCCTGTTAGCCCGCTACAGCCGGTTTACCGGAGTCCTGCTAGCCCAGTGCTACAGCCCGGACCCACTTGCTGATGACCGACACGTTCGAAGCTGGGTCATGGATGCCTGTCCCTGTAAGTCTGTGCCACTTTGGGTTTACGACTAGTCATGTCAGCCCGGGCTCCTTATCATATGGATGCTAGCGACACTATCATATACGTGAGCCAAAAGGCGCAAACGGTCCCGGGAAAAGGTAAGGCGACACCCGTGGGGATACCGTGCGTGAGGCCGCAAAGTGATATGAGGTGTTACAAGCTAGATCGATGTGACATCGAGTCGGGGTCCTGACACGGCAGTTGCTAACACTCACGTGGAAGATTTGTGTGTAGGAGGAGTGGCTATTCTGTTAAATGACATGGCAAAATTGACACTGTCGTATGCCGATCTAACGGTCCTTACGGCGTTCGTCGGGAAAAGCCTTGTGGCGAATGTTTGTCGGATAATGATTTACGGACACATGCATTGCATTGATATGTGCCCCCCTCTCTCTCACGCACACGCACCCTCACGAGTCACGACTCTCCCGAGTCCTCTCACAGACTCGCGCGTCGCACCCACCGGCTATCTGCAGGTAGAGGTCACACATATATGTGCTCTTCACACCCTACCCTCAAAACTTCTAAAAAACAAAAGACGGTGTGCACATTTTATTTTAGCTCACATGTCACACACTTGTACTATTACTCTTGCGGCGAATGTTCTTTGGGCATAGTATATTGTACTCTCACGAAGAGAAGCGGTGCACGCACGCACTAGTTCTCTCACACCCACTCGCGGGTACACGTAGGAGCGCATTTTTTTGAAGCTGGTACAACAAAATCACTCCACTATATATAAAAGCAGGAGCCTTAGTGCTTGCTTTACTAGGGTTCCTCTCGTTCACTCTCTCATGCTCTCCAGATCTAAGCAACACATAGGTGGCCACATCTCTCTCAGCTCATGGCTGGTCACAAATCCGGCCGGACAACCTCGACCGGGGCAGGGGTGTAGGTGCATCGTTCACGCTGTCGTCGGCGGCGAGGGAGGAGACCAACGGCTGCCAGCGCGTCCCGATCGGTGGCCGTGACGTTCTCTCTGAGAGAGCGCCGGCTCGGGAGGGCCTCCGACCCCTTCTTCCTCCCTGCGGTATTGTGGCCAAGATGAGGCCTCCCGACGCCGTCTTTGCGACATGCCAGCGACCCTCAGGTATATATTCCTTCGAAACCTGCCTTGCTCTACTGCCCCAGCTCCCTTCATGTGGATCCTTTTCTACTTCCGTCCGTTGTTCCAAATCCACCTAGACTTCTACAATTATTAGAAGTAAAGCTATTTCATACAGTCGACTCAAAGCATTGGTTCAAACAGGGAAGAAAGTGGGAAATCTGTAGCAGGAATCTAGGACTTGGTTCGAAGAGGAAACGGGGGAAAGTAGTAATATATGTCACTTTTTAAATAACTGTATTTCTTATTTGCGCAAATAGGGATGTCTATCTCCATATCATTTCGGGATGTCTGGCTTCGGGTGATGATCCAGTCGGAGGGCCTGACCGGAGCCGACTTGGTGGCCGCCTTCGTGGAGCGCCGGGTACTTTCGCTCCAAGGCCGGCCTCACATGATCTGCCAGATGAGCGGCCGCTTCGACCCGTGCCGACTGAGCACTAGGGAGATGCCTCACGCAGAGGTGTCTTATATGGTGAATTACATCTCCAACTGCAAGCTCGCCGAGGATTGGCGATACGGCAAGGAGCCGTATTCCCGCGCCAACCCTCCACCTGCCGTAAGTTTTTTCTTCTTTTCTTCCTTTTTGTAGCCGGCCTCATGATAGCCGACTCTTGATCAATTGGTTTGCCTTTAGCAGAACCCTCTTCTTCCGCCAATAGCCGGGGCCGCAGGGGTAGAGCGCCAACTCCTCCCTGACCGCATGGTGGACGACGCCCATGATCCGGACCTGGGAGCGGCCGCCATGGAAGACGCCATCGTGGGGGAAGGCGACGAGGCCGGAGGCGCGGGACTCGGGGCCGGCTTCGAAGACTGGCCGGACGATGATGAGGTCGAAGCCGCCCCGCACCGCCAGCCGTTGCCTGATCATCAAGGCGCGGGCTCGTCTGCCGTGCCGGCTGCCCGTGGCGGCGCACAGAAGTGTCGGGCCGCGTCGACCTTCTTCGGCAGCCGGCCGAAGAAATCCAAGGCTTCCACGGCGGCGACCAAGCGGGACGAGGCGGCCGCGAAGGTGGCCCGCTTCCGCAAGGCGGTAAAACAGCCGCAGGTGATCTCGGTGTAAGTAGTCTAATGTCTTGCATATATTTTTGTTATCATTTTTGACCGAAGCTCTTCTAAACCTTTCTTTGCTTGCTGGACAGGGCGCCGCTTTCCCTTGAGCGAGGTCCTAGCGGCTCCATAGTCGGGCCGACTGGAGGGCCTTCAAGCTCCCGCCGCGTGGATCCCCGCGCCGACCTTAGGGAGGCCACGGAGCGGAACGCACGGGAGGCGCGGGAGGAGCGGGAGGCGGCGGAGCGAAGGACCACCCAGGCGATGAAGGAGCGGGCCGACGCGGCGGCCAAGGCCTGGGCAAAGGCGGCAGCCGTGAAGACGGAGGCGGAGGCCTCGCACAACCAACCTCCGCTGCTCGTCGTTCCCCTCCGCGCCGTGGCCCCCGACATTCCCGTGCCCCCGTCGGAGGAGGTCGACCAAGGCCCGCCGGTGATGGAGAGGAGGGAGGACCACGCGATTTTCGTGGAGGGGGCGCCGCAGATGGCACCGACTAGAGCGGACCAAAGCGGCCAATCAGCTGCGGCGCCAGAGCAGCCGTCCGGGGGCGAGCCGGAGGCAGGGGCCGGCCTCGAGGTGCAGCCGGCATTGCGTCGGCGCGCAGGGGGTGGCACCGGCGCGCAGGGGGTGGCGCCTCCGTGCCGAAACCGCACCGAGCAGCGGGCGCCAGCCAGACAGCGGAGGCCCTGGAGGCGGCCAGCGCCAGCACGTCCGAGTGGACTCCCAGCGGGGGGACGGGCGAGCTGAACGCGACGGCCCAGGAGGTCCGGAACCGGCTTCAAGCTCAGGCCACCTCGCTGCAGCGATACACTCAAGAGTTTCACTCGACGCGGGCCGTGATCCGGGTGAGTCTTCTGGCCTTGGTTATTTTGCTCTTTTGATTTCTTCCGTGGGGGCGCGTCAGCGCACCCACTGGGTGTAGTCCCCGAGTTCCGAGTCGGCTGCTGCGCAGGCGGCTTGGAACTTACTAGGTTCTAACAACTTAACTTATCCTTGCCTCCTGTATAATCTTCCAGGAGTATCATAATCTCCACGCAGCCGCCTTCAACTCCCAGGCTCAGGAGCTGGGCCGGAGAACCGAGGACCTGACCAGCAGCCGAAGTGCGTGTTTGTATCGTTCATCTCTTGTGGGGGTGCGTCAGTGCACCCACTGGGTGTAGTCCCCGAGATTCGGGCCGACTGCTGAGCAGCCGGGTCGGATCTTTCTTGACGACTTCTTCCTTATTAATTTTTCCTTTGTCTTCATGCTTGCAGGAGCCAATGCCGACTTGAGGGGGCAGCTCAGCGGGGCCCAGGCCGCCCTTCGCGCCAAGGAAGCCGAGTACAACGCCTTGGTCCTGGAGCGTGACCGCCTGGCCAAGAAGTTGGCCGACCAGGAGGAGAGCCACAAGGCGGCCCTAAAGAAGGCGCAGGACAGCGAGGATGCCCTGAAGGCCAAGTTTGAGACCGAAGCGAAGCCGGCGCTGAGCGAGGGATTTAGTCGTATCGAGGATCTGATCGATGGTAAGCCGCCTTCTTCATCCCTGCTTGCCCCTTGATACCTGATTTGTGTTCTGACTTGTGCTGCTTTTTGTTCTCTGTGCAGACTACTTTCCCGGCTACTCCGTCTTTGCCACCCAATCCATCGAGGCCCATCGTGAGGTGCGCCGGCAAGCGGGGGCTGAAATCGCGCCGGGCGCGAGACGGACGCTTGGGGAGCAACTCTTGGTGGTCCAAGCCCGGCTGCAGCCGGCTCACCGTATGCTCCGCCGCCTCCAGCGCGCTGGGGCGCAGGTGTTGGCCGCCCTCTAGCCAAGCGAGACGATTCCCCGCACCCCGAGTCGGACTGCTGACTGGCTGGAGGTGGCGGTTGGCCGCTTCGAGGCCTGGAAGGCGTCGGCAGCCCGGCTTGGAGCTGGGCGGGCGCTGGAGTTCATCCGAGCCTAGTATCCGGGGCTGAACCTGGACCAGCTGCGCACCTGGCGGCTGGAGGCCGACGAAGAGATGGCGGAGGTGCGGCCGGCTATCGCTCAGCGCGCTTCGACGATCGCCGAGTGTACTGACATCAGCGTCTTCGCTCCTGAAATTAATGACGACGGTGTTGCCCAGCCGGAGGAGTGGTTCGGGCTGGACCCGGCAGCGGGTGAAGACTCGGCAGAGGAGATCGCCTCCAGCGATGAAGGCGAAGACGACGAAGGAGAGGAAGGCGAAGACGTTGAGCCGACTGGTGAAGCGGGCAGCCAGCCTCAGCCTGATCGTGCCTCCGGCAACAAGGCGCGTGCTAGCGCGCCCTCTATGGGAGGCGGTGACCATGCCGAGGTTCGCCAGCCGGCCACTCCTCCAGCCGGCACTGCCGTCTCCACCGACCTGCCCGACTCGCCAGTCGCTCCCTTGGCTTAGTCTGCCGTCCTTGTTTTTTTCCTGCTTGTTGTCTTTTGAACAATTTTATTAAACTTGCGCAGTTCCACCCACTGGGGGTGTATTCGAACTATGTTGAATGCTGGCCTTTTGAAGGTCTTTTTATGTAAATATTATTGAGTGCGTGTTTGGTTTCCATTCATGTATGCTTTTTATCCTTAGGCTGTTTCCTTTGCCGCCTTCCCCTTTTGGGAAGGCAAGTACTCGAACTTTCTTAGATTGGAGCGAGGTGAATGGAAGCCGGCCGGCCGGCTACTCTGGTAGTCGGTCGGTGGTGGGAGAAAAACCGGCTTTTGTTATATTAGTCCGTTAGTCCCTAGCCGTTTTTCGTGTGGGTGCCCGTTCCTGCCTTTAACTCTTGCCAGCCGGACAGCCTGTTCTTCGAACTGCGACTTTTGGCAAGAGAAGGCTTGGGAGCCGGCACACTACTTGTCTGACTGCGGGTAGGACTTCTAATATAACTCCAGGCAGCCAGTCCCCGGGCGACTAGTCGAACCCGGTGCCGGACGGAAAAAGTGAATGTAATGACAAGGTCATAAGCATGATACTCTTCATCTATAGATAAAATATGGCAGTCCCCGAGCTCTCCTCGGGGGGCCTATTGTCTCGTACTTAGTACAAAAGTTAGCGTGATACATACTGCATTTCAACTGTAAATTTTCAGAGGAGGTTGGCGTTCCATGGTCGTTCCGGCTCCTTGCCGGAGTCGTCTCTCTTTCGTGCCTTCGGCTTCTGCGCGTCGATTAGGTAGTAGGAGTCGTTGCCTAAGGCTCTGCTGATGACGAAGGGGCCCTCCCAAGGGGCTGAGAGCTTGTGCTGGACGGGTGTTCGCTGGATCAGCCGGAGCACAAGATTGCCCTCTTGGAAGGATCTTGGCTTGACCTTCCGGCTGTGGTAGCGGCGCAAGCCCTGCTGATAGATGGTGGACCGGCTGAGGGCTAACAGCCGGCCTTCTTCCAGCAGGTCGACGCCATCTTCTCGTGCTTCCTTGGCCTCCGCTTCCGTGTACATGGTTACCTGAGGCGAGTCGAACTCGATGTCAGTTGGGATGACCGCCTCGGCACCATACACGAGGAAGAAAGGAGTGAAGACGGTTGACTTGTTTGGTGTAGTGCGCAGACTCCAGAGGACGGCCGGCAGCTCATCGAGCCAACAGCCGGCGGAACGCTCCAATGGTTCGACCAGTCGGGGCATGATGCCGAAAAGGATGAGGCCGTTGGCTCGCTCGACCTGGTCGTTTGGCTGCGGGTGGGCAACGGACGCTAGGTCCAACCGGATGCCTTGCGTCGCGCAGAAACGTGCCAAGGCTCCCTTGTCCAAATTCGTGCCATTGTCGGTGATGATGCTGTGTGGCACGCCGTACCGAGTTGTTATATCTGCGATAAATGTCACGGCAGTCGGCCCATTCAGCTTCTTGATCGGCTTTGCCTCAATCCATTTGGTGAATTTGTCCACGACGACAAGCATATGTGTCATGCCACCGCGCGCCATCTTGAATGGGCCCACCATGTCCAGTCCCCAAACAGTGAAGGGCCAAGTGAGGGGAATGGTCTTGAGTGCTGAAGCCGGCATTTGTTTCTTGGAGCTGAAGAGTTGGCACCCTTTGCAATGTTTAACTAAGTCCTTGGCGTCATCCAAAGCAGTCGGCCAAAAGAAACAATGGTGGAAAGCTTTGGGGACGAGTGATCCTGAGGCCGCATGGTGGCCGCATTCTCCTTGGTGGATGTCTCTGAGGATTGCAATGCCTTTCTCTCGCTCGATGCATCGCTGGAGGACTCCAGTGACACTGTGGTTGATGAGTTCTCTGTTGACGATTGTGTATGCTCCGGCTCGGCGTTGGACTTGTCTTGCCTCTGTTTCGTCAGCCGACAGATCTTGGTTTATTAGGAAATTGCTTGGTTCTTTGAGCCGGCCGCGTCGGGGTCAGGCGGCATGAAGATGGAATCAGACTCTGGAGACGGCTTGATAGACGGCTTGAGGAGGTGTTGTAGAGAGACACCGGTTGGTATTTTCTTGCCGAGTGGAGCCTATTCGAGCTAGGGCATCAGCTGGATCATTGTCGGCTCGCGGTACGTGGAGGAACTCGCATCCTTCAAAATACATACTGATCTGCTGAACGAGGAAGTGGTAGCTTGCCATATTTGCGTCCTTGGCATCCCAGTCGCCGGATGATTGCTGGACCACCAAGTCCGAGTCGCCATAACATAGGATCTGGCGAATGCCAAGTTCTTTGGCAAGCCGGAGCCCGTGTATGAGCGCCTCGTACGCGGCCACGTTGTTGGAGGCGGCAAAGTGAATTTGTAGCGTGTATTTGAGCTTGTCGCCTTTGGGAGAGGTGAGGATGACGCCGGCTCCCAAGCCGGTGCGCATCTTGGACCCATCGAAGTGCATGCGCCAATGAGTGGAGTCGGGAGCTGGCGGTAGGTACTGGGTCTCGGCCCAGTCGACGAGGAAGTCGTCCAATGCTTGGGACTTGATGGCGGTGCGAGGCTGGTAGAAGATCGTGTAGGGGGCCATCTCGATGGCCCATTTCGCCACCCGGCCGGATGCATCCCGGCTGCCTATGATCTCGGCCAGCGGGGCGGTGCATACGACCGTGATGGGATGCTCTTGGAAGTAGGGCTTCAGCTTCTTGGCGGCGAAGTACATGCCGTAGCACATCTTCTGGTAGTGCGGGTAGTTCTGCTTCGAGGTAGACATCACCTTGCCCAAATAGTACACCGGCCTCTGGACCGGCTGGGCTCGGCCCTCTTCTGGGCGTTGGACTACGATGACGGTGCTGACCACCCGGCTGGTTGCGGCAATGTAGAGGAGCATGGGCTCTTTCTCAGTCGGCGCCGCCAGGACAGGCGGCGTGGCCAGCATCTTCTTCAGCTCGTGAAAAGCTTGGTCGGCCTGGTCATTCCACTCGAAGTGGTTGGTCTTCTTCATGAGGCAGTAGAGGGGAAGAGCTTTCTCTCCGAGCCAGCTGATGAAGCAATTCAGGGAGGCCAAGCATCCGGTAAACTTCTGGACGTCTCGAAGTTTGGTGGGAATCTCCATTCTTTCAATGGCCTTGATCTTTACTGGGTTGCATTCGATGCCGCGTTCGGAGACCAGGAAGCCTAGGAGCTGGCCGGCTGGTACTCCGAACACGCATTTCTCGGGGTTGAGCTTGATTTGGAACCGGCGTAGGTTCTCAAATGTTTCCTTGAGGTCTTCCAGCAAGGTGCCGAGCTTCTCCGTCTTCACCACAATGTCGTCTATGTAGACGTGGGCATTTCTGCCGAGCTGCTCGAGGAGGCACTTCTGCATGCAACGCTGAAAAGTGGCACCGGCATTTCTCAAGCCGAATGTCATAGTCAGGTAGCAGAAGGCTCCGAATGGCGTGATGAAGGCGGTCTTCAGGCGGTCTGCCGGATCTAACTTTATCTGGTGGTATCCTGAGTAAGCATCCAAGAAACTCAACAGCTCACATCCGGCCATGGAGTCTATCACTTGGTCAATCCTTGGCAGAGGAAAGGGATCTTTGGGGCAGGCCTTGTTGAGGCTCGTGTAGTCTATGCACATGCGCCACTTGTTTATTCTTCTCTAGCACGAGGACCGGGTTGGCGAGCCACTCTGGAAAGAAAACTTCCATAATGAAGCCGGCTGCCAGAAGCCGGGCTATCTCCTCTCCTACAATCCTTCTCTTTTCCTCCAACAGTCGGCGGAGGGGTTGTTTGACTGGTTTTGCGTCTTCTCGGACGTGTAGTTTGTGCTCGGCGAATTCCTTCGGAACACCCGGCATGTCCTTGGGGGACCATGCAAAGATGTCCCGATTCTCACAGAGGAAATCGGCGAGCTCGCCTTCCTATTTGCTATTTAGGTTTGCCCCAAGAGGTATCTTCTTCATCTCCTTGGCCGGCTGGAAAGATCCTTGAGCATCATGCTCCTTGGGATCAGGGGACAAGGCCGACTGTTTGCCGGCCATGGCCACGACTCGGTCCAATATCTTCTTTTCTTCGGCAATCACAAGAGACTCGGCCAGCCGGCTGCTGGCTGCTGCGCACTCGGAGGACTTCTTGTAATCGCCGGCTATGGTGATGATGCCCTTGGTGCTCGGCATCTTCATGTTGAGGTATGCATAGTGGGGAACTGCCATGAATCTGGCCAAGGCAGGTCGGCCAAGCAATGCATGGTAGGGGCTCTCCAGGTCCACCACTTCAAACCAGATCACTTCCCGGAGGAAATGCTCCTTGTCCCCAAAAAGTACATCAATCTTGATCTTGCCAATGGGGGCGCGGGACCGGCCGGGTATGATGCCATGGAACATAGTACGAGTAGGCATGAGTTGCTTCGTCTTGACATTCAGCTTCTCCAGGGTGTCACGGTACAGGATGTTGATGCTGCTCCTGCCGTCTATCAGCACACGGGAGAAACGGGTGGCGCGTCTATCCGTTGCAAGGGTGGCATCCAAAACCAACGCATAAGAGCCGGGAGACGGCATCACCTCTGGGTGGTCGGCCCGGATCCAGCTGATAGGTTTTTCTGACCAGTGCATGTGCTCGGCGGGGTTGGCAGCGACCATGCCGACTTCTTGGTGCTCTCGGTGTTTGCTGCGCCGGTCTTCGGGCTGACTTGTAAAGATGACATAGGCGGCATGCTCGTCAGGGAACTCATCATGCACGTCTCCGACTGTGGGCCGACCGGCCGGCGGCTGCGGAGCTGGAGGCGGCGGACCGGCAGGCGGAGGCGGCGCGAGCCCTTCGCCTTTGGAGATTCGGGTGAGCCAGTGGCACTTCCGGTTCGTGCGGTTGGATGGCTTCGCGCCGCTGTGGAACTTGCACGGGGCGTCGAGAGTCTGTTCGTAGGAGAAGGCCGGCTGCCAAGCCGGCTTGCCGCCCCTCTACTTCTTGGGTGCGGGCCGCCCTTCGGGCTGCTCGTCTTCGACTGTGGCCACCTGCCGACTGGTGGAGGGCGGCACGGGGCCCTTGCGCTTGTGGTCATTCTGGTGTGGGCGTCGGCTGGAGTCCCCAGCCGGCGTCTTGGGCGCCGGGTTGAGTACCTTCCTGGACGCGTCTACCCGGAGTTCGGTCTTCATTGAGGAGTCGACGGTGGCGTACTTGTCCGCTATGACGAGAAGCTGGTCGAGGGTAGTCGGCTCGTCGCAGAGGAGCTTGTGCTTGAGGAGGGTGCCTTCTCGGCACCCAGCAGTGAAGTATTCTATGGCTTGCACCTCGTGTACCCCTTCGCAAGAGTTGCAGAGCTCGGCCCAACGCGTGAGGTAGTCGCGAGTGGACTTGGCGGGGCCTTGTACGCACAAGGAGAGCTGTCTGGGCTTGGGAGCCCGCTTGTAGGTGCTGGTGAAGTTGCGGATGAAAGCTTCTATGAAGTCTAGCCAACTGTTGATGTTGTATGGCTTGAGGCTGTTGAGCCAGGTCCGCACCATACCCTGCAGCATGAGGGGCACGTACTTCACGGCAACGCGCCTGTTGCCGTTGGCTATGCTAACCGCCATGGAGTAGTCGATCAACCAATCTTCCGGCTTCATGGAGCCGTTGTTCTTGGGCGTGTCTCTTGGGAGCAAGAACCCTTTGTGGAAAGGCTCGTCACGGATGCGGGGGCCGAAGCAAGGCGGGCCGACATCGTCTTCTTCTTCCAGCGCCAGGGATCTCGCCAGGCGGTCGATCCGATGGCGGACGTCGTTCTCGCCGACTCCTTCACGGCGACCTAGCCGGCCGCTGAGAGTCGGATGCGTAACAGGCGGTGGGGTGGGATATCTCTCTCCACG
>NC_041392.1:633132350-633276212 GCF_002162155.2 Triticum dicoccoides | reverse complement strand
ATCTCGCTCGATGGAGACTCGGGTTCGGCTTCGGCTGGCAGCCGGCTCTTTCTCGCGCCGCGCGCGTGTTTTACCCATAGTCAGCGTCCGGGACGTCGCGCCGTGATCTCGGCGCGGGGGAGGGCTTTCCGCGCGGGCGTCGGCTTCGTGCCGCTGCGCGGCTGCATCGATTAGCTGCTGGATGCGTCGGGTCATGTGGGGGAGTTCTTCGGCCCCCGGTCCATCTAGCTCGTCTACGGCCGCCTGGGCGGCGCGCAGGTTCTCGAGTGGAGTAGCGTAGACTGGGCGGTCTACTCCTAGCATATCAGCGATGACAGCGCCGCGCTGTCTGACAATGCTGGCCCGGCTGGGCCCGCCTGGGGGCGGCGTGCCAAAGGCGGTGCGGTTGGCCTCGCGTCGGTGGGCCTCAGCGAGTCGTCTCATGGAAACCAACTTTCGGCCCTCCATGAGGAGGGCAAGACGGCGAGCCTCCAGTGCTTCAGCGTCGGCATCGGCCGGGAGGGGGATGGACAAGTCATGGACCGCCGCGTGCGGGGCATCGTGGGCGCTCTCGTCAAAAGCGCCGCCGTGGCTGATGACCATCACCTCGGTGGTGACAGCGTCGCAGCCATCGGCCTGGGGAAGCGGGTCGTTGTAGATCGTGACATCGGTGGGGAAAGTGTCGAGTGAGGTCGTGTCGGAGTCGACAGGCATCAGATCGGTGGAGCCAACCGACTCCAAGTCCACAGCAGGCTCGCCGGAGACGTGGAGCTGGCCGAGGAGGTTGACGAGGTGGTCGGTGCCCACGTCGGAGGCGAGCTCGTCGAAGATGAGGGTCTTGTCAAGGAGATCGGCAAGGCCGCTCGCCGCACAGATGTTGGTGACGCTCGCAGGGGAGGAAGAGGGTTCCCGTCCAAAATAGGTCTCCGGACGACGGTGCACCTGGCCCCATGGTGGGCGCCAAATGTCGGGTGGTAGGTGCGACATATGCCAACGGGTGGCTTATCATTGTGGGAGCCAGTAAGACGTCGCCGGTGCCTGGAAACGGAATGAGGCGAAGACATGCACGCCGGCAAATCTTACCCAGCTTCGGGGCTCCCCGTGGAGATAACACCCCTACTGCTGCTCTGCGGGGTCTCCGCATGGTCACTAAATGAACAAGTAGCTACACGATGCTCCTTGAGCTGTTGGGCGAGAGGAGGAAGAAGGCACGGCTCGCTCTCTTCTCCTCCCTATGTGGTGTCTAAGACTAGCAGGGATCAACCCTTTGCATGGGTGCCCCAGGGGGTTTATATAGGCCCACCCCCCCGGGGGTACAATGGTAATCCGGCTGGGCATGGGGCCCAGCCGTCTGTGTCTACACTCGCCGGCTTCTGCGCCGACTAATTTGGGATGGACACAAGATGGACCTTGCCATGAACATCATCGAGGACGTCCCGCAATAGCTCAATCCTGTGAACCTTCATGAAGACAACCTTGTGGCCTTTCCACTGATAAACTTGTTTGTGGAGGCATGCCACGTCATCTTCCTGCGTAAGCTTGACAAGAACAGTATTCCTCACAAATGAAGGAGTAGCTTTGAACTTCTTGTACTTCAGTACACCCTAGACAACACGCCTGACAACAGTGAGGCTGGAATACAACTCCTCATTGGTATAGCCGCAAATGGCTTCCAGGATCCAACAGCCTAAGAACTCTATTTTCCAAGTGCGTATATTCAGGCCGTCTGCCTCATAGCGAGTGACATGTACAACCACACAATCCTTGTCTGCATCAGGGCTCTAATTGAAATAGAAACAAATTCTGAATTACTTTTCAGTATAAGAAACACAAGTTATTTAAACCACTACGTATACCATGGCATCGAAGCTAATAAAATTTTGCATTATTAATCACCACATACTTCCTTTTCTCAAAAAATCACCACATACTTAGATGAAAAACCACAATCGAGATCGGCAAAGAAGGAAATCACCTTGGGCAGCTCAGCAGGGGGGACACATCCTTGAAGGGGGAAAACTGCTCCTGCAGTGCCACGGGGGCTGTAACCTCAAACGGGGCGTTGACCATCTCAGTATCTGGGGTCTCCTCGGTGGTTGCCTCCATCTTCTTGGAGCTCTCTGTCTCGTGGGGATCAGCCCCCCGCTTCTACTCCAATATCGGCAGATCTTTGCCTGGTTCTCCTTGGTCCATGATGAAACTGACGAATACTAGGAGACCACTGAAAGGAAAACACAATCGCAATGACAATGAAACAAAAAAGAGAGTGATGATCGGTTACTGCTTTGCAAAAGTTATTTTTTTCCTCTGAACGAAAATATACCACAATCACGGATCCGCTTACCTTCCCTTCGTTTGGAGAGAAGAATAGTGGCAGATGCAAGTGTTGCCTTTCTTGAAGACGGTGAGGGAGAAGGGGATTCAGCGAAGAGTGAAATGATGGTTGCTTCGTCCGTCAAACTTAGACTACGGGGAGGTGGCGTTTTGTGATACGACAGCTCGTTACTGCCGCGCTACGATCGGGGTGACTCTCTACCTACATACTGCCTTCTAATTTGGTGGATGGCATTTGGGCCCGCGCGTTGCATGGCCCGCATGTCGGTGAACAAAAGTATAGCGGCATTCAGTAGAGGGAGACGTTTCAATGACCTAGGAGAAGCCAGAAGCGGTAGAGTGTCTCCACTGTACTAGTAGTAATTGTTTTTCTGGGTAGCTGTAGAGTGTCTCCACTGTACTAGTAGTAATTGTTTTTCAGGTCCCAAGACAAAACATCCCATCCAGACTAGTAAATATTAAAATCAATTCAAAAGCCCATATATTTACTGAATGAGAGGCGCTACCCACACCCAGCACACCGCCCCCCCCCCCAAAAAAAACCTGGGTGCTCTTCTTCCTCCTCGCTCCCACCCACCTCACGTCAGCTTGCTTCACTCGTACCCCCAAATTCCTCACCTCACTCCTACAGAAAACCGCAGCTCCCCTTCTTCCTCACTCCTACAGAAAACCCCCAGCTCCCCTTCTTCTTCGCTCGCACTACAACTAGGCCCGCCATTCATTACTCTTCTCAAATTCGTGAGCGCGACGCGACGCCCTCGAGGAAAATGGAGTCGGCTGACCCCACGGCCAAGAAGATGAGGGTCCGCAATAGCTCAAGAAACAACTTCCATCGGAACAACTTCCATGGCCAGGAACAACTTCCATCGGAAGAGTACTGTACATGGAGAGGCTGACAACTGGGTCCATGGCCATAGCCCAGTTTTTTGTGATTTTCCAAGTAAGTCGCTTTGTCAGGACTATTGGGCTGCAAATCTTTCAAGACAACGAGAGGTTTCATTCGGCTGGCCGAGAAAATGGCCCACCAGTAATGAGAAATGGGTTGTACATTTTTAGAACACATCAAACCGGCAATTAGTTTCAAATAATTTTTTTTTCATTTCAAGATTTTAAATTACATTAATTTTTATGCGTGGAGAATTTGTTGGATTTTATATTGATGTACATTTATTTTTAAAATCAGTTTAAATGTGAGTCAAAATTTTGGGATTAAAAACAGTTCGGACCGCACCGAAATATGCAAAATTTTGTATAGTTTTTTAACCGTTGCCACAATATGGGTTGTAATGCTAACAAAAAGAATATGGGCTCCAAAAAAAACCTTAAGAATTAGCAAATGGGCTGTAAATTATTAGAAATAATGGAAGATGGGTTGTATGCTGTTTTCCACAGATTTGAGGCTTTCCTAAAAAAAAGGTTGACGCACAAGCACTGACTGTTGGATGTCCATCCAACGGCCGTCGTGCTTCTTCAATCTCTGCTCTTCCTGCTCCAGCTGCTCAAACAAGCACCGGCGGGACTGCCTGCTCCCTCCTCCTGGCGGCCGGCTATGCTGCCGCGCAGGCCTCACCGCCCGACCGTACTCCCATCGCTGTCCTAGCCATCCCTCTACTCACCCACACCTACTGTTATTCTCCGGCGACGGCAGACGAACCAGTAAACCCTCGTACAGTCATACTCCCCTCCACGTGGGAAACAACTGCCGAGTCTTCCCTATCACCGTGTCATCCCCTTCCTAGGCTTCGCCGTCGTCCATCGCCCTGGTGCTCTCAGCACGACATGGTCAACGTGGCAAGGAACGACTTCCATCGGACATGGACTGTACGTGGAGAGGCTGACAGTTGGGTCCACGGCCGCAGCAAGGAAGTGCCTCCTTATTACGCGGAAAAATTATGATTCCTCCACCTAACAGTTGGGACCCACCGGACGGGCCACAGTATTTCGCGAAAAAAACGTTTCCCCCTGACTGCTGGGACCCACCAGCTACATCTTCGCATGCAAGGAAGTGCATCCGGGCAAAAAAATGATTCGCCCCCTGACTACTGGGACCCACCAGCTACATCTTCGCAGGTAAGGAAGTGCCTGACAGTCGGGACCCACCTGGTAGAAGCGTACGTAGCGTTGTCATTCTGGTCGCGAACATGTACGTACATACTGGTCGATGTAGAGGCGCGCACGTGTCATAGTAGAGGCGCGCACGTAGCATGTACACGTATGTACAGCGGCCAAGGTGCAAGAAAGAAAAATACGGCCACGTATGTGTACATACGGGCGGTGTCTGGAATGCCTACTCGCGCATACGTACGGCCAGGGCTCGTGTACATGGCTGGGTCGGAACGGAGAAACAGCGTCGTCGTCGTGTTCATGGGGAGGCAATGGAATGCGTCGTGTTCATGGGGAGGCAACGGAATGCATCGTGTTCATGGAGAGGCAACGGAACGCGTGGGAGCCAACCGGCTAGGTTGGAACGGAATGCGTGGTCGTGTTCATCGGGAGGGCTTGGACGGAACAGGTGATAGAAACGAGGCCTGGCGTACCGCACAACGGAGGAAACGGACCTCCTACGTTTGGAACGCGGTCCTGTTGATCGGGAGGAGTCTCGCATACCGCAAAACGGAGGAAACGGACCTCCTACGGTCGAAACGGGGGTCCTGTTCATCGGGAGGGCTGTGGCGTACCGCAAAACGGACGAAACAGACTTGTGTTGGAGCGCTACGGTCGAAACAGGGGTCATGTTCATCGGGAGGGGTGTGGCGTACCGCAAAACGGGACTCCACGGGATACTGTTCATCTCCACCATCGACCCCCTCCAGCCTCCACGAGCTACTGTTCATCCACCGTCGACCTCCTCCAGCCTCCACCTACGACTGTTCATCCACGGGCTCCTCTTCATCCAGCCTCCACCGCGCGCTACTCCACCGGCTACTGTCCAACCAGCCCTCTCCACGGGCTCCTGTTCAACCACCCCTCCACGGGCTACTGTTCATCCTGCCCTCCACCGTCTACTGTTCATCCTGCCCTCCACGAGGTGGTCCTGTTCATCCAGCCCTCCACGGGGTCCTGTTCATCCGGCCCCAACCGGCTCGATCGATCGGGGTCCTGTTCATCTAGAGGCAACACCACGGGGTCTTGTTCATCCACCCCCATCTGGAACTGTTCAACCAACCCCCCCTACAACGCTCACTGCTCATCTAGAGGCAGCATCGATCGGCTTCAGTTAGCAGCAGTAGCGAAGGAATCGCTCGATCGGGTTCAGTTAACAGCCATCGATCGATCGCTCGGGTTCAGTAATGCGTAGCCTGCAGTGCAATCGCTCGGGTTCAGTTAGAGCCCAACGCCTCGCTCGGGTTCAGTTAGAGCCAACGCCTCGCACACAAGCGCGTACGTGTACGAGGGAAAGATGCATCGCTCGGCCCCCGACCTCCCACCGTAACCGGGAACTCCCCGAAATTTTCCTCGCCCTCGCTTCTACCAGGGTTTTTTCCGTCATGGACGGCCCAGAGAATGTCATGCAGCTACGCCTCCGGCCCGCCCAGGATGAAAAGCCAATTTTCCGTCATGATTTTTTGTCATAGAAGTAGAAGCCCACCACATCTATGATGATACCGGGTTTTGTCACAATTATCGTCATAGAAGTGTCATATGTATGATAGAAAAAAAATTCGTTCGGCCCAAAATGTCACGGATGTGTCTTTTTTTTGTAGTGCAAATCCCTTTTCAAACTAGAGAGAGGCCCAATTGAAGCAAATAGACCCCTGTTCCATTTCTTCCCAGTTTAGAAGATGAAGCTTATGTTGTTGTCAGGAACTTTGTGCGCATCTTTCCTTCATGGAAAGATTATACCGCAGACACAGAACAATTTCCAGTCTTCCTCCGCAACTTAAGCGTAAGTAATGTACTAATGTTATTCATGGTCATTACTGCATATGTTTTTGCTTACAGAACACACAAGATTTCATTCTTTTAAATAGGCGAGGAGCAAACTGGATTGTGATGACGAGCAAGGGTTGGTTGCTCTTTTCAAGCACTCGTTGATGAAGTATTGTTCCTACCTGAGGCAAGCGCACTTCGATGGCAAGCCTAACGAAATTTCTGTAAAGTCAGCGGTGCTACATTTATCCGATGGTGGCTGGAATAATCTTGTTACACATTGGTCTCGGCTGCAGCGTAAGGTACTGTCTATGATATAACATCACAATTTGAACTACATTTCTGCATTTGCCTTAATGTCTCACTTGTATGAAAACTGTTAGCAGAAGAACATTCGTTCTCAAGGGACCATAGAATCTCGCAACTATACTGCACACTGCATTGCTCTTGTGAGTACCTATTGCCCTCTCTGACCATACTTACTTTCATAGCTGTTTGATTATGTAGCGTCACTGCACATGTTAGCCTTGTAATCGTCCATTTGGTGGACATTATAAGATCCGTATGGACTCTTACATAAATTTAGAATCAACCCAATGCTTTTGTAGAGGTTTAGCTCTGCAGCCCTGTTGTAAGGACTGAACATGTTCTATCATTGTACTTACATTAACAGCTACTCCCTCCGTCCCATAATATAAGAACGTTTTGTACAGTACACCAGTGTTCAAAACACTCTTGTATTATGGGAAGAGGGATTGGTTCATTTTGTAGCATTCTGCATCTTATCTCCCTCGCCCACCATTTACTAAAAAAGATCAGATCTATACTTAATCTTACCAACAAGTAGAATACATAGACAATGCCAGTGCAGAAGTGTAGCCCATTGCTCTTGTCAGTATATTTTGTCCTGTAACGCTTTTACTTCTAGGGATTGGTAGTTGATTATGTAGCATCAATCTGCATCTTATCTTCATTATCGTCTATCCCTTCCAGTATTATCATGTCTATAATTACTTTCTACAAAATGTAGAGTACAGGCAATGCTTATGAAGAAGATTCTATGCTGAAATTCTTGAGTTATCCTTCCCTTGACATGGAGAAGGGCATTATAAAGCCAGTGTTAATTGTTAATTTAAGTCAGTCCTTCTAAAGCCTTTATCCTCAACTGCTGTTTAATTTGCTCATACTCCCTATCGTTTACTGTTGTTTAGTTTTCTGTTTCTACCAAAATGCATGTTCGTAAGAACCGTAAGTTCTAAGTTTTACTTGTAAAACCAAATTCCTTATTCATACCATGCACATTACATAATACTCCCTATATGTATGCTTGTTTTTGTGGATCTATAATCCAGTGTGTGGTGAAGCAGCCCACGTTTGCACCTTGTCATCCCCTGTGTTATCTTACTGATGTGGCTGATGATATGAACAACATGCCATGCACATTATCCAAAATAGATACAATGATTTTCTTTGCCCTTCATCTATGCTTGTTATGTTGACATGGTAATCCAGTAGTTTGGTGAAGCTCCCCGCATTATGAACAATGCCAAATTATGGTACTGATATTTTGAACTTACTCTTTATTTTCTAATTTGAAATTGGATAGAATTGACAGAACAGTTATCATCTTTGTTTATACACGTGCAAAACCTTTCATCTCTATGCTTTGTTTCAGGGTGATATGCCTGATGGCATGCACAAGTCTGCTGAAGGATGTGAGACAAACCCAATATATATTGCAGCAAAGAAGGCAAAACATATTGAAGATCGCGAGACAACCCCAAAGTCTTGTCTTGATGCAGTGTTTAAGTTACTTGAGTCTAACAGTTAGACAAGCTCACAGAATTCGTTGTCTGAATCAGTTCGACTTCTTCAGTCCCAAGTTCTAGCAGAAAGGCATTCTGCAACTCAACTTCGACTTGAAGTCCTATCTCTAAGAAAGATTGTGGAGAACACCAATGAGAACCTCATCGCTAAACAGCTACACTTGGAAGCTATGACCGACATGCTAGGCCGGTCTCACAGCCTTGCTCAGCAGCTTGTGCAGCAGTTCCCCCGTAAGGCTCACCTTTCTTGAACTGTCTTGGAAGTGGTCTTGGTTCAGTATTATTTTGTTACGCTGCAATGGTGCCGAGTTTTTGTAATCTGCTTCTTCGTTGCGCTTTATGATCACTGGTGGCGAACTTCGATGCCCAGTAGATGTAATATACCTTAAATCCTTTATTGTATATTGTAGGTTTATTCTTAGTTACTATGCCGTAATTTCTTTATTGTATAGAGTAGGTTTGTTCTTAATTCCTACTAGTTACTGCCATCATTCGCTATCTGAAAAAAAATCAGATGTAGTCGACCGGACCGAAACATTCGACTCAAACGGGCCAGTTTTTTGGCGGGCCACAATTGGGCCGGCCTGCGTCTTTCTTGGGCCTGAATGATTGGGGCCTTCGCACATTGCGCTAGGCCCAAACTTACAGCGGCCTATATTTTAGTTGGGCCTTTTGTCGACCCAACGCTTAGTTTGGCCCAGGTAGCATTGGCCATTAATAGGTTGAATATTGTACAGGCCTGTTATGGCCGAGATGAAACCACGGGCCTTTAGCAGGCCAAAATGTATGTTGGGCCTCAATTTTCAATAGTCGTCGACGGGCCTTCAACAGGCCGAAATGTTGTAACAACAAAACCTCGAAGGATTTGAGTCTCTGTGCTTACCGTGCTAGTCCCTGGATCAAGCTCGCTACCAGACACAGTATAGATGAATACCAGAATAGCAAGTGCATCATTTATTACATCGTATGATCCAGCATATATAAAATAAAACAATCTGCATAGCACTTGGCTAGCTTTATTCAATCAAATAGCGGAAAGTAGCAGAAAATAATGATGAGTCCCATCATATCCCACTGACGATGCTGAGTGCAGACTCGCGACCCTAACGGTACCTTACTCTTCGTATGAATATTCTGCAACATGAGACGTTGTAGCCATATAGGTCAATACTTTGAATGTATTGCCAAGTTACACAGGAGTAATAATATAGTAGACCTACATGTATATGCATAGTATATCAAAAGGAAGGCTTGAGGGTTTATTTTTGCAGAAAGCTGATTTTGTCCTCATAACTACCAAATAGTCAAATTTTTATTTAGTTCTTTTATTACTATAATTAAATAGACAAGGTTGAGTTGGCAAAAAAAATCAACTCCAACCTACCTGTCGGTGTCAAAACCGGCGGATCTCGGTTAGTGGGTCCCGAACTGTGCGTCTAGGCTGGATGGTAACAGGAGGCAGGGAACATGATGTTTTACCCAGGTTCGGGCCCTCTTGATGGAGGTAAAACCCTACGTCCTGCTTGATTAATATTGATGATATGGGTAGTACAAGAGTAGATCTACCACGAGATCAAGGAGGCTAAACCCTAGAAGCTAGCCTATGGTATGATTGTTGTATATGGAGTTGATTGTCTATGGACTACAACCCTCTGGTTTATATAGACACCGGATAGGGTTAGGGTTACATAGAGTCGGTTACAATGGTAGGAGATCTTGAATATCCGCATCGCCAAGCTTGCCTTCCACGTCAAGGAAAGTCCCATCCGGACATGGGACGAAGTCTTCAATCTTGTATCTTCATAGTCCAGGAGTCCGGCTGAAGGTATAGTCCGACTACCCGAACACCCCCTAATCCAGGACTCCCTCAGTAGCCCCTGAACCAGGCTTCAATGACGACGAGTCCGGCGCGCAAATTGTCTTCGGTATTGCAAGGCGGGTTCCTCCTCCAAGTCCTTCATAGAAGATTGTAAACACCAAGAGTAGTGTCCGGCTCTGCAAAATAAGCTTCCACATATTGCCATAGAGAGAATAATATTAACACAAATCAAATCTGCTGACGTATTCCGCAGTGCGTTAACACACTACAGCCAACTCCTTCACTCGAATCGTTTTCACTTTTCCACCTCAGCATTTTTTGCGAGGTGGTTTCCTTGGCACGTCTTGTCAAAGCAGAGATCGTGTACCCCCCTTTTATGGGATTCTCATCAATACGGACGTGGGTAACCCAACCGCGCCACTTATCACGGCGCTTGGAGGCAAGCGAGTTTTACTAGGCAGGTGGGGACGCACAACCGCATCCGCCCATATAAGGGGACAAGGATCCACCTTTTTACCTACGCCTTCTTCCTCCTTTGCCTATCCATCTCCTGCGCACCCGAGCTCCAGCGCCCAAGCCCGCACTTCCCACCTCAACCTTCTCCAGCAATGTTTGGAGCGGGAGGCAAGTGGATGGTCTCCTCCATCACGGAGGGCAAAATCAAGAAGCTAAGGAAGGCCGGATACCTGTACAAGGACATCGCGCACCGGCTTCCCGAAGAGGGGCATCTTCTCCCCACCCCAAGGCCCCATGAGAGGGTAGTATTTCTCCCCCACTTCCTCCGCGGACTGGGTTTTCCACTCCACCCATTTGTCCGGGGGCTCATGTTCTACTACGGCCTGGATTTCCACGATCTGGCTCCGAACTTCATCCTCAACATCACGGCGTTTATCGTCGTGTGCGAGGCTTTTCTCCGCGTCCTCCCCCATTTTGGCCTCTAGCTCAAGACCTTCAATGGCAAGCCCAAGGTGGTGCGTGGCAGCCAGGCGGAGTGCGGAGGCGCCATGGCGGGCAAGATGGCCAACGTCCTATGGTTCGAGGGCTCTTTCATGGAGACCCTAAAGGGATGGCAATTCGGGTGGTTTTATATCACCGAGCCGCGCGATCCGGAATGGACCGCAACCCCCGAGTTCCGATCCAGACCCCCCACGCGGCTTATGTCCTGGAAAGAGACGGGCCTGTCGTGGGGTGACGAAAAAGAGGTCACTAGATTGTAAACATGCATCCAGTCCCTGGTGAACAAGCCAGTCCGGCTTGTTAATATAATCCAGGTTATGCTCGTTCGTCAGATCCTCCCGTGCCAACAACGGGATTTTAATCTGTGGGAGTTCGACCCGGCGCAGCATCAAACCCTCAGCAGGATCTTCGCACGACGTACAAAGACGCCTGGAAGATGCTATTCAAGGGCGCCGAGGCTCCCGCATCCGCTTCCGAGGACCGCGGATACAGCTCGCAGCGTCACGCTAGCGAGGTAAGCCATCTACACCTTTTACAGGATGTTAAGCTTTTTTCATAGTTTGACTCTATGCGGGATCTAAAGTCCCTTACCTTTGACAGGCTTGGCGGGCGATGTCCGGACCGACTAACTGTCCGGCTCCGCTGCCCGAAGATCCAGCCCCAGCTCTACTAGTGAAGCTGTTGGTTCCGGCGCCTTATGTGGTGCCGGAGAAGAAGGCCAAGAAGAAGAGGACCACCGGGACTCGAAAGAGTGCCCGCAACATGGTGGTGTCGGACTCATCATCTGACGAGTCCGAGACGCCCTCCTCCCGCGAAAACGAGGAGGAAGAAGAAAACTCTCCCCCCCAGCAAAGGGAGGAGAGAAGAGGAAGGCCGCCCCAACGGGGGAGCCCGAGGGGTCTAGGAAAAGGAAGACCCCTCCACCGGACTATGCCTCCAACGCCGAAGAGGGCAAAGAGGAGTGGCCAAACAGGGCCAAGCGTCCGGCAGAATCGTAAGTTCGGATATCAGAGTAACTCATGATGTTCCTTTGTTGCACAGCTTTCCCTAATGTCGAATGTAATTATGCAGTCTGCCCCGGGCCGAATTCGACGAATCGTCGGGCGGCTCCCTAGACTCATCGGACGTGAACTCAGTTCTGCCCGCTGTCTCCGCCCGCACTGCAGACGACGCCGAAGTGGCATCGCGGCAAGTTCCGGGGTAGGAGGTGGTGGTCCCGGAGGAGCCGCAAGGCAACCTCCCGGACTCCAGGAGTGAAGGGGATAAGGCTCCCCGGGGCTCTCAGTCCGGTTTTGTGCCGGACACCGCGCCAGAATCTTCCACAGTTCCGGACCGCGGTAGGCGAACTCCTTCCAAGAGGAGCAAGCCTTATGAGCCGGCGGCCTCCGTCCAACCGGAGGTGCCGGACAATCTGCTGGAGGTGCTTGACGATGCCTCCATCGACGAGGGGCATCGTACTATTATGAGTACGGTGATCCAGAAGGTTCAGTCCACCAAGAGCGGACTGACTGAAGCTTGCGCTAGCCTTCTAACAGGCTTCGAGGTAAGTAAAAATATGTAAAAATATTACCGCATAGACAGTAGCCCCTGATGCTCTGTTTGGCGTTCGGAAAGAAAAGCCGAATAGAGGATCTATTAAATTTCGCAGGACTCTAAAAAAAGAGTCAATATGCGTATGCAGGCTTCGCTGCTATCCATCGCCGCACTGACTGCGGAGGTGGGTGTCCTGAAGCAGGACCTCGAGCGGACCGAGCAAGAGCTCGGCCTTGCCAAGCGGCGGCTCGAGGAGTAAGAAGGTAAGAAATACCTTACAGGAAAAGTGCCTATAAAAAGGCTTGATTGCAAAAAGAGTAACAGGATTGTACTGCTTATTGTAGGGGCCACGACTGAGGTGGCGACCCTTAAGCAGGCGCTGTCTGAGGCCGAAAAGAAAACGGCCGCGGAGCGCACCGAGCGAGATAGACTTGGGGCTCAGGTCGACGAGGTGCAGCAAGAGCTTCGGGCTCTTATGAAAAAACATGAGAGTTTGGAGCTGGAGTCGAAGGCGCAAGCATCCGAGCTTGCAATGGCCCTAGAGGCTGCGAAGTCTGCCAAGGCGAAGCCCAAAAGGCCCTCCAAGAGTTAGAGGAGATGAGGAAGATAGCAGCGGGTAAGGCATTCTTTATGCAAAGCAAAAATATAAAAGTGAACTACCTGTTACTTCCCGGATCCGGAGCTCTCCAGGGCATTCGCAGATCTTCCCCGCAGCGTATCCGCCGCCGCCGCATTCTACCGAGCTGAAGAGGGTAGCTCGACGGAGAAGGTGTTCTGGTCTCAGTATTCTGAGAACGGACACCCTGTGCCCTTGAGCGACCAGCTGAAACAGCTAGTCGAGCTCCACAAGGCGGCCGAGCAGGCCATGAAGGGCTTCATAGTTCGGCTGTGGCCCGGAGATACCCTTCCTGGGAGCTATTTCGGGCTGGTGCGGCGGCTGGTGGAGGCCTGTCCGAGACTTGAGGTCATCAAGCGCTCCATCTGCATCGAAGGTGCCCGTCGGGCCCTTGCCCGTGCAAAGGTGCACTGGCGTAAGCTGGACGGTGAGAAGCTTGTGAAGGACGGGCCGCCGCCGAGGAAGGAGCATCGCAAGCCCGAGAACTACTACAAGGATGTTCTTGCAGGTGCCCACCTTGTGGCGGATGAATGTACCAAGGATGTGATATTTGAATGAACTCGCTCGTGTTTATCCTGTGCGCTGAAAACTTGTTCATATGCACTAAGCAATGCTTATTGAATTTAAAATATTACTTTCTGTGCGGCCGTTTATCAAAAATTGAGAGATGGCTAGTCGTTGGCTTCTGCCCCCGTGCCACTAGTGCTGGGGTGTTCGGGATAAACCTGAGCGCTCTTTTTCCCATAGTTGGGTCCTTCGGGGGAGGCGCTCAGCACAACGAACCAGGCAATCGGACTATAATGCTTGAACACTCTCACTTAGCCATAGAACTCTATAATTTTAAATTTCAGCGAAGCCCCTAGTTCGGAAGACCGAGTTCGGGGCGCTATCCACGCCTTGGCGGGACAAAGCCAGCTCCTCGCTCGAAGCGGCATAAGCCTTTAGGGACTCGAAAAACCTCTCGAACAGCGACCGGTCTCTCGCCACATCATGACAGTCAGTTTTAGCTTTCTCCACTGAGGTGCTTAACCCAGCTGAACCGGGGCACAATCGCAGTGGTTCTCCTAGTGCTACCTTAGCCGATAGAGCGGAACGTAAGGCACCAAAACATAGGAGCCGGGCAAACCCAACTATTGACCCAAATCATGATTCGGAGCCGATGCATATAGTGCCATAAGTTCGGGGTGCCGCACTCGGACTTCTCACACCATTATGAGGGGTACTGAAGCCCCTGGCGTGTTTGCCGTACCATGGTGTACGGGTGCAATCATGTCATTTAATAAACATAAATGTGAAAAGAAGATAATGCAAAAAATAGACAAGAAGCTAAGCATTGTATATAGAGAGGCTATTTATCAAAGCCGAACGATACAAATAGTGCGGTAAGCAAAAGATATTGGACTATTCAGTATGTCCTGACCAGGGGCAGGCCGCGGAATTGTATTTAAAACAGGTATACCGCTCATAATAGAGACCACCTGGGAGTTCCATAATGCGGCATGGCTTTTCTACCTCCCTGGATCTTGCATCGTTTGTGCGGCAGTCGAATTGCCGAACAGGTCGTCCGAAGTACGGAGTTCTGAAAGTAAAAAAAAATTAAAAAAAAGAATCCGGCAGCCCCTAGTACGTTTTAAGCCGTATTTTGGGCATGCCGTTATTGTGCCCCTTCCCCTGTGCCCATGGTATTTCAAGGGCGTAGTTATGTACGCGAGGTACAGGTTTCGCTATGTCGCGAAAGCTGGGGTTGGGGCCGCATTGCTACACTTGCTCCGAGTGTGCCAGGCGGTCCTGCTATGGGTTACTCCGGGCGCGCTTGGCAGTGTCTGGCTTTTTAATGGCCGGACTGGAGAATTGCCTGAGAAGGCTACTTTGTACCTCCGCTGCGAGAGCCGCCGTATGCTCCTCTGTACGGAGGTAGCGTTCGGTGTTTCCGTTGACCGTAATTACTCCTCGAGGGCCTGGCATCTTGAGCTTGAGATATGCATAGTGCGGCACCGCATTGAACTTTGCGAATGCGGTTCGTCCTAGCAGGGCGTGATAGCCACTGCGAAACGGGACAATATCGAAGATTAACTCTTCGCTTCGGAAATTGTCCGGGGATCCAAAGACCACGTCAAGTGTTACCGAGCCTGTACAGTTGGCTTCTACACCTGGTATAACGCCTTTAAAGGTCGTTCTTGTGGGCTTAATCCTTGAGGGATCTATGCCCATTTTCCGTACTGTATCCTGATAAAGCAGGTTCAGGCTACTGCCGCCGTCCATGAGGACTCTTGTGAGATGAAATCTGTCGATGATTGGGTCGAGAACCAGTGCGGCGAAGCCGCCATGACAGATGCTAGTGGGATGGTCCCTTCAATCAAAAGTGATCGGGCAGGAGGACCATGGGTTGAACTTTGGGGCGACTGGCTCCATCACGTATACGTCCCGTAGCGCACGCTTCCACTCCCGCTTGGGAATGTGGGTTGCGTATATCATGTTCACCATCCGCACTTGTGGGGGAAAGCCCTTCTGTCCATTGTTGTTCGGCGGCTTGGTCTCCTCGTCGTCGCTGTGCAGCCCCTTGTCTCTGTTTTCGGCCCTTAACTTGCCTGCCTGCTTGAACACCCAACAATCCCTGTTAGTGTTATTGGCTGGCCTTTCGGGGGTGCCATGTATCTGGCACAAGCGATTGAGTATTAGGTCCAAACTAGACGGGCCCTGAGTATTCTTTTTGAATGGCTTTTTCCGCTGACCGGATTTGAAGGAGATAATCCTCGATCCATACCGCCGGATCTGTTGTGCCATCGTATGATTCGATGTTTACAGGTTTGAAACCCTCTGGGATTTTATGATCCATTACTTCATTCGTGAAGCATAGCGGGTGTGCGGCGCCTCTGTACTGGGCTATATCGCGATGCAGCTCGGAAGAGTTATGTCTGTTGTGTTCGGCCCGGCCGGATTTTTTGTATCCGGAGTGAGGATCATTGTCACATGCCGTAGGGCGCCTGCGTGATCCGTAGATCGATCTTGTTTGTCTTGCCTTATCCTCCAGTATGTCTCGCAGGTTGGGCGCATTTTCCCGTGCCTTAGTTGAGCGGCGTCGGGGCATGGCTTGGGTGGAGGGCCGAGAGGCCTCTCTATCACGGCCACGAGGTGGCCGGTCTGCCATGTCATGCGCTGGTGATGTAGGTGCTTCCTCCTCTGATCGGGGTAGCGGCCTGTGCTTCGGGTAACTCTTGGAGGGGCGTTCGAGTTCATACTCTTCGGCCACAAGGACTTCAGTCCATCTGTCAGCTAGCAAATCTTGGGCAGCTCTAAGCTGTTGCTGCTTTTTCTTGAGGCTGCTTGCCGTGGCTTGCCTCGTCTTCGGAGGGAGGCATATAGTTATCATCCTCAACCTCTCGGCCTGCCGCTCTCTCATGAGGGCTGGCTTCTCCATCTTCCTGTGCCGAATCTTGATGAGGTGGGTGTTCTTCGGCGCTATCCGGGGTAGTATTATCTCCCGTGCCAGAATCGCCATTTTTGCTTTGGCGGGTTTAGAGCGGCGCCGCTGACGCCGGCGCTTTGGCTGTTTCTTGGGGGCGTCATCCCCCACTGTTCCATCGCCATCTCCATCTTTTGGAGTATCCACCATATATATGTCATATGACGAGGTGGCCTTCCAGTGCCCTACAGGTGCTGGTTCCTGTTCGTCTCCTACATCGTCGTCCATGCCGTCGATGTCTTCGGAGCTGAAGTCAAGCATGTCGGTTAGATCGTCGACAGTGGCTACAAAGTGGGTGGTGGGTGGGCTTTGAGTTTCCTCATCGTCCGTATCCCACCCTCGCTGACCGTAGTTCGGCCAGGGCTCTCCTGATAAAGAGATAGACTTAAGAGAATTTAGGATGTCGCCAAAAGGCGAATGCTGAAAGATGTCTGCAGAAGTGAACTCCATTATCGGCGCCCAATCGGATTCGATTGGCAGGGGCACAGGGCGTTCGAAGTCCGGGGAGGAGTCCGGATCCTCAGAGTCATGGGTCGTGTAGAGTGTGGGGCTAGTGTTCGGCTCGATCGCTTTCGGGATCGCAACCCCCGAGGTGGCGTCCAACCGCTCATCCTCGATTGGCGCAATAGGCTCCAAGTTAGGGGTCGGAACCGATGCATGTGCGGCCTCCAGGACACTGTCCGGGGGCAGAGCTAGGTCATGCCTCTCGAGATAGTGTGGCGCGCTTGGCCATGGCTCGAGCCCGTCGAAGATCAAGTCTCCACGGATGTCAGCCGTGTAGTTTAAGCTTCCAAACCTGACTTGATGGCCAGGGGCGTAGCTTTCGATCTGCTCCAGGTGGCCGAGCAAATTGGCCCGCAGAGCGAAGCCGCCGAAGACAAAGATCTGTCCGGGGAGAAAAGTCTCACCCTGGACCGCGTCGTTGTTGATGATCAAAGGAGCCATCGGGCCTAAAGGCGACGACACAGAGGAACTCTCAATGAAAGCACCAATGTCGGTGTCAAAACCGGCGGATCTCGGGTAGTGGGTCCCGAACTGTGCGTCTAGGCCGGATGGTAACAGGAGGCAGGGAACATGATGTTTTACCCAGGTTCGGGCCCTCTTGATGGAGGTAAAACCCTACATCCTGCTTGATTAATATTGATGATATGGGTAGTACAAGAGTAGATCTACCATGAGATCAAGGAGGCTAAACCCTAGAAGCTAGCCTATGGTATGATTGTTGTATATGGAGTTGATTGTCTACGGACAACAACCCTCCGGTTTATATAGACACCGGATAGGGTTAGGGTTACATAGAGTCGGTTACAATGGTAGGAGATCTTGAATATCCGCATCGCCAAGCTTTCCTTCCAAGCCAAGGAAAGTCCCATCCGGACACGGGAAGAAGTCTTCAATCTTGTATCTTCATAGTCCAGGAGTCCGGCTGAAGGTATAGTCCGGCTACCCGAACACCCCCTAATCCAGGACTCCCTCACTACCCTTTTATTAAGTTGCCCACACATATTATTAAGTGTCACATCTGTCAAGATCATCCAACAACTATAATGGCATAGTGGCTCAAAGTTGCAGAGTTTACTACGCTTTACCCACTGGACCCAACCCGAAGATTGAGACGAAGTCTTTCAGAAGCAGTCCCCTAGTCCCAACAGGAGGCCCATCCCAACTATTATATCTACATCTGCTGGCACATCCGTGTAAGGGTCCCACAACTGATCAACTAAGCTAGAGCCCATTTAGCCAGTGGTCGCACATGGAAGCTACCAGTCATTAAGTCTGTCTGATCTTTTTGAGCCTGGGCGGCCGTCCACTTACATTCAGAGGGTATAAACCATGATGTTCTTGAAACCACCCTAGCAATACCACTTCCGCCCAGAGGTGAATTAAATCCTGAGTTACTACTCAAATTATTATATATAATCCTCACATAAGCTCAATGAATACACGAACCAACCCCTTCTACCAAGCATAGCAAAACTACAACTACCACGATCTGCAATGACGGGAGATAGCTCAACAATATAGCAAAATAATATAATAATCCTATACATGCATATATTCAAGGTGTTATATAACTACATGCATAGAAAACAATAGGTAAAGGATGATCAAGGTGTAACTTGTGTTGGTTCTAGTTCAGAAAGTCACACTCCTGACAACAGCTCGCGTCGACTCCAGACAATCTACACGTTTCACACAATTCAGCAAATCAATCATCGGAACACGAAAGAACCAAAACAAAACCAACAGCAAGGAAACCAATTCAAAAACCCAACAACAACAGCTTAACAGCACCTAAATTGCACTACGGTCACAATGCAAGGAGAATCACTCGAATTCGATAAACGGTTTGAAAGTTACGACCTCCGGAAGATTTAATTTGAATTTGAACGAATTCAAATTTAAATAGTGCAAACATGAGAAATTTTGGTACTGTCATGAAGGGCTGATTTTTGTGAGATCATAGGAAAAAGAATTACCTAATTTGGGTATACAGAATAAAAGCTATAGCTATTTGAAGTTAGAGTTGAAATCTGGAAAGAAAAACAAAAACAATAGAAATCTCCTGCACTGTTCGTGCGTGTATGGTAGCTGGTTGCCACGTGGCAGCACGTGATTGGCTGGAGAATTGCATGCGCGCATGCTCACCAGCAAAACAGAGAAAACGGCGACGATGGCGGGCGTAGGCGGCGGCGGCTCTCCGGTGGTGCTCCGGCGAAGGTGGGGGGACGGACTGATGCAGCGTCCGTCGGTGGTTGGGATGGTGAGGTTAAAAGGCGACGGGGCTTCTTCTGCTGGCTGTGGTGACGGCGCAAACTCCGGCGTGCTCCGGTGCTTCGGCTCGGCGATCTGCAGGTCACCCCGATTGGTCAAACGAGTGCGGATTCGAGTGGGGTTCCGAGTTGAACAAGTGGCGCGGCTGGGCATGCTCTTACGATGACTGAAATGAGCGGAGAAGACGGCGGCGGCTCGAGCTCCACGGCGAGATCCGAATCGCCCTGTAGAGACGCAACGGGGACGGAAGGGATCAGAAAGGCTGCGGTAGGGTTTTCCGGGGTCTTGGCTCACATGCGGTTGCCCAGGGGTCCACAGGGTGGCTTGGCGCGATGGATTGAGCTCGGACTCGAGCTCCCGGGTGTGTGCGTGCGCGCGGCGGCGCCTCCGGCTCGGTGAAGGACGAACAGGGCGCGGTGCGGGTGATGCGGGTTTCGGGCGCGGTTCGGGTGCGGGTCGGGCACGGGCAGTCCCGCTTTCAGCAGCTCAGGCTGGAGGCGGCAGGCGATGTGAGCGGTGCGGGGCTGTGCGAGAGCTAGGTGGGCCTCGGCTGTGCGCGGTTGATGGGCCACAATGCTGGGCCGCGCTGCGGCGCTATGCTTCGCTGCTTCTCTTTTTTTAAAAACAGAAATAACAGCAGTAAATAACTAAAAAAATTTAAAACAATAGAATAAAAACTAATATATATATATATATACACACACACACACACACTAAAATATACACTACTAATATAAACTAAAGGAACACTAGTTCCTCTCCTAATGCAATTTTTGAAAATTCATTTTGATGCAAAAGGCCACACAAATAGTAAAATAACACAATCAAATAAAATATTTTGAAGATCCCAAAAATTACCAAAACATATCAGATGAACTGGAAATAATATTCTGCACATTATGAACATTTCTAAAATAGGGGAGAAGTCATGTTATCTCCACTCCAAATAAATTGCCTTTTTGTTGCATAATGAAAAGAATATTGCAGAAGAGCAAATAATGCATGGAAAATGTGATATGCATATGTATGATCTGTTAACATCCTAATTTAGGAAAACCGGGATGTTACAAACCTACCCCCCTTAAGATGAATCTCGCCCTCGAGATTCGGGCTGGCTAGCAAATAGGTGTGGGTGATGCTGCGTGAGATCTTCCTCTTGTTCCCAGGTAGCTTCCTCCTCTGTGTGATGATCCCACTGAACCTTGCATAACTTGATTGTCTTGGTGCGAGTAACTCTCTATGTTGTCTCTAGAATCTTAACAAGCTTCTCCTCATATGTCAAATCACTCTCCAACTGAATTGCCTCAAGTGGCACCGTGTCCCTCAATGGAACATCCATCATCTCTGCATGGCACTTCTTCAACTGAGATACATGAAACACATTATGAACTCCTGACAAGGATTCTGGCAACTCCAGCTGATAAGCTACCTCTCCTCTACGCTCCAAGATCTTGTAAGGCCCCACAAAACTTGGTGCTAACTTACCCTTGATTCCAAACCTCTTAATTCCACGAAGTGGTGAAACTCTAAGGTATGCACGGTCTCCTACCTCATATGTCACCTCCTTATGTTTTGCATCAGCATAACTCTTCTGCCTGGACTGTGCTATCTTCAGCCTGTTATAAATCAACTTGACCTTCTCCTCAGCATCTCTGATCAAGTCTGGTCCAAAGAATTGATGCTCTCCAACCGCATCCCACAACAATGGTGTTCTGCACTTCCTACCATACAATACCTCAAATGGTGCCATCTTTAGACTAGCCTGGTAACTGTTATTATACGAGAACTCTGCATAAGGTAAATTATCATCCCAACTGGACCCATAGTCCAAAGCACAAGCTCTCAACATATCCTCTAAAATATGATTTACCCTCTCTGTCTGCCCATCTCTCCTTGGATGGAAAGCTGTACTAAACTCTAGCCTGGTGCCCAAGGATTCATGCAACTGACACCAAAATTTGGATGTGAACTAAGTACCTCTATCAGACACTACCTTCCTTGGAACTCCATGCAGACAAACAATTTTAGACATATAAATTTTTGCTAGCTGAGCACTGGTATAAGTAGTCTTTACCGGGATGAAGTGAGCAACTTTAGTCAAACGATCAACAACTACCCAAATAGAATCATAACCTGACCGAGTCCTGGGTAAACCTGTAATGAAGTCCATACCAATCTCATCCCACTTCCAATCAGGTATAGGCAATGGCTGTAACAAACCTGCTGGTCTCTAGTGTTCTGCTTTAACCCTCTGGCACACATCACATGCTGCAATATATCCAGCAACTTCCCTCTTCAGGCTAGGCCACCAAAATCTTTCCCTCAAATCCAAATACATATTAGTATTACCTGGGTGAATAGAATAAGGTGAATCATGCGCCTCCTGAAGAATCAACTTCCTGATATCTGCATCTTGAGGTACACAAATACGCTTCTCAAACCATATGGCTCCATGTTCATCCTCATGGAAACCTTTTGCCTTACCTTTAGCCATATTCTCTTTTATCTCAGCAATCTCCTTATCACCCTTTTGAGCTTCTCTGATCCTGTCAAGCAAAGTAGGCTTTACCTCAAGTGTTGCCAAATATCCCTTAGGAACCATCTCCAACCTGAGATTCCTGAACTGCTCACAAAACTCCGGTGGCATATCATCAATATTAATTGCATTAGCATGGCTCCTACGACTCAATGCATCAGCAACAACATTAGCCTTACCAGGATGATATTGCACATTCAAATCATAATCCTTTATAAGCTCCAACCATCTCCTCTACCCGAGGTTCAGATCCTTCTGAGTAAAAACATACTTCAAGCTCTTATAATCAGTAAATATATCACAATGATTACCAATAAGATATGGCCTCCAAGTTTTCAATGCATGCAAAACTGAGGCTAACTCCAAATCATGTGTAGGATAATTATGCTCATGATTCTTAAGCTGACGTGAAGCATAAGAAACAACTTTGCCTTCCTAAATCAAAACACTCCCAAGTCCTTGACGAGAAGCATCACAATATACCTAGAAGTCCTTATGTATATCCGGCAGAGTCAAGACTAGTGTTGTAACCAAGCGCTACTTCAACTCCTGAAAACTGGCTTGACATTCGTCAGTCCAAACAAACTTCTTCTCCTTCTTCAACAATTCAGTCATAGGCTTTGCAATTTTGGAAAAGTTCTCAATAAACCTCCTGTAATAACCTGCAAGGCCCAAAAGGCTGTGAATCTCTCCAACTGATGTGGGTGTCTCCCACTCTATAACTGCAGCAACCTTAGATGGATCAACTGCAACTCCATTACCTGACACAACATGTCCAAGGAATGCTACCTCATCTAGCCAAAACTCACATTTGCTGAACTTGGCATACAACTGATGTTCCCTCAATTTCTCCAATACCAAACGCAAATGCACCTCATGCTCTTGCTTATTCTTGGAGAACACCAATATATCATCAATGAAAACAACCACAAATTTATCCAAGAACTCCATAAACACCTTGTTCATCATATTCATGAAGTATGTAGGGGCGTTAGTCAATCCAAATGACATAACAGTATATTCATACAACCCATACCTCGTAGTAAAAGCAGTCTTGGGAATATCTTGCTCACGAATCTTTAATTGATGATAACCAGAACGAAGATCAATCTTAGAAAACACAGTAGCTCCCTCCAACTGGTCAAACAGATCATTTATCATAGGCAAAGGACACTTATTCTTAATGGTTACCTCATTCAGAGAACGATAATCAACACACATCCTCAAGGTCCCATCCTTCTTCTCCACAAACAAAACTGGAGCTCCCCAATGTGATGAACTTGGGCGAATAAATCCTTGTGCCTGCAATTCTCTTATCTGCTTCTTCAATTCTTCCAACTCTTGAGGAGGCATTCTATACAGTCTCTTTGCAATAGGTCCAGTGCCCGGTATTAAATCAATAAGAAACTCAATATCTCTATCTGGTGGCATACCTGGCAACTCCTCTGGAAACACATCTGGATAATGTCTCACAACTGGCACCTCTTCCAGGCTACCCCCCTTAAGAGAGTTCACCTGCACCTGATTATGCTTATACTTACATACATATTTGATCCTCTTCCCTCTTGGTGCACTGAGAGTAATAGATCGACTAGCACAATCAATACGACATTTATATAACTACAACTAATCCGTACCCAAAATAATATCCAGACCTTGTGAATTCAATATAATCAAATCGGTAGGAAAATCATGCTTTCCAATAGACAAAGTCAACTGAAGGCAACCAACACCTGCTATCATCTCAGCTCCTGGGTAACTCACTCTAATAGGCATACTAAGTGTTTTGGTTGGCAATCCATGTTTATCAACAAATACCCTTGAAATAAATGAATGCAATGCACCAGTATCAAAAAGAACAAGCGTCGGTACTGAGTTAATCAAGAACTTACCAATCATTGCATCAGGTTCATTATAGACCTCCTCAACATTAACATGGTTGATATGACCCTTTTGGAAGGGGTTTGGCTTGCTGACTCCTGAATCCCCATTATTGTTCTTGTTCCCTGGACAAGCATTGGAGTAGTGGCCCATCTGCCTACACTAATAGCATTGAACCTAGCTAATATCCCTCTGCACATGCATACTCTGGTGGCTCTGGTTATTATTCCCTCCATTACCATTACCATTACCTCTACCATTGCCATTGTTACTCTTGTGCCCATTGTGAAGATGGTGGCCATTATGGTTGTGGCCATTTCCTCCATGATGATTATTCCCATTATCTCCATGATGATTATGACCATTACCTCCATTACCATGATATGAAGTGCGTGGCTTCTGCTATGGTCCTGAGTTATACCTGTTTTTATTGTTGTACTTCCTCTTGTGATTCTCTATGGCCTGTTGCTTTCCCTCCAGCACAATAGCATTATCAATCAAATCCTGACAATTCCTAAAAGTGGCCACTATCAACTGAAGGCTCAAGTCATCATTTAGGCCCTCCAAGGATTTCTCTTGCCTAGCTGCATCAGTGTTAACATCATTAGGAGCATAGCATGCAAGATTATTAAATTCCTCCACATAAGCATTAACAGTGCGACCTCCCTGGCGCAAACTGCAAAACTCCTTCTTTTTCAGACTCATAGCACCAGCAGACACATGTGCAGCACAGAAAGCATCCTGAAACTGTACCCAAGTGATACTAGCAATGGGATAAGTGACCAAGTAGTTGTCCCACCAAGCTGCGGCAGGACCCTCCAACAAATGTGAGGCAAACATCACCCTCTCTGCATCTGTGCATCCAACCGTCTCCAGGTTCCTATTGACTGCACAGAGCCAATCATCAGCCACAATAGGTTCAAGGGAACTGGAGAACCTCTAAGGTGAACCTCAAGAACTTGGTAAGCATATCCACAGGTGGCGGTGGCGGCGGATTGTTGTTGTTATTGTTGTTGTTCTGGTTCTGAGTAAGCAACTAGATCAACTGTGCATGTCCCTCAATAACCTGCTGTATGTATGGTGGTACTCCATTGCCATTGTTGTCTCCTCCTGCAGTATTGCGTCTAGTATCACACCTTGGCAGCATCTGGTGGACAAGCATAGAAGAGTTATAGATATAATAGGGCCAAGGCTATGTATATATAAATATATTCTACCCATATGCATAATATGATCAAGCCAACAAAACACAACAACAAATAACACCAACAAACAAACAACAAACAATATGGTAATATTATATATATGGGCCAATTCCACTTCTGCCCCTAACTCGAACCCACTACTCAGTTTTGCCCCTAATTTTTAGGTATGCTCAGTTTTGCCCCTCCGCCGTTAGTGTCACTTATAGAAATGCCCTTTTGCGTCGTTACCATCCGGTCAAAGGACTTTGACCACCCAGAAAAAAATAGCAAAAAAATCAAAAAAATCTGAAATTTTGTGGGATCGAAGATAGTCATGTCCGCAAGGCGCGTGCAAATTTGTGTGCCATTCAGACACCATGAGAGCTCGTGGCAAAGGAAATCATAAATTCTGTACGCATGTGAACAATAAATTCAAAAAAATAGAAAAAAAATCAAAAAAATATGAAATTTTGGGGAACTGAAGATACTTAGGTGCACAAGATGTGTGCACATTTTTGTTGTGTTTGGACATCGTATGAGCCCGTACGAGCTCGTAGGAGCTAAACTTCATTTTTTTCTCCGCGAGCTCCTACGATGTCCAAACACAACAAAAATGTGCACACATCTTGTGCACTTAAGTATCTTCAGTTCCCCAAAATTTCATAATTTTTTGATTTTTTTTTCTATTTTTTCGAATTTATTGTTCACATGCGTACAAAATTTATGATTTCCTTTGCCACGAGCTCTCAGGGTGCCCGAACGGCACACAAATTTGCACGCGCCTTGCGGACATGACTATCTTCGATCCCACAAAATTTCAGATTTTTTTGATTTTTTTTGCTATTTTTTTCTGGGTGGTCAAAGTTCTTTGACCAGACGGTAACGTCGCAAAAGGGCATTTCTATAAGTGACACTAACGGCGGAGGGGAAAAACTGAGCATACCTAAAAATTAGGGGCAAAACTGAGTAGTGGGTTCGAGTTAAGGGCATAGATGTAAATGTCCCTATATATATATAGTCGAATAATTTTTGACACTAAGCAATTTAACAAACACCTACCAATCAAGCAAACAATCTAGTATCTTCATACCACGAAAGTGGGCATAATCAGATACGCTAACACGATAACGTTGCAATATAAAACAAACATGAATGGTGGTCTCAACACTAGTTCCTACTTAACTGTTCAAGATACTTGAGGGGGTTAACTAATAAATAGCAAGAAGTATAACTAACTGATAAAATAATTTTCACTCCTATGGCTTTTCTAATCCATTTTCTAGGGTCACCTCCTCCAGTCAACACACTGCTCTGATACCAACTGTAACGACCAAACCTCGAAGGATTTGAGTCTCTATGCTTACCGTGCTAGTCCCTCGATCGAGCTCGCTAGCACACACAGTATAGATGAATACCAGAATAGCAAGTGCATCATTTATTACATCGTATGATCCAGAATATATAAAATAAAACAATCTGCATAGCACTTGGCTAGCTTTATTCAATCAAATAGCGGAAAGTAGCAGAAAATAATGATGAGTCCCATCATAGCCCACTGGCGATGCTAAGTGCAAACTCGCGACCCTAATGGTACCTTACTCTTCGTCTGAATATCCTGCAACATGAGATGTTGTAGCCATATAGGTCAATACTTTGAATGTATTGGCAATTTACACAGGAGTAATAACATAGTAGACCTACATGTATATGCATAGTATATCAAAAGGAAGGCTTGAGGGTTTATTTTTGCAGAAAGCTGATTTTGTCCTCATAACTACCTAATAGTCAAATTTTTATTTAGTTCTTTTATTACTATAATTAAATACACAAGGTTGAGTTGGCAAAAAAATCAACTCCAACCTACCCTTTTATTAAGTTGCCCACAAATATTATTAAGTGTCACATCTGTCAAGATCATCCAACAACTGTAATGGCATAGTGGCTCAAACTTGCCCATAACCGGGGGCACCGCTAATCATGATTAGTTTTAATACTCTGCATAGTTTAGTACGCTTTACCCACTAGACCCAACCAAAGATTGAGACGAAGTCTTTCAGAAGCAGTCCCCTAGTCCCAACAGGAGGCCCATCCCAACTATTATATCTACATCTGCTGTCACATCCGGGTAAGGGTCCCACAACTGATCAACTAAGCCAAAGCCCATTTAGCCAGTGGTCGCACATGGAAGCTACTAGTCACTAAGTCTGTCTGATCTTTTTGAGCCTGGGCGGCCATCCACTTACATTCAGAGGGTATAAACCATGATGTTCTTGAAACCACCCTAGCAATACCACTTCCGCCCAAAGGTGAATTAAATCCTGAGTTACTACTCAAATTATTATATATATAATCCTCACATAAGCTCAATGAATACACGAACCAACCCCGTCTACAAAGAATAGCAAAACTACAACTACCACGATCTGCAATGACAGGAGATAGCTCAACAATATAGCAAAATAATATAATAATCCTATACATGCATATATTCAAAGTGTTATATAACTACATGCATAGAAAACAATAGGTAAAGGATGATCAAGGTGTAACTTGCGTTGGTTCTGGTTCAGAAAGTCATACTCCTGACAATAGCTCGCGTCGCACTCCGGACAATCTACACGTTTCACACAATTCAACAAATCAATCACCGGAACACGAAAAGAACCTAAACAAAACCAACAGCAAGGAAACCAATTCAAAAACCCAACAACAGCAGCTTAACAGCACCTAAATTGCACTACAGTCACCATGCAAAAAGAATCATTCGAATTTGATAAACGGTTTGAAAGTTACGACCTGTGGAAGATTTAATTTGAATTTGAATGAATTCAAATTTAAACAGTGCAAACATGAGAAATTTTGGTACTGTCATGAAGGGCTGATTTTTTTTTGAGATCATAGGAAAAATAATTACCTAATTTGGGTATACAGAATAAAAGCTATAACTATTTGAAGTTAGAGTTGAAATCTGGAAAGAAAAACAAAAACAACAGAAATCTCCAGCACTGTTCGTGCATGTACTGTAGCTGGTTGCCACGTGGCAGCACATGATTGGCTGGAGAATTGCATGCGCGCGTGCTCACCAGCAAAACAGAGAAAACGGCGGCGGCGACGTCGGGCGTAGGAGGCGGCGGCTCTCCGGTGGTGCTCCGACGAAGGTGAGGGGACGGACAGATGCGGCGTTCGTCGGTGGTTGGGATGGTGAGGTTAAACGGCGACGGGGCTTCCTCTGCTGGCTGCGGTGACAGCACGAACTCCGGCGTGCTCCGGTGCTTCGGCTCGGCGATCTGCAGGTCACCCCGATTGGTCAAACGAGTGCGGATTTGAGTGGGGTTCCGAGGGGAACAAGTGGCGCGGTTGGGCGTGCTCTTACAGTGACTGAAACAAGCGGAGAAGATGGCGGCAGCTCGAGCTCCACGGCGAGATCCGAATCGCCCTGCAGAGACGCACAGACGACGGAACAGATCGAAAAGGCTGTGGTAGGGTTTTCCGGGGTCTTGGCTCGTGTGCGGTTGCCCAGGGGTCCACAGGGTGGCTTGGCGCGATGGATTGAGCTCGGACTCGAGCTCCCAGGTGCATGCGTGCGCGTGGCGGCGCGTTCGGCTCGGTGAAGGACGAACAGGGCGTGGTGCGGGTGATGCGGGTTTCGGGCGCGGTCCGGATGCGGGTCGGGCACGGGCGGTCCCGCTGTCAGCGGCTCAGGCTGGAGGCGGCAGGCGATGTGAGCGGTGCGGGGCTGTGCGAGAGCTAGGTGGGCCTCGGTTGCGCGCGATTGATGGGCCGTGATGCTGGGCCGCGCTGCGGCGCTATGCTTCGCTGCTTCTCTTTTTTTAAACAGAAACAACAGCAGTAAATAACTAAAAAAATTAAAATAACAGAATAGAAACTAAATATATATATATATATATATGCACACACTAAAATATATACTACTAATATAAACTACAGGAACACTAGTTCCTCTCCTAATGCAATTTTTGAAAATTCATTTTGATGCAAAAGGCCACACAAACAGTAAAATAACACAATCAAATAAAATATTTTGAAGATCACAAAAATTACCAGAACATATCAGATGAACTGGAAATAATATTCTGCACATTATGAACATTTTTAAAATAGGGGATAAGTCATGTTATCTCCACTCCAAATAAATTGCCTTTTTGTTGCATAATGAAAAGAATATTGCAGAAGAGCAAATAATGCATGGAAAATATGATATGCATATGTATGATCTGTTAACATCCTAATTTAGGAAAACTGGGATGTTACAAATGTAGACCGGGCCATTTTGGGCCCAGTTAGCTCATGGGCTGTTACCAGGCCGAAACATATCTCGGGCCTTAGTTGGCCCACTGATATCATGGGCCTTTAAGAGCCGAATTACGCGATAGGCCTTTAACATGCCCAAAGTCACGTTGGGCTTAACTGTTGCCACCTTTAGCATGGGCCGTTAGTGAGCCCGATGTCCCGTCAGACCATATATGGCCCATGGGCTGCACGGGCCATTCCCATGCTGAAAGTCACACCGGTCTGAAGAGGGCCCATGTCTACATCAGGCCTCTAACAGGTCGAAAGTCACTGGGCTGTAGTTGGGCCCAAATATTTGGCGAACAATTAACGGGACAGATCTGGCTTCGGGCCGCAAATGGGCCTAAATATTGAGCGAACAATTAACGGGCCAGATCTGGCTTCGGGTCGTAAATGGGCCCAAATATTGGGCGAACAATTAACAAGCCAGATCTGGCTTCGGGCCGTAAATGGGCCTTTATTAAGCAGGTCATTATTGGGCTGGCCCATTAATACCTGATTAAGTTCTACGAGCCTTTGACTAAGCCGGCCTTTTTAACCTATACGGGCCTTTGTTGAGCCCAGCCACGTGTCGACGTATCATAGGCATATCTCCTCCAATGGACGGGCGACATCTGGCCCACTGACGAGCTGACAGGTGTTCCCTTCGGCCAATCAGAATTTTACACATGGAAATTTCCCATTGGTCAGGGCTGTTAACGGGTTATCGGATCCAAAATCCAAACCGATAGCTTAATGGCGTTCCGTTATGGTGGATGCCATGTGTCGGTCACCCTTGACGAAAGCACTTCTGTGACGCGCGATTTATCGTCATGGAAGTGGACACTTCCGTGATGATAATTTTGGTAATGTCATGGAACACTTCTACGACAGCACAAGTATGACTATGTAGATTCTGTCATAAAATCGTCATGAATGTGCATGCATGACAAAAAACGCGACCTGCTGTGACAAACACGTATCATCACGGAAGTATATTTTTTTTGTAGTGCATTTCTCCTATTTGGGTTCGAGCTTATCAGGTTGAAGCTTTTTCACATAAGCATCATGATACGTCTCGAACGTGTCTATAATTTTTTATTGCTCCATGCTATATTATCTACTATTTTGGACATTATTGGGCTTTATTATCCACTTTTATTTTTTTTTGGGACTAACCTATTAACCGGAGGCCCGGCCCAGAATTGTTGTTTTTTCCTGTTTTAGGGTTTCGAAGAAAAGGAATATCAAACGGAGTCCAAACGGCATGAAACCATTGGGAACGTGATTTTCTCAACGAACAAGACCCAGGAGACTTGGACCCTACATCAAGACACAAAAGAGGTGGCCACGAGGTAGGGGGCGCGCCTACCCCCCCCCCCTAGGCGCGCCCTCCACCCTCGTGGGCCCCCTGTTGCTCCACCAATGTACTCCTTCCTCCTATATATACCTACGTACCCCCAAACGATCAGATACGGAGCCAAAACCCTAATTCCACCGCCACAACTTTCTGTATCCACGAGATCCCATCTTGGGGCCTGTTCCGGAGCTCCGCCGGAGGGGGCATCGATCACGGAGGGCTTCTCCATCAACACCATAGCCTCTCCGATGAAGTGTGAGTAGTTTACCTCAGACCTACGCGTCCATAGTTAGTAGCTAGATGGATTCTTCTCTCTTTCTGGATCTCAATACAATGTTCTCCCCCTCTTGTGGAGATCTATTCGATGTAATCTTCTTTTTACGGTGTGTTTGTTGAGACCGATGAACTGTGGGTTTATGATCAAGTCTATCTATGAACAATATTTGAATCTTCTCTAAATTTTGTTATGTATGATTGGTTATCTTTGCAAGTCTCTTTGAATTATCAGTTTGGTTTGGCCTACTAGATTGATCTTTCTTGCAATGGGAGAAGTGCTTAGCTTTGGGTTCAATCTTGCGGTGTCCTTTCCCAGTGACAGTACGGGCAGCAAGACACGTATTGTATTATTGCCATCGAGGATAACAAGATGGGGTTTTCATCATGTTGCATGAGTTTATCCCTCTACATCATGTCATTTTTCTTAAGGCGTTACTCTGTTTTCATTAAATTAATACTTTAGATGCATGCTGGATAGCGGTCGATGAGTGGAGTAATAGTAGTAGATGCAGGCAGGAGTCGGTCTACTTGTCTCGGACGTGATGCCTATATACATGATCATACCTAGATATTCTCATAACTATGCTCAATTCTATTAATTGCTCAACAGTAATTTGTTCACCCACCATAGAATACTTATGCCTACCCCAACTTGTTTGGAACTAAAGGCTTTGTTGTTGTATTGTTGTTGTACCTATGGCCCCCGGGTCTATCTTCATCATATTAATCTACCAATACTTAGTTATTTCCTTTTGCTTTTACTTTACTTTTATTTTACTTTGTGTCTTTATCATAAAAATACCAAAAATATTATCTTATCATATCTATCAGATCTCACTCTCGTAAGTGGCCGTGTAGGGATTGACAACCCCTTAACGCATTGGTTGCGAGGATTTATTTGTTTTGTGCAGGTACGAGGGACTTGCGCGTAGCCTCCTACTGGATTGATACCTTGGTTCTCAAAAACTGAGGGAAATACTTATGCTACTTTGCTGCATCATCCCTTCCTCTTCGGGGAAAACCAACACAGTGCTCAAGAGGTAGCACACCGCAGCCCCAAACATTAAGAAACGACAGCTTAGTTTTCTTGCCAAACCACAGTTCATATGGTGTCGTCTCAACGGATTTAGATGGTGCCCTATTTAATGTGAATGTAGCCGTCTCTAAAGCATAACCCCAAAACGATAGTGGTAAATCGGTAAGAGACATCATAGATCGCACCATATCTAATAAAGTACGGTTACGATGTTCGGACACACCATTACGTTGTGGTGTTCCAAGTGGCATGAGTTGTGAAAGTATTCCACATTGTTTCAAATGAAGACCAAACTCATAACTCAAATATTCACCACCATGATTAGATTGTAGACATTTTATTTTCTTGTTACGATGATTTTCCACTTCACTCTGAAATTCTTTGAACTTTTCAAATGTTTCAGCCTTATGTTTTATCAAGTAGATATACCCATATCTGCATAAATCATATGTGAAGGTCCGAAAATAATGATACCCGCCGCGAGCCTCAACACTCATTGGACCGCATACATCAGTATGTATTATTTCCAACAAGTCAGTAGCTCGGTCCATTGTTCCGGAGAACGGAGTCTTAGTCATCTTGCCTTTGAGGCATGGTTCGCATGCATCAAGTGATTCATAATCAAGTGATTCCAAAAGCCCATCAGCATGGACTTTCTTCATGCGCTTTACACCAATATGAGCTAAAAGTCAGTGCCACAAATAAGTTGCACTATGATTATTAACTTTGCATATTTTGGCTTCAATATTATGAATATGTGTGTCACTACAATCGAGATTCAATAAAAATAGACCACCCATCAAGGGTGCATGACCATAAAAGATATTACTCATATAAATGAACAACCATTATTCTCTGGTTTAAATGAATAACCGTCTCGCATCAAACAAGATCCAGATATAATGTTCATGCTCAACGCTGGCACCAAATAACAATTATTCAGGTCTAAAACTAATCGTGAAGGTAGATGTAGAGGTAGCGTTCCAACGGCGATCACGTCGACTTTGGAACCATTTCCCACGCGCATCGTCACCTCGTCCTTAATTAGCTAATCTTCGGTTTATCCGTAGCCCCTATTTCGAGTTGCAAATATGAGCAACATAACAAGTATCAAATACCCATGCACTACTACGAGCATTAGTAAGGTACACATCAATAACATGTATATCAAATATACCTTTAACTTTGCCATCCTTCTTATCCGCCAAATACATGGGGCAGTTCCGCTTCTAGTGACCAGTCCCTTTGCAGTAGAAGCACTCAGTTTCAGGCTTAGGTCCAGACTTGGGCTTCTTCACTTGAGCAACAACTTGCTTGCCGTTGTTCTTGAAGTTCCCCTTCTTCCCTTTGAACTTTTTCTTGAAACTAGTGGTCTTGTTAACCATCAACACTTGATGCTCCTTCTTGATTTCTACCTCTGCAGCCTTTAGCATCGCGAAAAGTTTGGGAATTGTCTTATCCATCCCTTGCATATTATAGTTCATCATGAAGCTTTTATAGCTTGGTCACAGTGATTGAAGAACTCTGTCAATGACACTATCATCAGGAAGATTAACTCCCAGTTGAGTCAAGTTGTTGTGGTTCCCAGATATTCTGATTATATGTTCACTTACAGAACTATTCTCCTCCATCTTGCAGCTATAGAACTTATTGGAGACTTCATATCTCTCAATTCAGGCATTTGCTTGAAATATTAACTTCAACTCCTGGAACATCTCATATGCTCCATGACGTTCAAATGTCTTTGAAGTCCCGATTCTAAGCCCTAAAGCATGTCACACTGAACTATCGAGTAGTCATCAACTTCGCTCTGCCAGACGTTCATAACGTCCATAGTTGCTCTTGCAGCGGGTCTTGCACCTAGCATTGCTTCCATGACGTAATTCTTCTATGCAGCAAGGAGGATAATCCTCAAGTTACAGACCCAGTCCGTGTAATTGCTTCCATCATCTTTCAACTTAGCTTTCTCTAGGAATTCATTAAAATTCAAAGGAATGGTAGCACGGGCCATTGATCTACAACAACATAGACATGCAAAAACTACCAGGTACTAAGTTCATGATAAATTAAAGTTCAATTGATCATATTACTTAAGAAATCCCACTTAGATAGACATCCCTCTAGTCATCTAAATGATCATGTGATCCATATCAACTAAACCATGTCCGATCATCACGTGAGATGGAGTAGTTTTCACTGGTGAACATCTCTATGTTGATCATATCTACAATATGATTCACGTTCGACCTTTCGGTCTCAGTGTTCCGAGGCCATATCTGCATATGCTAGGCTCATCAAGTTTAACCCGAGTATTCTGCACGTGCAAAACTGGCTTGCACCCGTTGTATGTGAATGTAGAGCTTATCACACCCGATCATCACATGGTGTCTCGGCAGGACGAACTGTGGAAATGGTGCATACTTAGGGAGAACACTTATACCCTGAAATTTAGTGAGGGGTCATCTTATAATGCTACCGCCGTACTAATCAAAATAAGATGCATAAAAGATAAACATCACATGCAATCAAAATATGTGACATGATATGGCCATCATCATCTTGTGCCTTTGATCTCCTTCTCCAAAGCATTGTCATGATCTCCATCATCACCGGCTTGACACCTTGATCTCCATCGTAGTGTCGTTGCCGTCTCGCCAACTATTGCTTCTACGACTATCACTATCGCTTAGTGATAAAGTAAAGAAATTACATGGTGATTGCATTTCATACAACAAAGTGACAACCATAAGGCTCCTGCCAGTTGCCGATAACTGTTACAGAACATGATCATCTCATACACCAATTTATATCTCATCACGTCTTGACCATATCACATCACAACATGCCCTGCAAAAACAAGTTAGACGTCCTCTACTATGTTTTTGCAAGTTTCACGTGGCTGCTATGGGATTCTAGCAAGAACCGTTCTTACCTACACATCAAAACCACAACATTTTTCATCAAGTGTGATGTTTTAACCTTCAACAAGGACCGGCCGTAGTCAAACTTGATTCAACTAAAGTTGGAGAAACAGACACCCGCTAGCCACCTGTGTGCAAAGCATGTCGGTAGAACCAATCTCATGAACGCGGTCATGTAATGTCAGTCCGGGCCGCTTCATCCAACAATACTGCTGAATCAAAGTAAGACGTTGGTGGTAAGCAGTATGACTATTATCGCCCACAACTCATTGTGTTCTACTCGTGCATATATCATCTACGCATAGACCTAGCTCTGATGACACCGTTGGGAACATAGTAATTCAAACTTTTCATACGATCATGCAAGATCTATCTAGGAGAAGCATAGCAACGAGACGGGAGAGTGTGTCCACGTACCCTCGTAGACCAAAAGCGGAAGCGTTTAGTAACGCGGTTGATGTAGTCGAACGTCTTCACGATCCAACCTTTCCATGTACCGAACGTACGACACCTCCGTGTTCAGCACGATGGTGTCCCTCAAGCTCTTGATCCAGTTGAGGACGAGGGAGAGTTTCTTCAGCACGACGGCATGGCGATGGTGATGATGAAGTTACCGGCGCAGGGCTTCACCTAAGCACTATGACGATACGATCGAGGTGTTAAACTATGGAGGGGGGCACCGCACATGGCTAAGAGATTGTCTGTTGTCCTTTGGGGTGCCCCCTAGACACATATATAAAGGAGGGGGGAGAGGCCAGTGGCCAGGAGGGGCGCGCCATGGGGGGAGTCCTACTTGGACTCCTAGTCCAAGTAGGATTCGCCCCCCTTTTTCCTTTCTTCCACCGGATGGAATAGGAAGGAGAGGGAGAGGGAAAGGGAAGGGGGCACTGCCCACTCCTCCTTGTTCTATTCGGACTCCCAAGGAGGGGGCGCATGGCCACCTCCCATGGGCTTCCCTCTCTCTCCCTTAGTCCCATGTTGGCCCAACACTTCACCAGGGGGTTCCGGTAACCCCTCGGTACTCCGGAAAAATACCCGGATCACTCGGAACAATTCCGATGTTCGAATATAACCTTCCAATATATGAATCTTTACCTCTCGACCATTTCGAGACTCCTCGTCATGTCCGTGGTCTCATACGAGACTCCGAACAAACTTCGGTCATCAAATCACATAACTCATAATACAAATCGTTATCAAACATTAAGCGTGCGGACCCTACGGGTTCGAGAACTATGTAGACATGACTGAGACACATCTCCAGTCTATCCAATTGTGGAACTTGGATGCTCATATTGGCTCCTACATATTGTACAAAGATCTTTATTGGTCAGACCACATAACAACATATGTCATTCCCTTTGTCATAGGAATGTTGCTTGCCTGAGATTCGATCGTCGGTATCATCATACCTAGTGCAATCTCGTTATCGGCAAGTCTCTTTACTCGTTATGTAATGCATCATCCCACAACTTACTCATTAGTCACATTGCTTGCAAGGCTTGTAGTGATGTGCATTACCGAGAGGGCCCAGAGATACCTCTCCGATACACGGAGTGACAAATCCTAATCTTGATCTATGCCAACTCAACAAACACCATTGGAGACACCTGTAGATCATATTTATAATCACCCAGTTACATTGTGACGTTTTATAGCACACAAAGTGTTCCTCCGGTATTCTGGAGTTGCATAATCTCATAGTCAGGGGAATATGTATAAGTCATGAAGAAAGCAATAGCAATAAAACTAAACGATCATTATGCTAAGCTAACGGATGGGTCTTGTCCATCACATCATTCTCTAATGATGTGATCCCGTTTATCAAATGACAACACATGTGTATGGTTAGGAAACTTAACCATCTTTGGTTAACGAGCTAGTCAAGTAGAGGCATACTAGGGACACTCTGTTTGTCTATCTATTCACACATGAACTAAGTTTCCGATTAATACAATTATAGCATGAATAATAAACATTTATCATGATATAAGGAAATATAAATAACAACTTTATTATTGCCTCTAGGGCATGTTTCCTTCATCACAATACTTTATATCGTCGACAAGGTGCACAGTGAGATGGACCATGACATCAAAGAATGATGGTGGGGAAAACATCTCTAGGTTGGACAATATCATCTTGCATATGATCCAACTCTTCAGGATCTACAACTTTCTGCCATAGTTGGTTGAAGAAATCACAGAGGTCAGTGAGTGTGTTTCTTATATCTTTGTCCATCAGATTCCTGATGGCCACCGGGAGGATTTGTGTCAACATTACATGGCAATCATGTGACTTCATGTGTCCCAACTTCATTTTACCTGACCTCACATCCACGAGACTTCTGATGTTTGCGCTGTAGGAAGAGGGTGTCTTAACTAAAAACAAATAGGTGAGGAACTGTGTTGCTTCTTTTTTATTGAAATTGTAACTCTGGCGAGCTTTGATGAATTTGTCATCATCTTTTGCTTCACTCTTGCGTTTTGACTGATCAGCAAGCATATCGAGCCGTGAACTGTCACCATCCTTTCTTTTACCTTTAATCTTGAGTAGAGTACCAAGGATGCTTTCACATACGTTGTTCTCAACATGCATGACATCGATGCAGTGATGTACACATAGAATCTCCCAGTAAGGTAATTTCCAGAACACGTATTTCTTCTTAAACACTTGTCCCTTGGGTTTTTGTTTCACCGTCAAAGGGAGGTTCTTGCCAAGCACAACATTAATTTTTTTAGCCATGTTGTGGACCACCTCTCCTTCATAGGGTCTTGGGCCCACACCTGCCTCTACTGTACCATCAAATTAAGCTTTCATCTTTCGGTATGGGTGAGTTTTCCGTAAGAACCTACGATGACGTAAATACACGGTTTTGTGCGAGTTGGGAAGTCTTCTGCTAGCTGTCCTATCCATGCATGTGACACACCCTACATCTCCCTTTGTTTTCTGCCCCGATGTGTTGCCTAATGCTGACATATCTTGAATGGTGTGCACCAGCGTCGCATGTAGATCGAAAATCTCCTTTCTGTAAGCATCATAACATTTTACAGTAGGCACATCTATCCACACTCTAAGAAGTTCTTATAACAGTAGCTGAAAGTAAATGTCGATGTCATTTCCAGGTTGCTTCGGGCCTTGGATAATCATTGACATCATAATGTATTTTTTTCTTCATACACAACCAAGGAGCTAGGTTATATATGCACAGAAGCAATGGCCACGTGCTGTGATTGGTGCTCATATCGCCAAAAGGATTCAACCCGTTAGTACACTCCCCGAGCCTTATACTTCTAGGATCCTTGGCAAATTTTTCAAACTTGTTGTCGATTAATTCCCACTGAGCCCCATCTTTCGGGTGCCTCATAAACTTATCCACAATTCGCTCATCATGATGCCACCGCACCCTCTTTGCCTCTCTAGGGTTTGCAAACAAACGCCTCAACCTTGGAATTAAAGGCAAGTACCAAAAAACCTTGAACGGGATTCCTGTCTTGATCTCGTCGTCCAATTTGTACTTGTCCTTTGCTCTCCCGTGCTTGTATCATGCATGCTTGCATGTGGGACATGCACGCAAGTCTTTGTACTCACCATAGTATAATATAGAATCATTCACACAAGCTGTATCTTCTATACTTCAAGTTCCAATGGGCAAACAATTTTCTTCACTTCATCTGTTCTTCTGGGGAGCACATTATCTTTCGGAAGAATTTCTTTGAAAAGACCTAACATCTCTATGAAGCCCTTGTTTTGATAGACCATTTGCTGCTTTAAATCTGAGAAGCGCCAGGGTGGCACTCAACTTGGAATCTTTCTTTTTGCAACCTAGATACAATTCTTTATTGGAGTCCGCATCAATAGTAGCTTGACGCCTCTGCCCCGATGTTAGATCATATCCTTTTTTGGGCCCTCGAAATCTGCAATCATAGCACCAAAATCTGGCATATCAAGATCGTCATCATCTGCGTCGACGTCTTGGTTTTCCAGTGGGCGTTTCGGCTTTCCGGTGTTCCATTGGTAGCTTGACGCATCTGCCCCGATGTTAGATTCAACATCCACGTGACACCGATCTGGTTTTGGCATCTCACTGCCCTGGGTATCTTCATCCATGACCTCCTCTTCACCGTGTCTGGTCCAACGTGTGTATACATCCATGAATCCCCTAGAGACTAAGTGCAACTCGACATCTGCAACTTCATGTGACTCTGTATTGGCACAATCAGTACATGGACACAAGATGTGATCCGCATCACCAGTTCTCCTCTTTGTACTTTCAGCCAAATTCATGAACTATGTCACGCCACTGATAAAATCTGCGGGTTTTCGATTCTTCATCCATCGAGATCGTTCCATCTGCACCACATGTATGGTAATTAAAAACAAAACAACAACATTAATACACAGATTAATTGCTACGCAAAGATGTGTGCATAAATCACAAGATTTTATTTTCATAATTACTGAGGGAGCTCCATGTTGTTATCCAGACGTGCAATGAAAAAAAATTATTGCCCAATCAATTTACATGCAGAGTACTAGTACAACACTACCCTTAGGAATTGAATACCTTAATTAAGACACTCACGAAAAGAATACCTTAATTAATTAGCCACGCGACGACCTCCACCCAGCAGACACAGAAGCACGATGCAGCGGCATGCCGAGACAGCAGGGTCGAGTAGCAAAGCTTAGTGCGGCTGCCGCCTAAAGTTCAACCTCCAGTATCCCGCCATCGACTTCGATGGATGTGCTCGAATCACGCCGCCGCCGACCTTGATGGTTGAGCTCCTCCTATCTCCCACCGCAGACCGAGGATTGACCTCCTATGACGCCGCCACCGCCCACCGACCGAGGATTAACCTCTTCTCTGGTAGCCGCTCCCTAGGCTGCTGCCGCCATCTCTATATGTAGAGCGGTTTTTTTACGAATATCCATAGAGCAGTTGTTTACACGGTATCACTGTAACTCAATTATATGGACAGGGTAGTACGTCACATATGGTTATGTAACGGCAACCGTGTCTAGCCTACATTGTCTTCTCACACGGTTTGGTGTGGAAATCGGGTGTGAGGTTGTAATACCTAAAACAAATGACATGTATAAACAGTGTGTCGTATACAACCACTACTGCACGATATTGCTAACGCGACACTACGATGAGAGACCCTTTGCCGAAACTGTGTGTGATGCAATAATCACAAACGGTGGTGTAAAAAACCGTTAAAAAGGTGCAAAACGTTTGGGATGGCGGAGCCATCAAACACGGTTCAAATTTTACTTGCGTGTGCGATGCAGGACACACGGTTAATCTTTCGAACTATCCGCGATGTGGCAGAACAACATAAGCGGGCAGCCATAACAATGTGTGTGCGATGCAGGACACACGGTTAATCCATTCGGACTGTTTGTGATGAAGTAGAACAAAAGAAACGGGCAGCCATATCAATGTGTGTGTGATATACGACATACAGTTAACTCGAACGAACTATTTTCGATTAGGGAACACAGCAGAAACGGTTAAACTTAACAAGATGTGTGTGATATGCGTCATACAGTTCACATGGATGAACTGTTTGCGATGAGCCAAAAGAACACAAACGAGTCGTGTAAACAAGATGTGTGTGATACGTGGCAAACAGCCGACTCGGATGAACTGTTTTGCGGTGAGAAATTACAACACGGACGTTCAATATAGTTACTTCGTGTGCGATTCTGTGTGTACAAAAAACTTTGGAAAATGCAAACTAGTTGCTTGCGGTGGCGGAGTATCGCACACGATGCGTCTGCGAGTACTCGTGTGCGATGATTAGTATGTTACACATACGTTTCCTTATGTTAACATGTGTGTGAATTTGCAATATGGATAGTTAATATGCAAACGCCTTCTGGACATCAGGCACACGCTTAAACTCAATGAACTGTGTACGATACTAATACTTTCCATGAAAACTTATGAACTTGGGTAACAACATTTGAGTAATATATATATAGTGGTTACACTATTCAACAAAAGGAGGATCTTCGTAACACGGTTTTGACAACCATATCCATATCTACATACTTAACATATCGTAACAACTATCACATTTTAAGAGGCTAAGGGCCAACAACCATATGGTCCATATCTACATACTTAACATATATAGTAACAACTAGCACATTTTAAGAGATGAGGGCCAACAATCACAACTATCCACTGGAAGCAGCTTGATCACGGCGACTCGACATCTCGTCAATGAAAAGGAAGAGCCCTCATGTGCCTTGGTAGAGCAAGAGTAGAATAGTCTCTCCAATTTTCCAATATGGATGCATTGCCACAATAAGCGAGAACTTGTTAATTTGAATGGTTCCATTTCTACGGGAAATGCAGTACCTTGTAATCACTTTGCAATTATTAGCAGGCACAAGTGTAATTCAACCACGCCGGGAAATCGATCCAGGAACTGCTACAGGGGGCAATTTCTGTTGACATGTAGAATAAAAACAATTGTAACATATCATTGAATATATATATATATAGTTTATGAGCATCAACATTAAAATAAGACTTTTTACCAGCGTTTTGTGCACACAATTGGTCTTGTTCAGTCTGTGCACCATAGGTCTAATTAATCCCATGCAAAATGCAGCGTTCATACATTGTGCTATCTCTGTCAGATTATCACCAAAGTTTATGACATGCTTCAAGTCCTTCCAATGAAATTTGGTATTCTTAGTAACATACAGATCGTTCACTATGCATCCAACATATCCTGCTTAAAAGGTGGAAAGGTATTATTTATTCAGAACATGGCAGAAGAATATATAGTGTGCATAAATTGGAAAATAGAATTTGTTACTGCCTAGGAATGGAGTCAGAATATGATATCACAATTGGTTGCTCAAATAGTGATCAATTGTTGCTTAAATAGTAATATGACAACATGGAGAAAGTTCAAAGGACACTAACCTCGATCAGACTTTGATCGGCTGAGGACGTTGGGGAAGTAAACATCCATGTTAATTAGACCAGGCTGTGGTGCACACACTAGAATTTTATTGCCAGCTTTCAGTTCATAACACTTAGAGATTTTTCTCCAAAGCTCCGCATTAAAATAGGAGTGACCATATTTATCAAGGTTTACGCTAACCATCATTGTAAATCCATGCTACGTTGTCAATATGACATCCTGGGAGTCATTAGCAAAGTAAAGCCCAAGATTTCCTTCTACTCCTGTTCTTGCAAAGCAAGGGATGTACTGCTTGAAATGAAAATTAAGATTGTAAATTGGATATATTGAAATAACAGAGCAAGATGCAAATATGGGAGGAACTGATAGAACAGATCCATATATATATAGATGAAAGCAAAGTACAAAAACATAGAATTAAAAATAGATAATGTAACAAAGATTTGATGCAAATATATAAATAATGTAGCAACAGACGGTATATGTTCACAAATTTAGGTCATGCTGACCGTGGTAGGTTGAGATTGAGCATACCAAGCGCTCCCTGAAGTCATCCAGAATGGTGAGACAGAACTTCGTTTCCGACTGGCCACGACCACAGTTGCCCGATTTGTGCTCGCACTGTGGACACAGGAATGAACACCCACGAATCGGCTAGAACAAAAATGATTCCACGGCGATTTCTGTAGGTTGATTAACAGTGACGGATGGACTGCGATAAGACATGAGTGAATATCTCGCTAATTAAGTTGATTACCTTCTCCACGAGAAAAATCCCTGGCCCAATCCCGCAGAAAACTCCAGTCGACCAGAGTCTCGATTGTTAGTGCAGATAGGTGGCGGAAAGCGATAGGGGCGAAATCCAATGCTGTTCAGAGCGCGACCTATGCCCGCCGCCAACATCCGTCGAGCTTAGGGTGCAGAGTTGCGGAGGAGTCCGTGGCGAGTGAGTGGGGACGATGTGGGCGAGGGTTTTCTTTTTCCTTTTGCATGTGTGAGTGAACACACACGGTTCACAGAGGCGACAGAGATGAATCATGTGCGATAGTAAATCACCGAGATTGAATGGGAATCCAAATTTCCTTTGTCCTTCATCCATGAGTTTTTTCTGTGATTAACATAAACCTTGCTAATCACCGTGTTCAAATTTGACACTTTTCCAGATTCATTTACAATATTTAGGGGATTATGTGCATTTTGTAGGCATTAATGCACATACTTCAAACAATCGATGCATGAAAGGGTGCACAAGAACAGTCTGGAAAAACCATACTCGTGGTATTTAGTAATTTCTCAAGCCTTTTACAAGGAATGAGCAGAGATTTCAATGGAATGCGTGGCAATAGTCAACCACAAATGCATCATTTACTGGGTTATCAACTATAGAACAATGAAATATGTGCTTGAAAAACATGACGGCTGGCATGTTCCCATGGTATGGCCTCACTGTGCCCTGGTTAAAAGTTGAGAAGCTTTGATTTATGTCGACATGCATGCCCTTCATAAATCGAACCATCACCGAGGAAGTTCAATGCTTTCGAGAGGGAAATCACCAAGATTGAAGGGGAATCCAAATTTCCGTCCTAGTTTTTCATTCAGTTTTTTTCCAACGATCAACGTACCGCCTCAAATACAGCGTGTTCAAATTTGACATTTTCTGAACTCATTTACCATACTTAGGGGATTATGTGCATTTTCTAGGCATTAATTATGCACATATTTCAAATTCAAACAATCGGTGCATGAAAAGGTGCACAAGAACGGTTTGGAAAACCATCTTGTGCTATTTAGTACATTCTCATGCCTTTTACAAGGAATGGGCAGATATTTCAAGGAAATGTGTGGCAATAGTCAACCATAAACGCGTCGTTTACTGGGTTAACAACTATACAAAAATGAAATACATGTCTGGAAAACATGACGCCTGGTGTGGTGCCATGGTATGACCTCACCGTGCCCCGGTAAAAATGCCGTCATGCACGCCTTTCAAAAAATGAACCATCACCGAGGAAGTTTCATGGTTTCGAGGGGGAAATCACCAAGATTTAAGGGGGTCCAAATTTCCTTTGTCCTTTGTCCATGAGTTTTTTTTTCTATGATGAACATACAATCTGCAAATCACCATGTGCAAATTTGGCACTTTTCCGGGTTCATTTGCCATATTTAGGGTATTATGTGCATTTCCTAGGCCTTAATGCACATAATTCAAGTTCAAACAATCGGTGCATGAAAGGGTCCACAAGAACGGCCTGAAAACCATGTTCATGCCATTTAGTAAATTCTCATGCCTTTTACAAGGAATAATGGACAGATATTTTGATGAAATGTGTGGCTATAGTCAAGCATAAATGTTTGTTTGTTGGGTTTTCAACTATAGAAAAAATGAAATAAATGCTTAAAAAACCTGACGCCTGGCATGGTGCCATGGTGTGACCTCACCATGCCTTGGTAAAGATTTGAGAAGGTTTGGCTTATGTCGTCATGCACGCCCTTCATAAATCGAACCATCACCGAGGAAGTTCCATGCTTTCGAGAGGGAAATCCCCAAGATTGAAGGGGAATCCAAACTTCCATCCTAGTTTGTCATTCAGATTTTTCCAATGATCAACATACCGCCTCAAATGCAACGTGTTCAAATTTGACATTTTCCTGGGCTCATTTACCATATTTAGGGGATGATGTGCATTTTCTAGGCATTTACCAAATTCGAACAATCGGTGCATGAAAAGGTGCACAAGAACGGTATGGAAAACCATGCTTGTATTATTTAGTACATTCTCATGCCTTTTACAAGGAATGGGCAGATATTTCAAGGAAATGTGTGGCAATAGTCAACCATAAATGCGTCGTTTAGTGGGTTAACAACTATACAAAAAACGAAACACATGGTTGGAAAGCATGACGCCTGGCGTGGTGCCATGGTATGGCCTCACCATGCCTTATTAAAAATTGGAGAATGTTTTCCTTATGTCGTGATGCGCCTTTCATAAATCGAACCATCACCGAGGAAGTTTCATGGTTTCGAGGGGGAAATCACCAAGATTGAAGGGGGGTCCAAATATCCTTTGTCCTTTGTCCACGAGTTTTTTTCCACGATGAACATACAACCTGCAAATCACCGTGTTCATATTTGGCACTTTTCTGGGTTCATTTGCCATATTTAGGGGATTATGTGCATTTCCTAGGCATTAACGCACATAATTCAAGTTCAAACAATCGATGCATGAAAGGGTCCACGAGAACGGCCTAGAAAACCATGCTCGTGCCATTTAGTAAATTCTCATGCCTTTTATAAGGAATTGACAGATATTTCGATGAAATGTGTGGCAATAGTCAACCACAAATGTTTGTTTGTTAGGTTTTCAACTATAGAAAAAATGAAATAAATTCTTAAAAACATGACGCCTAGCATGGTGCCATGGTATGACCTCACCATGCCCTGGTAAAAATTTGAGAAGGTTTGGCTTATGTCGTCATGCACGCCCTTCATAAATCAAACCATCACCGAGGAAGTTCCATGCTTTCGAGAGGGAAATCCCCAAGATTGAAGGGGAATCCAAATTATTTTGTTCTTTGCCCTGGAGTTTTTTTTCTCCGACGAACATACACCCTACAAATCACCGTGTTGAGATTTGGCATTTTTCGGGCTCATTTACCATATTTAGGGGATTATGTGCATTTTCTAGGCATTTAGCGCATATAAATCCAATCCAGCTACAGGTGCACGGGTGTGATGTGAGGGACGCGATTGCTGTTTGATCGCGACGCATCCTACGGTGGACACGCACGATCTGCGTGGCTGGTGTTCCGGCCAATCATAACGCAACACGCAATAGGCTCAACGCACACTGTTTCCAGAAGCGACGGAGATGAACCGTGTGCGATAATGAATGAGTAAATTTGTAAGGGAAGCCAAATTTCTGTTGTCGTTTGTCGATGAGCTCTTGAATACCACCGCTCTATATGGCTGCCTGGCCCCTCTATCCCAGAGCTCTCTCCAGGCATTGTCCATGGCACCGCGGTGCATAGTAACTGGTAAGGAAGAGATGGCATCCCGTCACGCCGCGTTCCTCGCCGCCCGCGACCGCACACATCATAAGGAAGCGATGGCATCTCGCTGTCGAGTTCATTGCCGCCGGCGACCTGACAGTTACATGGGCGGACTTTGAGGCTGCCATGGCCGAATGGGTGCTGGATCTAGAGGTGGCCAAAGCCGCATAGAAGGAGCAGAAAAGACAGAAAGCAGTCAAGAAAAGAGAGTCCCGCCGCCGCAAGAAAAAAGAGGCTGCACGCCGTGGTGAGGAGAGCTTGGCGGAGATCAAAGCACGGTGGGCTGCCGCCTACAAGGCCGAGAAGGAGAACACCGACGTCTAGCCAGCATGCCCCGATGGCAGCATCTAAGAAGTAGTTTAAGTTTGTAGTATTAGAGCAAATTACCAGTACTACTTTAAGTTTGTAGTATTAACGTACAATGTCGGTAAGAGCATCCTTTGAGGGCTTTGAGCGTTGATTAGCATGTGTGCCCGTGTGCGTTTTTTGCATTAATCATTAGAAGATCACAAAACGCACGGTTTCTATGCTGTATCCGTTTGCGTTTTTTTGCGTTAATGACCCATAAGTCAGTTACCTGTGTGATGTTTCCTAATAAACCAGGCGTACCATTGACCAAAAAAATCAAGTACATGTGTACATTTTTTTGGAGACGGGATCTGCCAACTTTCTTTTTTCTCGCACAAGAGTATTTTATGTGCTTCGTCTGCATTGTGTGTTTCCCCCGCCCAAGTTTCGAGTTTCGCAGCAAAATTTTCATTAGGCGCACGATTTCAGAATTTATTCCTCCAACCACATCCCCACCCTCAGTATCACCCGCCCGCGCCTCCCCCCACCGGTATCTCAAACTGCCACCGCCACAACCACAGCTTCAACCACATCTACATTCTGCTTGGATCCAGTCAGGTAATCCACCGATCTCTATCACATCCCCAGCCTGATTGCTTAAATGGCACCTATGAAACATCCTCATGCCCACAAATCCCCCCGCCAGGAGCTGATGGAGGTCCATGGCATGATGGTTGCTGTGCGTGTTGACCTGGAGGAACACATCGCCTCCACCGCCGCCACCAACATGGTGCAGGCTCTGGCCCAAATGAAGCCCCCCAGCGTCTACCCCCCCAGGACATAACAGGTAAGATCTGACCAGCTAAATCTTACCAATACCACTTGCAACGGCTACGATTTGTACGGTTGATGTATTAAGCATGTTCGTGCCTTGTTTATTTCAGTACTGCACATTATGTGATGTTCAAATATTACCTTTTCCAGCTCAATTTCACTAGTAACAGCAACAAACTTACAATACATAACTCAGGATATCACTAGAGATGTTGCCCATTTGCTATTTTTAGTGGATGCTAACCCTGTTGTACTTAACGTGCTTGTCCATGTACTTACGAGGGTCATAACGGCCGATGCTTTTGTTTGCCGTCGAGGTGAGCTACATCCCATGTCTTACAGTATTTCACATAATTTGTGCAATTGCAGTTTAACTTCTACCATTTACTAGATGCATGTAGGTACACATGTCAGTGGCACGGATCCACGCTTCGACCCGGAGGAACAGCTCGCCTCCACCGTCGCTGACTTTGGGTGGGCTCTGGCCAAGATGAAGTGCCCCACCAACTACCTCTCAGGACTTACCAAGTATGTGCTCACCAGTTCAATCTTACCAATACCAATTGCAATTAATGGCTATGTTCTATACAGTCGATGTATTAAGCATGTTCTAGTTAACATGCCCAACATGTTTTTGCTACTTTCCCTACCTTTTTATAGACATCTGGGCCATTCTCTGCTCTGGCAGCACCTGCCTTGTGATGTTTAACTATGCCAATTGCATTTTTATCAATACCATTTTCAATGTCTATTAAGCCTGCTGCAATTAATAGCTGAATCCATTTGTAAACAGTTGTATTTCAATGGCTACAAACTTACAAAACATGACTTAGGATGTTGTTAAGCCTGTTGCAATTAACAGTTGTATCCATTTTTTAATCTGTCCATTTTCTACCATGCTACTCTCCGCAATGAAGATATACTAGAGATGCTGCCCATTTGCTATTTTTGGTGGATGCTAACCCTGTTGTACTTAACATGCTTGTCCATGTACTTATGCAGGGTCATAACAGTCGATGTTGTTGTTTGACGTCGAGGTTAGCTGCATCCCATGTCTTACAGTATTTCACATCATTTGTGCAATTGTAGTTTAACTTCTAACATTTACTGGTTGCCTGTAGGTACACATGTCAGTGGCACTGATCCATGCTTCGACCCGGAGCAACAGCTCGCCTCCGCCACCGCTGACTTTGGGCGGGCTCTGGCCAAGATGAAGTGCCCCAACAACTACCTCTCAGGACTTACCAAGTATGTACTCACCAGTTCAATCTTACCAATACCAGTTGCAATTAATGGCTATGTTTTGTACGGTCGATGTATTAAGCATGTTGTAGTAAAAACACGTTTTGGCTATTTTCCCTACCTTTTTTATAGACAACTGGGCCATTATCTGCTCTGGCAGCACCTGCCCTGTGATGTTTAATTCTGCCAATTGCATTTTTATCAGTACCGGTTTTAATGCCCATTAAGCCTTTTGCAATTAACAGTTGTATCCATTTTTAAAGAGTTGTATTTCAATGGCTACAAACTTACAAAACATTAATTAGGATGTTCTTAAGCGTGTTACAATTAAAAGTTGTATCCATTTTTTACTCCGTCCCTTTGCTACCGTGCTACTCTTTCTAAATGAAGATATCACTACAGATGCTGCCGTTTTATTACCATTTGCTATTTTTGGTGGATGTTAACCCCGTTATAGTTAACATTGGCTTTCCATGTACTTACACATGGCTACAATGGGCCATGTTGTTGTTTGCCGTCGAGGTTAGCTGCATCTCATGTCTTATACACCATATATTCCTAAATATAAGTATTTTTAGAGATTCCAATATAGACTACATAAGGAGCAAAATGAGTGTATCTAGATTCTAATCTAAACTATATCTATAATTCTATATACATCCGTATGTAGTTCATATTGATATCTCAAAAAAAATATTTGTACTTAGGAACATAGGTAGTTGTATTTTACATCATTTGTGCAATCTTAGTTTAGCTTCTAACATTTACTAGTTGCTTGTATGTACATATATGAGTTGTACTGATCCACGTTTCAATCCCTTTTGTGTATGGGGCAATGAAATATTCATGAACAAGCGTCAAGTGAGGAAACTAAGAAAGATTGTTAGGTGAAAGAAACGGGTGATTGGAATTAAGCTCTTTATTTACACTTTTTCGAAGACAATAGTGAACTTTAGGATGGTAAGTAATGTGTTTCCTTTTCCTCCTACCCACAACAAGTTACTCTATTAGACCTCAGTATCTGATATTTTTCTCTTTTTAGTGGTTTCTGAAGCTATTTACTAATGATTACCTTGCAAACTACATGACCGGAGTGGAGGCAACTAAGGTTAAAGTATATAATTCATGCTACCATGATAATGCTCTAGAAGTCTTCCTGAAGGCGGTGAAGCATGGGCGGGCGATCGTCACAAGGGGTAAGAAAAAAGTGGTTCGTGCCTATGGCCTGCAGGAAGGCACATTATGGGCATTCCACTTCTTCAACACCGTCGGCAGTCAAAATGATTTACATTTGTCTCTTCACCTTTACCGCCTTTAAATAATGTGGTTCATCATAGTTAATTGCTGCCTAATTCTATAATTACTGAACATATTGTACTGGCAATTTTATTTATGGATTCGTTGTTAAACCATTGTGCTGAGAATTTGAATTGCACATTTCATATTTCAAAATTTCCGATTTGAATAATAAATTACAGGCAGAAATAAGAAGAGAACAGACGGTCATGGAACTTTCCAAACGGTTCTGGCAGTAAAAGCGCTTGTGATGGATAGCCCAATGCCACATAGTTTTCTACATCAAATCGTGTGTGATCCATATCTATCTATCTATCTATATCTATCTATCTATCTATCTATCTATCTATACCTATACTAATTACAGACTCCCTAAAAATTACCATGTTAATTAGAAATTAGGAGCCGTTAATCTCTAATGGGACCGAATTATTACGGTGTAGATCTATCGATCTATGATTCACGTTAATTTTGCTGGGTGAAAAAAAACCGTCACCCAAATCGGTTTTGCATTGCATCCGGTCACGAGAGTCTTCTTCATACACGGCTCCTAGGTAGCGATCTAAAATATAAAGGCATACATCTATACCTATACCTATATCTACCTATACTAATTACAGACTCCCTAAAAATTACCACGTCAATTAGAAATTAGGAGCCGTTAATCTATGATGGGACCGAATTATTACGGTGTAGATCTATCGATCTATGATTTATGTTAATCTTGCTGGGTGAAAAAAAAACCTCCCCAAATCGGTTTCGAATTGCATCCGGTCACGAGAGTCTGCTTCATACACGGCTCCTAGGTAGCGATCTAAAATATAAAGTCATACATACGTATTGTACTTCAACGACAAGAAAACCTACCGATTAGATGCAAAGGAAGAGGCCATCTCCCTCTCTCCATCTCTCCCCGAACCTCTTCTGCCCATTGGCTCGTGTTCCTCCTCCGTCTCCTTCGTCTCAGTACTCCCCCAACTCTCCATGGCCTATTCTAATGTAATCGATTTTTCTTTGTTAGAGTTGAAGTGGACGATCTATTAAGAATAAGGATACTGTATACGTGCATCTACAGGTCAATCGAGTCAGCTTTCCTCCAATGCCTCTTTTCTCTCCCACAATCTAATGAGATTTTTTGTTTTGGTTTTTGGTCAATTTGAAGTGCACGTTCGATCAGGAGGCTATATCCCGGATGTTGAGGTCGAGCCAGCATTCTTGCTCTTTTCTCACCACGATCTAATGGAATTATTTTAGAGTTCAAGTGCAGGTTAGATCTGAAGGATGTGTACGTGCATGTTCAGGACCTTCAGGCTTCGGCTCAATTGATCATGCTTTCTACGTGTGCATCTCATCGAGGAACTACGTGCTAGCGCGTCACGAAGGAATCAATCCAACTTGCGCTGTCGTGCCGTTACTGCCGCTCTGCCAGTGATGTGCAACTAGTGCAACTCGGGGTATATTACCTTCACCGGTGCAAGAAGAGGCCGTCTCCCTGTCTCCATTTCTCCCCGAACCTCTTCTGCCCATTGGATCGTGTTCCTCCTCCGTCTCCTTCGTCTCAGTACTCCCCCAACTCTCCATGGCCTATTCTAATGTAATCGATTTTTCTTTGTTAGATTTGAAGTGGACGATCTATTAAGAATAAGGATACTGTATACGTGCATCTACAGGTCAATCGAGTCAGCTTTCCTCCAATGCCTCTTTTCTCTCCCACAATCTAATGAGATTTTTTGTTTTGGTTTTTGGTCGATTTGAAGTGCACGTTCGATCAGGAGGCTATATCCCGGATGTTGAGGTCGAGCCAGCATTCTTGCTCTTTTCTCACCATGATCTAATGGAATTATTTTAGAGTTCAAGTGCAGGTTAGATCTGAAGGATGTGTACGTGCATGTTCAGGACCTTCAGGCTTCGGCTCAATTGATCATGCTTTCTACGTGTGCATCTCATCGAGGAACTACGTGCTAGCGCGTCACGAAGGAATCAATCCAACTTGAGCCGTCGTGCCGCTACTGCCGCTCTGCCAGTGATGTGCAACCAGTGCAACTCGGGGTATATTACCTTCACCGGTGCAAGAACCTACGAGGCTGTCGGCAACCATGTTCCTTTAATCTTGATTGAGGCCGCCGCTCCATCTTGGCTGACGCATGCAACTACCTGACTCACACTCCAAACCCTATTCAAGTTCATCTCCTGACCTAGACCTAAGAAGTCGGCTTGATCCATCACGTTTTATCAAGAAAAACTAGCTTTTTTCATGTCTATCTTTCAGCACTTCTCTTTATCAGATTACATGTTTTGGGGAGTGGAGGAAAACCAGCTAGGAGCTCGGCATTGCCTAAAGTGGCACGCATGCAGTAAGTTTTTGTTAAACTGCATCTACATCAACCAGCCATGAGCCCGTTTACGTACATTGTTTATAGGAAGCTTTACGCAGATGACTTCCAATGCTACCTGTTTTGTTAGTCCAAAGAGTTAGTTGATCGTTCCTATGGAGAGATTTTTGATTTTTTATGTTATTTCCTCCGAGTAAACGCTAATTGTTAGATTATCTGCATGGTACCATGGTATATATATATTGTACAATTCTGTCTTTCAGTCTTAAAAGCGGGATGCTTACATTTAAGTTTTACAAACTTAACAAATTTCTCAAAATTAATACAGTGCATAATCTTTTGGTAGATCAGTAGTAAGATTCTAAAGCTGTTGCCCATGCAAAAATTGAACTAACGTTTTATCAAGAAAAACTAGCTTTTCCATGTCTGTCTTTCAACACTTCCCTTCTCTTTATCATATTATATGTTTTGGGGCGTGGAGGAGAAACAGCTAGGAGCTCGGCATCGCCTAAAGTGGCACCCATGCTATAAGTTTTTTTAAACTGCATCTACAAACTTAACAAATTTCTCAAAATTATTTCTAATACAGTGCATAATCATTCATTGGTAGAGCAGTAGTAAGATTCTAAAACTGTTTCCCATGCAAAAATTAAACTAAAATCAAGAAAAACTAGCTTTTTCCATGTCTATCTTTCAGCACTTCTCTTTATCAGATTACATGTTTTGGGGAGTGGAGGAAAACCAGCTAGGAGCTCGGCATTGCCTAAAGTGACATGCATGTAGTAAGTTTTTGTTAAACTGCATCTACATAACCAGCCATGAGCCCGTTTACGTACATTGTTTATAGGAAGCTTTACGCAGATGTCTTCCAATGCTACCTGTTTTGTTAGTCAAAAGAGTTAGTTGACCGTTCCTATGGAGAGATTTTTGATTTTTTATGTTATTTCCTCTGAGTAAATGCTAATTGTTAGATTATCTGCATGGTACCATGGTATATATATTATACAATTCTGTCTTTCGATCTTAAAAGCGTGATGCTTACATTTAAGTTTTACAAACTTAACAAATTTCTCAAAATTAATACAGTGCATAATCTTTTGGTAGATCAGTAGTAAGATTCTAAAACTGTTGCCCATGCAAAAATTGAACTAACGTTTTATCAAGAAAAACTAGCTTTTCCATGTCTATCTTTCAACACTTCTCTTCTCTTTATCATATTATATGTTTTGGGGCGTGGAGGAGAAACAGCTAGGAGCTCGGCATCGCCTAAAGTGGCACCCATGCTATAAGTTTTTCTAAACTACATCTACAAACTTAACAAATTTCTCAAAATTATTTCTAATACAGTGCATAATCTTTCATTGTTAGATCAGTAGTAAGATTCTAAAACTGTTTCCCATGCAAAAATTAAACTAAATGTATCGTGTATTTAGTTATACAAGTACATGCACACAAGACATACATTTATTGTACTCGAAAGAGGATCCAGATGTATGTTTTTGTAGTATTAAACATTGATCATCCAAAAAATTCTGGCAATTATAATCATTAAATTCATATTTCATAGGATTGTTATGCATGACCTTTTCTCTGCAATTACAGTGTTCAGATTTTAGAGATGCTAGCTTTGTTAACATATTTTTAGCTATGATATCAACATGCCCATTTAGTGAATTCGGTATTTGATATGGGGAGCTTTGTGCATTGATAATCATCCAATATTGTAAGCTAAATATGTTTTTACCAAATTAGCAGATTAATGTGTTCCACTGTGCACAGCTGAATGCTTAGAGTACATGCATGGCACTATATCTACTTCTGAAGACAGTATTCCAGACTAGGAACCATAAAAACTATCATGTGACCAAACTTAAGCACTCCATACTATTTGTAATTAAGTAGATTGCAAATATGATGTATAATCCTCATCTAAAATTTTCAAGTGATTTTATCGACATCCAATTTCAGGATGATCGCTTTATTGATCACAATTTTGGTTTATGTAGGTATGGAATCTATTCGCCTCTCTCCATAGGTTTCTACCTCTCTGAATGCCTCTTCCTATTTCCACATAATTAAATCATATTTTGTTGGGGAAAACCAATCTATATATCCGTTGTTTCTCTGTGCGATGCACATGCTCTTACGTTTGTTTTTTGACTGATTCTACATTGTTTTCTTGCAATACTTACAAAACTCAAGTATAATTATTTGAAATTATCCAGTACATCTTTTATATGTCCTCTTGCATAGTGGATTAATCCAGAACCTAAACTGATGATTAATATGGAACCTATATTGGGCTATTTCTCTGAAGAAGGCTAGGCGACCTGAACTTTTAGATTGGGTTCCAAAGAAGTTACTGAATGATCTTTCAGTTTCATACCAAGCTGAAATAATGTAGCACTATGACACTAATACTCTGCAGATTTCTACCATACAACATGATTAAATTTATTTTGTTACTACTACATACATGTAGCCACTATATTGTTTTCTGTATGTAAATGACATGTACAGATGTCGTTGTGACTGAACCATCCATTTCCACATTACCAGCCCAAGGCTTCCATCGTAACACTCTATAGGTATCCATCTACTGTCCTATATCTACACACAAGCTCCTCTCATAGATTGACTCCACTGACTGTGACCAATCATGTTTGTGTCCATGATGCAGACATTTTCTCTCACAAGAGCTCTTCTCAATACCTTTATATGATATATTTAGATGCTACTTTTCTTATAGATGTATTGGTTTCTTCAGCTTCCATTGACTGCTGCCTTACAGAGATATGATGGTTCGGTGGCTTGAGTCGCTTATTTTGGAACGGAGGGAGTAGTTCATAAAAATCGATCTCATAATTACATAAATTTATATAGATTACATTGATGCCCCTATATGTTTCCTTGACAGTTTCAATACAAGTTTGTTTCCTACATACATGGAGATTCATCATGGCCGCTTGCTGGAAATAGTAGAACAAACCTCATGTAATCAGTCACCATCAAGATATTTACAAATTATGTACGTAGTTATTTATGGATGATTATTGCGATTGGCATATTTCACGCAGTTAGTGCATACCTCACACTATGTCGAATATTTTTCTACAGATGGTCTCACAACTATTTCTTAAAGACGACCACGTTGTCCATCAGATCTTTCTCTTTCCCTCCATAATACTCGATGTGGTTGATCATTTGATAAGTGATCCAAATGGATTAATTGATTAGAAGTGGAACCTATATGGTGTTCTCATATCTGAGTCATGTTTCAGATCATGGATTTTAAGCTGGCACATGCTACCTCATGCTTGCACATATTAAATTCTATAGCATTTTCATGCAATAAAGGATATTCAGAAGAAACAAGGTATATGATATTAATATACATATATTATCAGTTCAAAAAAATACATATATTATTAACAACTTCCAAATTTATATTAGGGATCTTGGCCAGTTCAATACTGGATGGTGTACTGTTGTTTTGTATTCCCGTTTTGTCAGTTAAATATAACAACTTGTAAATTTATATCTGCGAACATGTGGCTCATGGACCATTCAATAGTAGATCATGGATGGTTGTTTCATATGCCTACTATGTCACTTAAATATTATGGAAATCAGCTCACATTACATATGATTGAAATTGAAGCATGCATGCATGGGTCTCTATTTCTACATCCTCCCTCGGTCTCAAAAGATAGCATATGAACTCATTTAAAAGTCAACTATTTTGATGTTTGACCAAGTATTTTATGAAAATAGAAAATTTTAGCATGGTCCCTCTTACCTCCCCTTTTGACACAACAGATAAGAGTACATACTGGATCCGAACCATTGATTTGATTATGTAGTGGTCTGATTTACTTTTACCTTCTTACCTCCCATGTGAAAAGAGGGGATATGAGCGGACATGTTAAAATTACTCTATGAAAATATAAACAACTACAATATTGAATAAATATATTATGAAAATATATCTACTGATGAATACATTGATATTGTTTATCTTCATATTATTGTGTAAACACTTGGTCAAACATGACCTTTTATAGGTTGTCACATCTCAAGTTGAGTACTGGATAAAAGAAATAAAACTATAAATATTAGAATGTTAGAATTAAAAAGTTCCATTGTAAAAGCATATGTGACTTAAAACCTAATCATAAGTACATAGTTTGATCTATTGTATTTGCCCGGACCCCTTTAGAGAATATTAGTAAGATTCTACTGAAGTGCACTATATATTTTGATAATCAATTGTTGATATTGGCCATTCCTCTTCTTAGCTGCAAACATTTTGGAGGATCTAAGTAATTTTCTTATATTTTCCATTCCTTTGCTTAGATGTAATGGTCTAATATAGCGTGTTATTCTGAAATAGTATATGAATCATCATGATATACTTATTCAACAATGCTAGCCCGTGCAAGTGCACGGGTTGACGACTAGTGTAGTTAATTAATGAAAGCAAACAGTTAACCAAGGCAGAGCGTGTGTGATAGTTACACCTTTCACACACGAGCGTATACATAAAACTATGTGGGATCTACATACAAACGGAAACATTTTCCCTGGATTAACTGTGGGATGTACATAAGAACGGAAATGTATTCCTAGGATTGACTGTGTGTGATATACATACGAACGGAAATGTTTTTCTAGGATTCACCATGTGGGATGTACATACCTACGGAAATGATTTTCTTGGATTACCGTGTGGGATGTACATACCTACAGAAATGATTGGGTTTCGATGCCTCGCCCGATCGCACACGGCCCCAGCCTATGTCCTAGCAGGGCCTATCCCCGATGATTTCTGAGTCGTGTGGGAAGGACCCCCTATCACCCACACTCACTTGGCGACAGTTCCAAATGCCGTCGTGAAAACGGGTTAAAAACCATTTAGCACCGACGCGTACCAATGAACATATAGTGCCATAAGTAGTTCCCGACCGTTAGCTTATCCCCACGGTTTCCCCATTTCCCCCAAATCCCTACATGGCCTCCAAATTCCCTCGCGTGGCGCTGACATTGGGGGAATGCAAATGAATGGTGCTGATGGTTTCGGTGCGGCTGCTCCTGCTCGTAGCGCCGCCACGACGACGGTCACCACCGAGCACTTGCCTAAGGTCATCAGAAGGCAGGTGTACTATGGATCCGAAGCGTCCTGTCAGGTTCCAATCTATCCTGGCCTTTTTTAGCATGTCCAAAGTATAGCTCCTTGCTGAATCCGTCTAGAATGACACCCCCCCCAGGAAAGCGATCTGCCGTCGGATCTGGAGCATGACTCCAGACTCCCACAACACGAGTTCGACTCCGAGTTTTGCACCATTCAAAAGTACCAAAAGCTGAGTTGTGTGCACGGGCACACTCCCGCTCGACGTGTATGCACGTAGAGATTCAACATTGGCAGGCGGTTTCTCAGTTGCCTCTTAGAGGTTAGTGCTAGGTTCATCATTTTACTTCAGTTAATGCCACCGCTCATCCTAAATACTATTTAACATTGGCAGGGATATGAGGCTTGTGCCTTTGTTAACTGGCTGGATGAAGAATGGCATGGTAGGGCTCGAAGTGTTATCACCAAGCTCGCAGAAGATAACGTAAAGCTAAATAAGAAACTGGTTGATCTGGAATGTACAATCAGTACGATGAAGCAAGAAAGAATCAATCACAGGCAACAGATGAAAGCAAGAGACAAGAAGGACTAGCATGTGTAGTTCTGGTTGTCGCATTAGCCATGTTCCATGCGCTGTTTGCAATGATGATTAGGGGTTTTGTTTGACAGTATTGCTAAAGCACATCTATATGTGCTCTAAGTAATGCACATCTAGGTCCTATGCCATTGATGCTAGGCAAAGATTCGTGCTAATATTTTCCTTTGACTTTTTTTTCTTTTCCTTTGTAGTTTGATTACTACTGGCTTTATCAATAAGAAGAGCTCAATGTATTGCTTGCCAACTGTCCTACTTCGTTCGTACCGGTACCGGTGCATAATCCCAAAACTTGTTCCTTCTTTTTGTCCTGAAAAAATAAACCAGCCAATATGAGTCATGCGCAACCCCGAGAATTTGGAGCGACTAGGTACAAATAATTGCAGTTTATTATATCAGCGGTTAGATAATACGTCAACCCCCGCTTCAATTGGCATTTCCTCTTCTCTGCATATCCCGCTTAAGTGTCCACCATGTTCATCGTCCCCGGCAGGCCGCGCTACACACTGGCACACACTCTGTAGCCATGTCGAGCGACAACGAGGATGACAGTTCCGCCAGCAGTCTGGCGCCTGATGATAGGTCAACATCGGAATCATCCCGCTCGTCTTCCATGAGTCCGGCGTCGAGCCCAGACCTCGAGTATATCCAGATAATGAAAGGGACGCCGCCTCCGGAGTGGTCAGATGACAACCAGACGGACGAGGAGCCGTCGGAGGACGGAGAAGAGGACGATGATGATGAGGAGGAGGAATGGTCGAATAAGGAGGAGGAGGACGACGACAGCAACGACGATGACGATTACGGCGGCGATGAAAAGCCAACTGTCAGCGGCAAGAAGCGTCCTCACCAAGATGATGTCGTGGGGCCATCCAGCAACAACAAGAAGATGGGCTAAATTAAGTAGACTGTACATATCTCTGTTTCCGTTCGCTCATATTAATTTGTTATCTATGTTTATCATGTCAATCTCATCGCAGACGGTTGACAGAGATCTTCTACATTATCGCCCACAGGTTGGTTTGTTGAACTGTGTTCCCTGACAAGCACACAATTCACAAAAAAAGTCTGTATGGGGTCTATAATGATCACACACAATTCTGATTACCGACCTGTTTGCCGGGTATCACACACATCTTGTTAAGCCGAATCGTTTGTGTTCACCTTGATCATCGCAAACAGTTCATCGGAGCGAACTGTATATCATATATCACACACACATTGATATGGCTGCCTATTTCTGTTATTCTATCTAATCGCAAATAGTTCATATCGATCAACCGTATGCCCTGCATCACACACGCAACTAAAATCTGAACCATGTTTGATGCATCCTCCATCGCAAACGGTTTGCACCGTTTGGACGGTTATTTTACACCACCGTTTGCGATTATTGCATCGCACATAGTTTCGTCGAAGAGTCTCTCATCGTAGTGTCGCGTTAGCAGCATCCTGCAGTAGTGTGCTATGGTTAAAGATATCTTGGTAGGAAATAATGATGGGCATGTTATTTACTTCTGTGATGAAGCTGCTAGAATTGCCAAACCCGATGACAAAGATAAACATAGACATGTTGTTGGCATTGCTACCTCTTGAGCACTGATACGTCTCCAACGTATCTATAATTTTTGATTGTTCCATGCTATTATATTATCTGTTTTGGATGTTAATGGGCTTTATTTTACACTTTTATATTATTTTTGGGACTAACCTATTAACCCAAGGTCCAGTGCAAATTGTTGTTTTTTGCCTATTTCAGTGTTCCATAGAAAAGGAATACCAAACAGAGTCCAAACGGAATGAAACCTTCGGGAGCGTGATTTTTGGAACAAACGTGATCCAGAGGACTTGGAGTGGACGTCAAGAAATGGACGAGGAGTCCACAAGGCAGGGGGCGCGCCTACCCCCCTGGGCACGCCCTCCCACCTCATGGGCCCCTCGTTGCTCAACCGACCTACTTCTTCCTCCTATATATGTTCACATACCCCGAAAACATCCAGGAGCACCACGAAACCCTATTTCCACCGCCGCAACCTTCTGTACCCAAGAGATCCCATCTTGGGGCCTTTTCCAGAGCTCCACCGTAGGGGGCATCGATCATGGAGGGCCCCTACATCAACTCCATGGCCCCTCCGGTGATGTGTGAGTAGTTTACTTCAGACCTTCGGGTCCATAGTTATTAGCTAGATGGCTTCTTCTCTCTCTTTGAATCTCGATACAAAGTTCTCCTTGATCTTCTTGGAGAACTATTCGATGTAACTCTTTTTGTGGTGTGTTTGTTGAGATCCGATGAATTGTGGGTTTATGATCAAGTCTATCTATGAACAATATTTGATTGTTCTCTCAAGTCTTTTATGCATGATTGGTTATCTTTGCAAGTCTCTTCGAATTATCAGTTTGGTTTGGCCTACTAGATTGATCTTTCTTGCAATGGGAGAAGTGCTTAGCTTTGGGTTCAATCTTGCAGTGCTCGATCCCAGTGACAGAAAGGGAAATGACACGTATTGTATTGTTGCCATCGAGGATAAAAAGATGGGGTTTATATCATATTGCTTGAGTTTATCCCTCTACATCATGTCATCTTACCTAAGGCGTTACTATGTTCTTATGAACTTAATACTCTAGATGCATGTTGGATAGCGGTTGATGTGTGGAGTAATAGTAGTAGATGCAGGCAGGAGTCGGTCTACTTGTCACGGATGTGATGCCTATATACATGATCATGGCTAGATATTCTCATAATTATTCGCTTTTCTATCAATTGCTTGACAGTAATTTGTTCACCCACTGTAATACTTATGCTATCTTGAGAGAAGCCACTAGTGAAATCTATGGCCCCCGGGTCTATTCTCCATTATATAAGTTTCCAATCTATTTTATTTTGCAATCTTTACTTTCAATCTATATCATAAAAATACCAAAAATATTTATCTTATCATTATTATCTCTATCAGATCTCATTCTCGTAAGTGACCGTGAAGGGATTGACAACCCCTTTATCACGTTGGTTGCGAGGTTCTTATTTGTTTGTGTAGGTACGAGGGACTTGCGTGTGGCCTCCTACTGGATTGATACCTTGGTTCTCAAAAACTTAGTGAAATAGTCACGCTGCTTTGTTGCATCACCCTTTCCTCTTCAAGGGAAAACTAACGCAGTGCTCAAGAGGTAGCAAGAAGGATTTCTGGTGCCGTTGCCGGGGAGTCTACGCACAAGTCAAGACATACCAAGTACTCATCACAAACGCTTATCCCTCGCATTACATTATTTGTCATTTGCCTCTTATTTTCCTCTCCCCCACTTCACCCTTGCCGTTTATTTGCCCTCTTTTCCCGTTCCCCTTCTCTTTTCCAGTTTGCCTCTTTTTGCTTGTTTCTTGTTTGCTTGTGTGTTGGATTGCTTGCTCGTCACGATGGCTCAAGATAATACTAAATTGTGTGACTTTTCCAATACCAACAATAATGATTTTATTAGCACTCCGATTGCTCCTCTTATCGATGCTAAATCTTGTGAAATTAATGCTGCCTTGTTGAATCTTGTCATGGAAGATCCATTTTTCGGCCTTCCTAGTGAAGATGCTACTACCCATCTAAACAACTTTGTTGATTTGTGTGATATTGTTAAACTGAAGCTATTCCCATTTTCCCTTAGAGATCGTGCTAAAACTTGGTTTTCGTCTTCGCCTAAAAATAGTATCGATTCATGGAATAAGTGCAAAGGTGCTTTTATCTCTAAGTATTTTCCTCCCGCTAATATCATCAATCTTAGAAATGATATTATGAATTTTAAGCAACTTGATCATGAACATGTTGCACAAGCTTGGGAGAGAATTAAATTAATGATACGTAATTTCCCTACACATGGTTTGAATCTTTGGATGATTATACAAAAAATTTATGCCAGATTGAACTTTGCTTCTAGAAATCTTTTAGATTCGGCCATGGGAGGCACTTTTATGGAAATCAGTTTAGGAGAAGCTACTAAACTCCTAGATAATATTATGGTTAATTATTCTCAATGGCATAGTGAAAGATCTACTAATAAAAAGGTGCACGCTATAGAAGAAATCAATGTTTTGAGTGGAAAGATGGATGAACTTATGAAATTTTTTGCTAATAAAAGTGTTTCTTATGATCCTAATGATATGCCTTTGTCTACTTTGATTGAGAATAATAATGAATCTATGGATGTGAATTATGTTGGTAGGAATAATTTTGGTAATAACGCATATAGAGGTAATTTTAATCCTAGGCCATTTCCTAGTAATTCCTCTAATAATTATGGTAATTCCTACAACAATTCTTATGTAAATTATAATAAGATGCCCTCTGATTTTGAATCTAATATTAAAGAGTTTATTAGTTCGCAATAGAGTTTCAATGCTTAGATTAAAGAAAATTTGTCTAAGATTGATAAGTTGGCTAGGAACGTGGATAGAATTTCTCTTGATGTTGATTCTTTGAAACTTATATCTATTCCACCTAAGCATGATATCAATGAGTCTCTCAAAGCTATAAGAATTTCCATTGATGAGTGCGAAGAAAGAACCGCTAGCATGCGTGCTAAGAAAGATTGCTTTATGAAAGGGTGTTCTTATAGTTTCCATGATAATAAAGATGAAGATCTAAAAGTTATTGATGTGTCCCCTATTAAATCTTTGTTTCGCAATATGAATCTTGATAATGATGGGACTAAAGATGAGTCAAATTTAGTTAGAAGGCGTCCCAATGATTCAGAGTTTTTAGATGTTGATGCAAAAATTGATAAAAGTGGGATTGGAGAGGTCAAAACTTTACATAGCAATGAACCCACTATCTTGGATTTCAAGGAATTTAATTATGATAATTGCTCTTTGATAGATTGTATTTCCTTGTTACAATCCGAGCTAAATTCTCCGCATGCGTATACTCAAAATAAAGCTTTCACTAAACATATTGTTGATGCTTTAATGCAATCTTATGAAGACAAGCTTGAATTGGAAGTTTCTATCCCTAGAAACTTCATGATGAGTGGGAACCTACTATTAAAATTAATATTAAAGATCATGAATGCTTTGCTTTATGTGATTTGGGTTCTAGTGTTTCCACGATCCCTAAAACTTTGTGTGATTTGCTAGGTTTTCGTGAATTTGATGATTGTTCTTTAAACTTGCATCTTGCGGATTCCACCATTAAGAAACCTATGGGAAGAATTAATGATGTCCTTATTGTTTCAAATTGGAATTATGTGCACGTAGATTTCATTGTTCTTGATATAGATTGCAATCCCTCATGTCCTATTATTCTTGGTAGACTTTTCCTTAGAACGATTGGTGCAATTATTGATATGAAGGAAGGGAATATTAGATTCCAATTTCCGTTAAGGAAGGGCATGGAACACTTTACAAGAAATAAAATTAAATTACCTTATGAATCTATTATGATAGCCACTTATGGATTGGATACCAAAGATGATAATACCTACATCCATCCTTGCTTTTATGCCTAGCTAGGGGAGTTAAATGATAGCGCTTGTTGGGAGGCAACCCAATTTTATTTTTGTTTCTTGCTTTTTGATTCTGTTTAGTAATAAATAATTCATATAGCCTCTATTTAGATGTGGTTTTATGCTTTTAATCAGTTTTTGTGCCAAGTAGAACCTTTGGGAAGACTTGGGGAAAGTCCTTGCGATCTTGCTGTAAAAAACAGAAACTTTAGCGCTCACGAGATTCGCTGCCATTTTTTTTGGAGAGTGATATTTAGTTAACTATTTTTGCAGATGATTAATAGATAAATTCCTCACGTACATAAATTTATTTTAGAATTTTTGGGGTTCCAGAATTATTCGAAACCTGCAGATTACTACAGACTATTCTGTTTTTGACAGATTCTGTTTTTCGTGTGTTGTTTGCTTATTTTGATGAATCTATGGCTAGTAATAGAGTTTATGAACCATAGAAAAGTTTGAATACAGTAGGTTTAACACCAATATCATTAAATAATGAGTTCATTACAGTACCTTGAAGTGGTGATTTGTTTTCTTTTACTTACGGAGCTCACGAGATTTTCTTTTAAGTTTTGTGTTGTGAAGTTTTCAAGTTTTGGGTAAGATGTGATGGATTATGGAACAAGGAGTAGCAAGAGCCTAAGCTTGGGGATGCCCAAGACACCCCGAGGTAAAATCCAAGGACAAACAAAATCCTAAGCTTGGGGATGGCCCGGAAGGCATCCCCTCTTTCATCTTCGTCCATCGGTAACTTTACTTGGAACTATATTTTTATTCGCCACATGATATGTGTTTTGCTTCGAGAATATTGTATGATTTGAGTCTTTGATTTTTAGTTTTCCACAATCATCATTGCTGTACACACCTTTTGGGAGACACACACATGAAATGGGAATTTATTAGAATACTCTATGTGCTTCACTTATATCTTTTGAGTTGGATAATTTTTGCTCTAGTGCTTCCCTTATAGCTTTTAGAACACGGCGGTGGTTTTATTTTATAGAAATAATTGATCTCTCATGCTTCACTTATATCATTTTGATAGTCCTTTAGAACAGCATGGTAATTCAGTTTGGTTATAAATTTTAAATGCTAAGAGAATTTGGATGCTTGATAGTTGTTTTGAGATATAAAGGTGGTAATATTAGAGGTGTGCTAGTTGAGTAATTGTGAAATTGATGAATACTTGTGTTGAAGTTGACAAGTCCTGTAGCATGCACGTATGGTAAACGTTGTGTGACAAATTTGAAGCATGGGGTGTTCTTTGATTGCTTTCCTTATGAGTGGCGGTCGGGGATGAGCGATGGTCTTTTCCTACCAATCTATCCCCCTAGGAGCATGCGCGTAGTGCTTGGTTTTGATGACTTGTAGATTACTGCAATAAGTATGTGAGTTCTTTATGACTAATGTTGACTCCATGGATTATACACACTCTCACCCTTCCATCATTGCTAGCCTCTTCGGTACCATGCATTGCCCTTTCTCACCTCTAGAGTAGGTGCAAGCTTCGCCGGTGCATCCAAACCCCGTGATATGATACGCTCTATCACACATAAGCCTCCTTATATCTTCCTCAAAACAGCCACCATACCTACCTATTATGGCATTTCCATAGCCATTCTGAGATATATTGGCATGCAACTTTCCATCGTTTCATTTATTATGACACGCATCATCATTGTCATATTGCTTTGCATGATCATGTAGTTGGCATCGTATTTGTGGCAAAGCCACCATGCTTAATTTTTCATACATGTCACTCTTGATTCATCGCAATCCTGGTACACCGCTGGAGGCATTCACATAGAGTCATATTTTGTTCTAAGTATCGAGTTGTAATTCTTGAGTTGTAAGTAAATAAAAGTGTGATGATCATCATTAGAGCATTGTCCCATGCGAGGAAAGGATGATGGAGACTATGATTCCCCCACAAGTCGGGATGAGACTCCGGGCGAAAAAAATAGGCCATAAAAAGAAGGCCCAAACAAAAAACGAGAGAAAAAGAGAGAAGGGACAGTGTTACTATCCTTTTTCCACACTTGTGCTTCAAAGTAGCACCATGATCTTCATGATAGAGAGTCTCTTATTTTGTCACTTTCATATACTAGTGGGAATTTTTCATTATAAGAACTTGGCTTGTATATTCCAATGATGGGCTTCCTCAAATTCCCTAGGTCTTCGTGAGCAAGCAAGTTGGATGCACACCCACTTAGTTTCTTGGATGAGCTTTCATATGTTTATAGCTCTAGTGCATTCGGTGGATGGCAATCCCTACTCCTTGCATTGACATCAATCAGTGGGCATCTCCATAGCCCATTGATTAGCCACGTCAATGTGAGACTTTCTCCCTTTTTGTCTTCTCACACAACCTCAATCATCATATTCTATTACACCCATAGTGCTATGTCCATGGCTCGCGCTCATATATTGCGTAAAAGTTGAAAGAGTTTGAAAAGGCTAAGTATGAAACAATTGCTTGGCTTGTCATCGGGGTTGTCCATGATGGGAGCTTTTTTTGTGACGAAAACGAAGCATGGCCAAACTATACGATTTTGTAGGGATAAGTTTTCTTTGGCTATGTTATTTTGATAAGACATAATTGCTTGATTAGCATACTTGGAGTATTACTATTTTTATGTCAACAATAAACTTTTATCTTGAATCTTTCGGATTTGAACATTCATGCCACAATAGAGAAAAATACATTGAAGAACATGCTAGAAAGCATTCCACATCAAAAATTCCGTTTTTATCATTTACCTACTCGAGGACGCGTAGGAATTAAGCTTGGGGATGCTTGATACGTCTCCAACGTATCTACAATTTTTGATTGTTCCATGCTATTATATTATTTGTTTTGGATGTTAATGGGCTTTATTTTACACTTTTATATTACTTTTTGGGACTAACCTATTAACCCAAGGCCCAGTGTAAATTGTTGTTTTTTGCCTATTTCAGTGTTTTAGCAGAAAAGGAATACCAGACGGAGTCCAAACGGAATGAAACCTTCGGGAGCGTGATTTTTGGAACAAACGTGATCCAGAGGACTTGGAGTGGATGTCAAGAAACGTACGAGGAGTCCACGAGGCAGGGGGCGCGCCTACCCCCCTAGGTGCGCCCTCCCCCCTCATGGCTCAACCGACCTACTTCTTCCTCCTATATATGTTCACATACCCCAAAAATATCCAGGAGCACCACGAAACCCTATTTCCACCGCCGCAACCATCTGCACCCAAGAGATCCCATCTTGGGGCCTTTTCCGGAGCTCCACCTGAGGGGGCATCAATCACGGTGGGCCTCTACATCAACTCCATGGCCCCTCCGGTGATGTGTGAGTAGTTTACTTCAGACCTTCGGGTCCATAGTTATTATCTAGAGGGCTTTTTCTCTCTCTTTGAATCTCAATACAAAGTTCTCCTCGATCTTCTTGGAGATCTATTTGATGTAACTCTTTTTGCGGTGTGTTTGTCGAGATCCGATGAATTGTGGGTTTATGATCAAGTCTATCTATGAACAATATTTGATTCTTCTCTGAAATCTTTTATGCATGATTGGTTATCTTTGCAAGTCTCTTTGAATTATCAGTTTGGTTTGGCCTACTAGGTTGATCTTTCTTGCAATGGGAGAAGTGCTTAGCTTTGGGTTCAATCTTGCGGTGCTCGGTCCCAATGACAGAAAGGGAAATGACACGTATTGTATTGTTGCCATCAAGGATAAAAAGATGGGGTTTATATCATATTTCTTGAGTTTATCCCTCTAGATCATGTCATCTTACCTAAGGCATTACTCTGTTCTTATGAACTTAATACTCTAGATGCATGCTGGATAGCAGTCGATGTGTGGAGTAATAGTAGTAGATGCAGGCAGGAGTCGGTCTACTCGTCACAGACGTGATGCCTATATAACTGATCATGCCTAGATATTCTCATAATTATTCACTTTTCTATCAATTGCTCAATAGTAATTTATTCACCCACCATAATACTTATGCTATCTTGAGAGAAGCCACTAGTCAAACCTATGGCCCCGGGTCTATTCTCCATCATATAAGTTTCCAATCTATTTTGCTTTGCAATCTTTACTTTCAATCTATATCATAAAAATACCAAAAATATTTATCTTATCATTATTATCTCTATCAGATCTCACTCTCGTAAGTGACCGTGAAGGGATTGACAACCCCTTTATTGCGTTGCTTGCGAGGTTCTTATTTGTTTGTGTAGGTACGAGGGACTTGCGTGTAGTCTCCTACTGGATTGATACCTTGGTTCTCAAAAACTGAGGGAAAATACTTGAGCACTACGTTGGTTTTCCCTTGAAGAGGAAAGGGTGATGCAGCAAAGTGGTTTTCCTTTGAAGAGGAAAGGGTGATGCAGCAAAGTAGCGTAAGTATTTCCCTTAGTTTTTGAGAACCAAGGTATCAATCCAGTAAGAGACTACACGCAAGTCCCTCGTACCTACACAAACAATTAAGAACCTCGCAACCAACGCAATAAAGGGGTTGTCAATCCCTTCACGGTCACTTACGAGAGTGAGGTCTGATAGAGATAATAATAATATAAATATTTTTGGTATATTTATGATAAAGATAAGAAAGTAAAGATTGCAAAGTAAAATAGATTGGAAACTTATATGATAAAAGATAGACCCGGGGCCCATAGGTTTCACTAGTGGCTTCTCTCAAGATAGCATAAGTATTACAGTGGGTGAACAATTTATTGTCGAGCAATTGATAGAAAAGTGCATAATTATGAGAATATCTAGGCATGATCATGTATATAGGCATCACATCCATGACAAGTAGACCGAAACGATTCTGCATCTACTACTATTACTCCACACATCGACCTCTATCCAGCATGCAACTAGAGTATTAAGTTCATAAGAACAGAGTAATGCATTAAGCAAGATGACATGATGTAGAGGGATAAACTCAAGCAATATGATATAAACCCCATCTTTTTATCCTCGGTGGCAACAATACAATACGTGCCTTGCTGCCCCTGCTGTCACTGGGAAAGGACACCGCAAGATTGAACCCAAAGCTAAGCACTTCTCCCATTGCAAGAAAGATCAATCTAGTAGGCCAAACCAAACTGATAATTCGAAGAGACTTGCAAAGATAACCAATCATGCATAAAAGATTTCAGAGAAGAATCAAATATTGTTCACAGATAGACTTGATCATAAACCCACAATTCATCGGATCTCGACAAACACACCACAAAAATAGTTACATCGAATAGATCTCCAAGAAGATCGAGGAGAACTTTGTATTGAGATTCAAAGAGAGAGAAAAAGCCATCTAGATAATAACTATGGACCCAAAGGTCTGAAGTAAACTACTCACACATCACTGGAGGGGCCATGGAGTTGATGTAGAGGCCCTCCGTGATCGATGCCCCCTACGGTGGAGCTCCGGAAAAAGCCCCAAGATGGGATCTCTTGGGTACAAAAGGTTGCGGCGGTGGAAATAGGGTTTCGTGGTGCTCCTGGATATTTTTGGGGTATGTGAACATATATAGGAGGAAGAAGTAGGTCGGTTGAGCCATGAGGGGGGAGGGCGCGCCCAGGGGGGTAGGTGCGCCCCCTGCCTCGTGGACTCCTCGTCCGTTTCTTGACATCCACTCCAAGTCCTCTGGATCACGTTTGTTCCAAAAATCACGCTCCCGAAGGTTTCATTCCGTTTGGACTCCGTTTGGCATTCCTTTTCTGCGAAACAGTGAAATAGGCAAAAAAAAACAACAATTTGCACTGGGCCTTGGGTTAATAGGTTAGTCCCAAAAATAATATAAAAGTGTAAAATAAAGCCCATTAACATCCAAAATAGATAATATAATAGCTTGGAACAATCAAAAAATATAGATATGTTGGAGACGTATCAAGCATCCCCAAGCTTAATTCCTACTCGTCCTCGAGTAGGTAAATGATAAAAACGGAATTTTTGATGTGGAATGCTTTCTAGCATGTTCTTCAATGTATTTTTCTCTATCGTGGCATGAATGTTCAAATCCGAAAGATTCAGGATAAAAGTTTATTGTTGACATAAAAATAGTAATACTCCAAGTATGCTAATCAAGCAATTATGTCTTATAAAAATAACATAGCCAAAGAAAACTTATCCCTACAAAATCATATAGTTTGTCCATGCTTCGTTTTCGTCACACAAAATGCTCCCATCATGCACAACCCCGATGACAAGCCAAGCAATTGTTTCATACTTAGCCTTTTCAAACTCTTTCAACTTTTACGCAATATATGAGCGCGAGCCGTGGACATAGGACTATGGGTGGAATAGAATATGATGATTGAGGTTCTGTGAGAAGACAAAAAGGGAGAAAGTCTCACATTGATGCGGCTAGTGAATGGGCTATGGAGATGCCCACCGATTGATGTCAATGCAAGGAGTAGGGATTGCCATGCAACGGATGCACTAGAGCTATAAATATATGAAAGCTCATCCATGAAACTAAGTGGGTGTGCATCCAACTTGCTTGCTCACGAAGACCTAGGGAATTTGAGAAAGCCCATCATTGGAATATACAAGCCAAGTTCTTATAATGAAAAGTTCCCACTAGTATATGAAAGTGACAAAATAAGAGACTCTCTATCATGAAGATCATGGTGCTACTTTGAAGCACAAGTGTGGAAAAGGATAGTAACATTGTAGGCCAAACCAAACTAATAATTCGAAGAGACTTGCAAAGATAACCAATCATGCATAAGAGATTTCAGAGAAGAATCAAATATTGTTCATAGATAAACTTGATCATTAACCCAGAATTCATCGGATCTCAACAAACACACCGCAAAAAGAATTACATCGAATAGATCTCCAAGAAGATCGAGGAGAACTTTGTATTGAGATCCAAAGAGAGAGAATGAGCCATCTAGCTAATAACTATGGACCCGAAGGTCTATGTTAAACTACTCACACATCATCGGAGAGGCTATGGTGTTGATGTAGAAGCTCTCCGTGATCGATCCCCCCATCGGCGGAGCTCCGGAAAAGTTCCCAAGATGGGATCTCTTGGGTATAGAAGGTTGCGGAGGTGGAAATAGGGTTTCGTGGTGCTCCTGGATGATTTCGGGGTATATGGATATATATAGGAGGAAGAAGTAGGTCAGTGGAGCTGTGAGGGGCCCACGAGGGTGGGGGGCACACCCAGGGGGGCAGGCGCGCCCTCCTGCTTCGTGCCTGCCTCGCTTCTTTCTTGATGTCTACTCCAAGTCCCCTGGATCACGTTTGTTCCAAAAATAACTCTCTTGAAGGTTTCATTCCGTTTGGATTCCGTTTGATATTCCTTTTTGCGAAACACTAAAATAGGCAAAAAAACAACAATTTGCACTGGGCCTTGGGTTAGTAGGTTAGTCCCAAAAATAATATAATAGTGTATAAATAGGCCCATTAACATCCAAAACAAATAATATAATAGCATGGAACAATCAAAAATTATAGATACGTTGGAGATGTATCAGGCATGCCTGCTGTATCAGTTAAAATAGGAGATCATTGTTATCATACTTTATGTGACTTAGGTGCTAGCGTGAGTGCTTTTCCCTTTACCTTATACCAAGAAATTATGAATGACATAGTTGAAGGAAATGTGTCCTAGAGGCAATAATAAAGTTGTTATTTATATTTCCTTATATCATGATAAATGTTTGTTATTCATGCTGGAATTGTATTAAATCAGAAACTTAGTACATGTTTGAATACATAGACAAACAGAGAGTCCCTAGTATGCCTCTACTTGACAAGCTTGTTAATCAAAGATGGTTAAGTTTCCTGACCATAGACATGTGTTGTCATTTGATGAACGGGATCACATCATTAGAGAAGGATGTGATGGAAAAGACCCATCCGTTAGCTTAGCATAATGATCACCTTGTGTGCTATCAAACGTCACAACGTAACTGGGTGATTATAAAGATGCTCTACAGGTGTCTCCGAAGTTGTTTGTTGAGTTGGCATAGATCGAGGTTAGGATTTGTCACTCCGTGTATTGGAGAGGTATCTCTGGGCCCTCTCGGTAATGCACATCACTATAAGCCTTGCAAGCAATGTAACTAATGAGTTAGTTGCGGGATAATGCATTACGGAACTAGTAAAGAGACTTGCCGGTAACGAGATTGAACTAGGTATGATGATACCGACGATCAAATCTTGGGCAAGTAACATACCGATGACAATGGGAACAATGTATGTTGTTATGCGGTTTGACCGATAAAGATATTTGTAGAATATGTAGGAACCAATATGAGCATCTAGGTTCTGCTATTGGATATTGACCAGAGATGTGTCTCATTCATGTCTACATAGTTCTCGAACCCGTAGGGTCCGCACGCTTGATGTTCGATGACGATTTGTATTATGAGTTATGTGATTTGATGACCGAAGTTTGTTCGGAGTCCCAAATGAGATCACGGACATGACGAGGAGTCTTGAAATGGTGTAGAGGTAAAGATTCATATATTGGAAGGCTACATTCGGACATCGGAAAGGTTCCGAGTGATTCGGGTATTTTTCGGAGTACGGGGGAGTTACGGGAATTCACCGGGAGAAGTAATGGGCCTTATTTGGCGATACAGGAAAAGAGGATGCAAACCAAGGGGGAGGTGGCGCCCCCCGTGGGTCCGAATTGGACTAGGGGAAGGGGGCGGCGCCCCCCTTGCCTTTTTTCTACTCCATCTCTCTTTCCCTCTTTGCGGTGCCCCCCTCCACAGTTACACACCTCGGTCATATTGTCGTAGTGCTTAGGCGAAGCCCTGCGCCAATAACTTCATCATCACCGTCGCCACGCCGTCGTGCTGACCGAAGTCTCCCTCGACCTCAACTGGATTAAGAGCTCGAGGGATGTCATCGAGCTGAACGTGTGTTGAACGCAGAGGTGTCGTACGTTCGGTACTTGGATCAGTTGGATTGCTAAGACATTCGACTACATCAACCGCGTTACTAAACGCTTCCGCTTTCGGTCTATGAGGGTACGTGGACACACTCTCCCCACTCATTGCTATGCAGCTGCTATATAGATCTTGCGTGATCATAGGTAATTTTTTTTGAAATACTGCGTTCCCCAACAGTGGCTTCGAGCCAGGTCTATGCGTAGATGTTATATGCACGAGTAGAACACAATGAATTGTGGGTGATAATAGTCATACTTCTCACCAGCAACGTCTTACTTTGATTCAGTGGTATTGTTGGATGAAGCGGCTCGGGGTTTATCAATCCGTAGGAGGCGTAGGATGAAGATGGTCTCTCTCAAACAACCCTGCAACCAAATAACAAAGAGTCTCTTGTGTCCCCAACACACCCAATACAATGGTAAATAGTATAGGTGCACTAGTTCGGCGAAGAGATAGTGATATGGATGGTAGATAAAGGTTTTTGTAATCTGAAAATAGAAAAACAGCAAGGTAACTAATGAAATAATAACATAATTGGATCACATAACTATCCCTCAACATGCAAACTATGGTAGGGTACGAAACCACCTCAAAATTATTTTTTCCAATCAATCCGTTGGGCTATTCCCTAATGTCACCTAGATACTGCAATGTCACCTCAAGTATACGTGGGTATGATTATACGATATGCATCACACAATCTCAGATTCATCTATTAAAACCAACACAAAGAATTTCAAAGAGTGCCCCAAAGATTCCTATGCATAGGTTGATGGTCAGAACCTGCAAGTTGATCACCAAAACATACATCAAGTGGATTAATAGAATACCCCATTGTCACCATGGGTATCTCACGCAAGACATACATCAAGTGTTCTCAAATCCTTAAAGACTCAATCCGATCAGATAACTTCAAAGCGAAAACTCAATCCATTACAAGATCCAACTATAATAGCAAAGCTCGCGATAAATCAAGATCGTACCACCTCAAGAACACGAGAGAGAGAGAGAGAGATCAAACACATAGCTACTGGTACATACCCTCAACCCCGAGGGAGAACTACTCCCTCCTCGTCATCGAGAGCACCGGGATGATGAAGATGGCCACCGGAGAGGGATTTCCCCCTCCGGCAGGGTGCCGAAACGGGTCTAGATTGGTTTACGGTGGCTACGGAGGCCTCTGGCGGCGGAACTCCTGATCTATTGTGCTCTCTGAAGTTTTTAGGGTATATGGGTATATATGGGAGGAAGAAGTATGTCGGTGGACCTCCGGGCTGTCCAAGAGGCAGGGGGCGCGCCCCCCACCATCGTGGGCAGCCTGGGACTCTTCTGGTCCAACTCCGATACTCCGTGGGCTTCTTCTAGTCCAAAAATAAATTCTGTGAAGTTTCAGGTCAATTGGACTCCGTTTGATTTTTCTTTTCTGCGATACTCTAAAACAAGGAAAAAACAGAAACTGGCACTGGGCTCTAGGTTAATACGTTAGTCCCAAAAATCATATAAAATAGCATATAAATGCATATAAAACATCCAAGGTTGATAATATAATAGCATGGAATAATAAAAAATTATAGATACGTTGGAGACGTATCAGCATCGCCAAGCTTAATTCCTGCTTAGAATTTTTGATGTGGAATGCTACCTAACATATTTATCCATGTAATTCTCTTTATTGCGACAATAATATTCAGATCCATAAGATTCAAGACAAAATTTTAATATTGACATAAAAATAATAATACTTCAAGCACACTAACAAAGTAATCATGTCTTCTCAAAATAACATGGCCAAAGAAAGCTATCCCTACAAAATCATATAGTCTGGCTATGCTCCATCTTCACCACACAAAATATTTTAATCATGCACAACCCCGATGACAAGCCAAGCAATTGTTTCATACTTTAGATGTTCTCAAACTTTTTCAATCTTCACGCAATACATGAGCGTGAGCCATGGACATAGCACTATAGGTGGAATAGAATGGTGGTTGTGGAGAAGACAAAAAGGAGAACATAGTCTCACATCAACTAGGCGTATCAACGGGCTATGGAGATGCCCATTAATAGATATCAATGTGAGTGAGTAGGGATTGCCATGGAATGGATGCACTATAGCTATAAGTATATGAAAGCTCAACAAAAGGATCTAAGTGGGTGTGCATCCAACTCTCTTGCTCACGAAGACCTGGGGCATTTTAAGGAAGCCCATCATTGGAATATACAAGCCAAGTTCTATAATGAAAATTTCCCACTAGTATATGAAAGTGACAACATAAGAGACTCTATCATGCAGATCTTGGTGCTACTTTGAAGCACAAGTGTGGTAAAAGGATAGTAGCATTGCCCCTTCTCTCTTTTTCTCTCATTTTTTTATTTTTTTAAAATATTTTTTATTTGGGCCTTTTCTCTTTTTTTATGGCCTCTTTTTTTCTCTTTTTTTATTTTTCGTCTGGAGTCTCATCCCGACTTATGGGTGAATCATAGTCTCCATCATCCTTTTCTCACTGGGACAATGCTCTAATAATGATGATCATCACACTTTTATTTACATACAACTCAAGAATTACAATTCGATACTTAGGACAAGATATGACTCTATAGGAATGCCTCTGGCGGTGTACTGGGATGTTCAATGACTCATGAGTGATATGTATGAAAGAATTATGAACGATGGCTTTGCCACAAATACGATGTCAACTACATGATCATGCAAAGCAATATGACAATGATGAAGCGTGTCATAATAAACGGAACGGTGGAAAGTTGCATGGCAATATATCTCAGAATGGCTATGGAAATGCCATAATAGGTAGGTATGGTGGCTGTTTTGAGGAAGGTATATGGTGGTTTTATGGTACCGGCGAAAGTTGCGCAGTACTAGAGAGGCTAGCAATGGTGGAAGGGTGAGAGTGTGTATAATCCATGGACTCAACATTAGTCATAAAGAACTCACATACTTATTGCAGAAATCTATTAGTTATCGAAACAAAGTACTACGCGCATGCTCCTAGGGGGATAGATTGGTAGGAAAAGACCATCGCTCGTCCCCGACCGCCACTCATAAGGAAGACAATCAATAAATAAATCATGCTCCGACTTCATCACATAACGGTTCACCATACGTGCATGATACGGGAATCACAAACTTTAACACAAGTATCTCTCAAATTCACAATTACTCAAATAGCATGACTCTAATATCACCATCTCCATATCTCAAAACAATTATCAAGTATCAAACTTCTCATAGTATTCAATGCACTCTATGTGAAAGTTTTTATTATATCCCTCTTAGATGCCCATCATATTAGGACTAATTTCATAACCAAAGAAAAATACCATGCTGTTGTAAAGACTCTAAAAATAATATAAGTGAAGCACGAGTGTTCATCTATTTCTTCAAAATAAAACCACCACCGTGCTCTAAAAAGATATAAGTGAAGCACTAGAGCAAATGACAAACTACTCCAAAAGATATAAGTGAAGATCAATGAGTAGTTAAATAATTATTTAGCTATGTGAAGACTCTCTAACATTTAATAATTTCAGATCTTGGTATTTTATTCAAACAGCAATCAGGACTAAATAAAATAAAATGACGCTCCATGCAAAACACATATCATGTGGTGAATAAAAATATAGCTCCAAGTAAAGTTACCGATGAACGAAGACGAAAGAGGGGATGCCTTTCGGGGCATCCCCAAGATTAGGCTCTTGGTTTTCCTTGAATATTGCCTTGGGGTGCCTTGGGCATCCCCAATCTTAGGCTCTTGCCACTCCTTATTCCATAGTCCATCGAATCTTTACCCAAAACATGAAAACTTCACAACACAAAACTTAACAGAAAACTCATAAGCTCCGTTAGCGAAAGAAAACAAAACACCACTTCAAGGTACTGTAATGAACTCATTCTTTATTTATATTGGTGTTAAACCTACTGTACACCAACTTCTCTATGGTTCATACCCTCCGATACTACTCACAGATTCATCAAAATAAGCAAACAACACATAGAAAACAGAATCTGTCCAAAACAGAACAGTCTGTTGTAATCTGTAACTAACGCAAACTTCTGGAACCCGAAAAATTCTAAAATAAATTTCTAGACGTGAGGAGTTTATCTATTAATCATCTGCGAAATGAATTAGCTAAATAGAACTTTCCAAATAAAAATGGCAGCAATTCTCGTGAGCGCTAAAGTTTCTCTTTTTTTTACAGCAACATCAACAAGACTTTCCCCAAGTCTTACCAAAGGTTCTAGTTGGCACAAACACTAATTAAAAGCATAAAAAACACATCTAAACAGAGACTAGATGAATTATTTATTACTAAACAGGAACAAAAATCATGGAACAAAAATAAGATTGGGTTGCCTCCCAACAAGCGCTATCATTTAACGCCCCTAGCTAGGCATGATGATTTCAATGATGCTCACATACAGGACAATAATTGAAACATAAAGGGAGGATCATGAAGAATATTACTAGCACATTTAAGTCTAACCCACTTCCTATGCATAGGGATTTTTTGAGCAAACAATTTGTGGGAACAAGAATCAACTTGCATAGGAAGGTAAAACAAGCATAACTTCAAAACTTTAAGCACATAGAGAGGAAACTTGATATTATTGCAATTCCTACAAGCATATATTCCTCCCTCATAACAATTTTCAGTAGCATCATGAATGAATTCAACAATATAACTATCACATAAAGCATTCTTTTCATGATGCATAAGCATAGAATTTTTGTTACTCTCCACATAAGCAAATTTCTTCTCATGAATAATAGTGGGAGCAAACTCAACAAAATAATTATCATGTGAGGCATAATCCAATTGAAAACTAAAATCATGATGACAAGCATACAAGTCATCACAATAATCATCATAGATAGCAACTTTGTTCTCATAATCAATTGGAATGTCTTCCGAAATAGTGGAATCATTACTAAATAAAGTCACGACCTCTCCAAATCCAATTTTATCAATATAATCATCATAAATAGGAGGCATTATTTCATCATAATAAATTTGCTCATCAAAACTTGGGGGACAAAAAATATCATCTTCATCAAACATAGCTTCCCCAAGCTTGTGGCTTTGCATATCATTAGCATCATGGATATTCAAGGAATTCATACTAACAACATTGCAATCATGCTCATCATTCAAATATTTAGAGCCAAACATTTTAATGCATTCTTCTTCTAACACTTTGGCACAATTTTCCTTTCCATCATACTCACTAAAGATATTAAAAAGATGAAGCGTATGAGGCAAACTTAATTCCATAGTTTTTTTTGTAGTTTTCTTTTATAAACTAAACTTGTGCTAAAACAAGAAACAAAAAGATTCGATTGCAAGATCTAAAGATATACCTTCAAGCGCTAACCTCCCCGGAAACGGCGCCAGAAAAGAGCTTGATGTCTACTACACAACCTTCTTCTTGTAGACGTTGTTGGGCCTCCAAGTGCAGAGGTTTGTAGGACAGTAGCAAATTTCCCTCAAGTGGATGACCTAAGGTTTATCAATCCGTAGGAGGCGTAGGATGAAGATGGTCTCTCTCAAACAACCCTGCAACCAAATAACAAAGAGTCTCTTGTGTCCCCAACTCACCCAATACAATGGTAAATTGTATAGGTGCACTAGTTCGACGAAGAGATGGTGATACAAGTGGTATATGGATGGTAGATAAAGGTTTTTGTAATCTAAAATATAAAAACAGCAAGGTAACTAATGATAAAAGTGGGCACAAACGGTATTGCAATACTAGGAAATAAGGCCTAGGGTTCATACTTTCACTAGTGCAAGTTCTCTCAACAATAACAACATAATTGGATCACATAACTATCCCTCAACATGCAACAAAGAGTCACTCCAAAGTCACTAATAGCGGAGAACAAACAAAGAGATTATGGTAGGGTACAAAACCACCTCAAAGTTATTCTTTCCAATCAATCCGTTGGGCTATTCCTATAAGTGTCACAAACAGCACTAGAGTTTGTACTAGAATAACACCTTAAGACACAAATCAACCAAAACCCTGATGTCACCTAGACACTCCAATGTCACCTCAAGTATCCGTGGGTATGAGTATACGATATGCATCACACAATCTCAGATTAATCTATTCAACCAACACAAAGAACTTCAAAGAGTGCCCCAAAGATTCTACCGGAGAGTCAAGACGAAAACGTGTGCCAACCCCTATGCATAGGTTCATGGGCGGAACCCGCAAGTTGATCACCAAAACATACATCAAGTGGATCAATAGAATACCCCATTGTCACCATGGGTATCCCACGCAAGACATACATCAAGTGTTCTCAAATCCTTAAAGACTCAATCCGAAAAGATAACTTCAAAGGGAAAACTCAATATGTTACAAGAGAGTAGAGGGGGGAGAAACATCATAAGATCCAACTATAATAGCAAAGCTCGCGATACATCAAGATCGTACCACCTCAAGAACACGAGAGAGAGATCAAACACATAGCTACTGGTACATACCCTCAGCCCTGAGGGATCACTACTCCCTCCTCGTCATGGGAGCGCCGGGATGATGCAGATGGCCACCAGAGAGGGATTTCCCCCTCCGGCAGGGTGCCCGAACGGGTCTAGATTGGTTTTCGGTGGCTACGGAGGCTTCTGGCGGCGGAACTCCCGATCTATTGTGCTCTCCGAAGTTTTTAGGGTATATGTGTTTATATGGGAGGAAGAAGTACGTCGGTGGACCTTCGAGCTGTCGACGAGGCAGGGGGCGCGCCCAGGGGGGGTGGGCGCGCCCCCCACCCTCAGCCCTGGACTCTCCTGGTCCAACTCCGATACTCCGTGGGCTTCTTCTGGTCCAAAAATAAGTTCTGTGAAGTTTCAGGTCAATTGGACTCTGTTTGATTTTCTTTTTCTGCGATACTCTAAAACAAGGACAAAACAGAAACTGGCACTCGGTTCTAGGTTAACTAGTCGCCAACCCGTGCATTCGCACGGGCGCGATTATAATCAGTATAGTGGTAATATTCATGATTTTTTATTGCGAAATAGAAATTAAAGGGAACAACAAAAATAAATCACCATATATATGAACTATAATCTTGACATGTTGGTCAAAAGTACAACCACATTTTATTAATTGGCTAAAGAATCCGGAGAAAGAAAAAGCCTATTTATTTTGTTGCAAAAATTATATAGATCAATAAGGAATAATATTTGCAACATACGTCCCACACTTCAAATGTACATGGAACATCTATAACAACTAAGATACAACAATGTCAACCAAAAAAAAATCAAAGATTAACATTATAAGATAGAAGATAAATTACATAGAACAAATAGCTCCATAACCAAGTCACATAGAGATCCTCCATGATTTAATTTATATGGAGCCCCAAGGGTCAAGATTAGCACAAATAACAAATAGAAGAAGCGACATGAAAAAACATCTCTACATGCCATTAAGATTAGCTTACATTATTACTACCATAGGATCTACCCAAGATTGGTACACTCAAGAGCAACATAAATTAAAAGAGAATGTGTAGGTCAACATTAAATGCAAGTGAAAGGAATAGAGGATAGTGGCGTTGGCCTATGGTGTTATTCAGAAACAGAAAAAAAGTTTAATGTTAATCCCTATCACATGCTTCTTGGAAAACGATCTTGTATTGAGTAGCATTCAATCATAATCAAAAGCTGAAAGCAAGTTTGTTCTGTGGCAGAATAACTCCTAATCAGCACATACTTGCAGAATAAAAATTCTAGCTAATTTCTTGAAATTTATGCACAAAAACCATGGACTGGTAATTTAAAATATGTGAAAAGATGCCCTACTAAATTCACGAAGCAGCTAATCCCCACACACACTGGAATATAATTAGTATATAAAAAATCTCAACAATGTTGTGAGTTATCTATTTTTGCTCTTCAATTGCTTTAGGATTTTCTTATGTGTTACGAAATTGTTCCAAACTTGATCAATTTATCACAGAAAAAGAGCAAATCTTATATTTAGTCAGAATAAACACACTCCTGATTTTTGAAAATCGAAAAGCAAAATAACTTATGCTGCCAAATAAAAATTATTTGTGTAACATCAGTCCGAAGACAAAAGTTCTGCAATTTTCTTAGTAGGCCGTCAGTACGCTGATGGATACACATGCATGTAACTTTAATATTAAAATCCATGCCGATACTACAATCAACTAAAAATACACCATAAATCATATAATTAATAAGTAGCGCAAAAATCAACTTAATTATCTGACAAAGAGGTTAGTGATGAAAAGGAATACAATTAATCAAATGGCAAGCTTGTACTTGATGATGTCTCAATTATCCATCTTGCATTCTTTCACAGACCGCTAATTATAAATGCCATCAGGTTTTGCTGATTACTGATTGTATGGATGAGTTCGCATTAATTATGTCGAAAGAAGTAAAATTTGTTAGAATACAGTAGTATCAAACTCGTACGCAATCATCTCCCCAATATTCATCCTTCATTGCTTAAAACACCAAGGGCCACAAGCTTGAGCTGACCTGATGACTGTTTGAACATAGCAGCTTACAACAGTTGAGTCCCTGAAATAAATAATATTTGGAATAATCAAAATAATACTTTCAAGAAATATGTCCTATTAAAACTTCATGATACAGTCTATTGAACTGGCCGAAAATTCCGGCTGCAGGCGCACTGGTGCATTATACGATCTGGTCACTTGCCGGTGCTTTGGCCGGAGGAAGTAAGCACGTACCGGATGTATACACAATGATGGATCTCTTCATAGGCTAGCTAGCTAGCTTATTGATGGATTCTTTGTGGAGACACACATGAATAGTACATACGTAAATCGATTTGATCACATGCGGCTCACAGTTTGCTACGTGCATGTGCCGGCCACCTGAAAATCCATCCACCTGCTCGCTTGAAGTACTTGCGCTTGTGCATCTCCTTGTGAGTCCGCCGTGGCAAAAATTGTCAGTGAACAGATGCCGGCCAACTGAAAATCCATCCACCTGCCGGCTTGATGTACTTGCGCTTTGTGCATCTCCTTGTGAGTCCGCCGTGGCAAAAATTGTCAGTGTACAGATACTTGCTGAACATCCGCAGTCCGACCTTGCATCAACATTGGGTACAACCAAAGGCCAGCGCCTCGCATTAGGCAGCAGCATCGCGCTGCCATTGGCCCATGGACGGGAAACACCGTCCCTTTCTTCTCCAGATCAACCTCGTACACTTTAATCATATTCCGGTAACAGAACGCTTGCCAATCTCGTCGTTTGGAATTGGATGGTTAGGAGAATTAGAGAGGACATTGGAGATTAGGCGTGAGGAAGAAAAATAAATCAGGAGACAATGGGTTTCGGGTAATCTACACCGTTATAATTCGGTCCCACCAGATTAACGACTCGTAAATTCTAATTAACGTGGGAATTTTTAGGAAGTGCCTAATTATTATAGAAGAAAATATAGATATAGATAAATTAGTCCCAAAAATCATATAGAATAGCATATAAATGCATATAAAACATCCAAGGTTGATAATATAATAGCATGGAACAATAAAAAATTATAGATACGTTGGAGACGTATCAGCAATCGCCATGTAATTGCTTTACTTTATCACTAAGCGGTAGCGATAGTCGTAGAAGCAATGGTTGGCGAGACGACAACGATGCTACGATAGACATCAAGGTGTCAAGCCGGTGACAATGGTGATCATGACGGTGCTTTGGAGATGAAGATCAAAAGCACAAGACGATGATGGCCATATCATATCACTTATTTTGATTGCACGTGATGTTTATCTTTTATGCATCTTATTTTGCTTAATACGGTGGTAGCATTATAAGATGATCTCTTACTAAATTTCAAGGTATAAGTGTTCTCCCCGAATATGCACCGTTGCTACTGAGGGAGTCCTGGACTAAGGGGTCCTCGGGCGTCCGGCCTGTTGGACATGGGCCGGGCTGTTGGGCTATGAAGATACAAGACTAAAGATTCTCTCACCCGTGTCCGGATGGGACTCTCCTTGGCGTAGATGGCAAGCTTGACGTTCGGATATGAAGATTCCTTTCTCTGTAACTGACTTTGTGTAACCCTAGGCACCCCTGGTGTCTATATAAACCGGAGAGTTTAGTCTGTAGAGGCAATCATAATCATATAGGCTAGACTTATAGGGTTTTAGCCATTATGATATCGTGGTAGATCAACTCTTGTAACCCCCATACTCATCAATATTAATCAAGCAGGACGTAGGGTATTACCTCCATCGAGAGGGCCTGAACCTGGGTAAAACTTCGTGTCCCTTGTCTCTTGTTACCATCAACCTCAGAGGCACAGTTCAGGACCTCCTACCCGAGATCCGCCGGTTTTGACACCGACATTGGTTCTTTCATTGAGAGTTCCACTATGTCACCGTCAGAAGGTTCGATGGCTTCATCAATCATCTACAGCGATGCGGCCCTGAGGGAGGTCTTTTTCCCCGGCCAGATCTTCATGTTCGGCGGCTTCGCACTGCGGGCCAACTCGCCTGGCCATCTAGAGCAGATTGACAGCTACGCCCCTGGCCATCAGGTCGGGTTTGGAAGCTTGAACTAAATTGCTGATATCCGCAGAGACTTGATCTTCGACGGATTCGAGCCCATGGCAGCCGCTCCCTGCCACCGCGATGAGCATGACCTAAATCTGTCAACAAACCATGCTCAGGAGATAACGCCTGTAAGTGCTCCGGCCCTAGATCCGGAGCAGACTGCGCCATCCGAAGACGGGAAGCTCAACCCTGCCACCGAGGCCGCAGAATCAGCGGCGTTGGAGTCGCACACAGACCCAATTTCGTGCGGGATCCGCGTCACCGGAACCCCGGACTCGTCTCCGGCCACTGGCACCGAACCATGCGCACCCGCGTCCGCTGAGCCTGATTAGGCACCGATCGTCGAATTCAGCGCCGCATACACCTTTCGGCACTCACCTTTAGGCGATGTGCTAAACTCATTAAAAAAAACCCTCCTTAGCAGGGGACTCACAGCCGAATTATATCTGGTTTGAACTAGGGGTTGATCACGGGGAATTTCGCTTCCCACCCACCTCCCACTTAATAGCCACTTTCGAAGACCTAACAGACATGCCTGATTACGGCTCCAAAGAGATCGATGGTATGGACGACGATGCCGAAGAGGAGCAGGCCGAAAACCCACCATTTACCGGGCACTATACCACCACCCCCTCATATAACGTATACATGGTGGATACACCCAAAGAGAATAGCGGCGACGACAAGGAAGACCCATTCGAGGATAAACCTCCTGAGATACAATCAAAGCACCGACGTCAATGGCGCCCCTCCAAGTCACACCGTGGAAAAGACAGCAATACCGGCACAGGAGAAAACAATACTCCGAACGATGCTGAAGACAATGAAGACCCCGTTAAGCCAACTTCAGAAAAGGACGAACGGGAAGACAGGCAAGTTAGCCCCGATGAACAGGCCATAAACAAAGACTCGAAGGACAGTAATTATCTTCCGCTCTCCGAGGATGAGGAGAGCCTCGGTAATGAGGATTTTATCGTGCCTGAGGAACCTCTCGAGCAGGAGTTCTTCAAGCGCCGGCTAATAGCCACTGCAAAAGGCCTGAAAAAGAAGCAGCAGCAGCAGCTTAAAGCTGACAAAGATCTACTCAATGATAGATGGACTCATGTCCTGGCAGCCGAGGAATACGACCTCGATTGCCCATCCAAAAGTTATCCGAAGCGCAGATTGCTACATCAATTGGACGGCGAGGCGCTGGAGCCTGTACCGTCAGCACGTAATGCGGTTGATCGACCACAACATGGCCGAGACAAAGTGGAAACTCAAGCCGACCACCAGCTAGCACTACCTCACCATAAAGGCAAAAAGAAAACAGCTCGGGGACATATATACGACCTACAGCAGGACCTGGTCAGTGGAGCAGGTCAGATCAGATCAATCTACGGATCGCGGGGGTGTGCCCCGATGTGCGACGACGGCTATCAAGCTGAACATGGCAAGCACAATCACGTCCGCGCCGAAAGCCGCAGACGGACTCCATCCGAACTACGTCATGACCTAGCCCGATATAGAGGCACCGCACACCCCCTCTGCTTCACTCATGAAGTAATGGAACATGAATTCCCAGAAGGCTTCAAACCCGTGAATATTGAATCATATGATGGAACCACAGATCCCACGGTATGGATTGAAGACTTTATTCTCCATATTCATATGGCCCGCGACGACGATCGTCATGCCATCAAATACCTCCCGCTAAAACTCAAGGGGCCAGCTCGGCAATGGCTGAACAGTCTGCCTAAGAATTCCATTGGTAGCTGGGAAGACTTGGAAAACGCCTTCCGCGATGTAAGAGCCTGGATTTTTGCCCTTTTCTTTTTCCTTTGATTGTTTTTGATTTCTTGTTTTGTTTTGCTTTTCCATGGCTATGTGGTTCTGAAACTTGGGAAGATCATATCTTCCTAGATTTTATAGTGGCTTGTCACCCTCATCATCATCCCAACATCATGTCAATTCCATCCTTGACCTAACCTAATATTTTTTTATTGGGAACATTCCTTTTCTAATAAAGGAATAACCCTTTAAACCCTAGGTTGAGAAGCAACCTACATTCCTGTCACTCCCAAAATTCCCAAATAATTCTCATAAATTGTTTGGGTCATATCTTCCTCAAATATGGCAAAATATTTCATTGTCCATGTTTCCATCATGCTCAATTAATTCCTTTTCTGTTCTGTCCTGAATGGCAGTTTGTGAAGCAAGTGCCATTTATCTTTTCCCAATTCAACCCAAATTTCTTGGACATCTTTTCCTGTCCAAATAATAGCCTCATGCCAAAATTAAACTCAATTTGCCTAGTAAATATTCCTGAGAAAATTTTCAAAGTTCCCGTCTAAGGGAAGTGATTGTGAAGGAAGTACAAGCTAGGCATATCCAAATGAGTTGAAACTTTGCAATGTCCTTCAGATGATCAAATAGTGACTCTCCACCAAATATGAGCTCATGTAAGTTAACTATGTGATTCCAGCTCCAAATCTTAGTTTCTGGTCATATTTTTAGTTTGTGAAGCAACTATATTTTATATTGCTTCAATTGAGCTGAAACTTTACCAGGACATTCTTCTACCTATATAAACTCCTTCCACCAAGTTTTAGCTCCATTAGTTGATCCATTTGCCCTGTGCAATTTTTCCAAGTTTCTTCCCAGAGCAAAGCATTGTGAAGCAAGTGTTATTTTGGCTCATCCAAATGGCCTAAAACTTTTTGAGAAACTTCATACCTTCAAATAATTGGGCCATGACTAATTTAAGCTCAACTTGCCTCTCCATGTGAGTGCATCATCCAAATCCCTAATTCTGGCCATTATAGTGGTTTCTACAGCAACCACTAGCTAAACTCCTCTTCTTAGCCTCATTTATGGTAGTCGACACCACCTTTGTGTGTGATCATAACCAGACAAACTATTTACTGAGCTACCAAGCTGGTGTCCACACTGCACAGCACAAACACTTGGGTGCTGGTTTGACTTGGGGCCATCTGCAAATCACTTCTTTGCCCCTGGACCGATTTATTTCCTCATTTTGACTGAGGAGACGACGGTCTATATACTGGACATGGTCGACCCAGCCAGAACGCGCTGTTTCCACCAGTGCTCGTGGTGATCACGCTGGCGTCACACATAGTGCAAGCTCTGGCTCGGTCTGGCCACTGTGCTCGTTTTCTCCCTCCTCGTCTCGACATCCAACCATGTCCTGGAGCTTCCCTGTGATCGACTGCATCTCACTGCATCGTTGCCTCGCCGTGGTTCTCCTTAGATGCGTCACAAACGCCATGCCCGTGCCATGCCCAGCCTTTGCCCGCCATTAAAGCTTGGTCGGGAGCTCGCTCGTTAGCTCTAGAGCTCCTCCCCGTGCCTATATAAGGACCCCCGAACCCCTCTGCAGCTCATTCATCCCTCCGCCGCCTCATTTGTCCTCTGTAGTCGCCTCATCTCGCTGGAGTTCGTCGCCGTCCACCATAGCCGCATTGGCCTCGGCTTGGTTCCGACCAACCCGAGCCTCCTCCCCTCCTCCTACCACGTCCACCGAGCCCCCCCTAGTCCCACTGAGCTGCCCCAACACCTCGCCCCTTGCCGGAGTGCACCGTGGCCGTGGCCTCCACGTTCGGTCGCCGCCCCCACCTCTCAGACACCACTCCAGCACGGCCATCCAGAGCTCCTCTCTCTCCCGTCTCCACCACAGCAGTCCCACACCTCCACCAGCCTCCCCATCTCCTCCGTTCGTCGCCGGAGAGCCCACATCGTCAAGAGCCGCCGCCGCCCGAAGCTCCTGGCGCCTCCCGTCGCCACGACCTCCCCTCCTCTCCACTCCTCCCCGGTGCCGCCTTACCCTCTGAACGGGTGAGCCATGGCCTCCCACACCCGCTGGTGGCCTCGGCTCGGCCGAAGATGGCTGGAGCCGGTCGGACCCCTCGCCTGAGCGCCCCTACTTGGCCTTGTTCCTCCTCTGTTCCTCGCGTGAGCGAACAGAGGGAGGAAGATGACGTGCGCCCGACCAAGTCCCCATGCCCCTAGACCCCATGCGCAAGTGGCCCAGGCGCCTCATCCCACGTGGCAAGTGGAAACGGTTTCAACTGAGTGCGCTTTCAGTTCTCTGAAGACGTATTTCCTTGGGTACACTTTCATTTGCCCGAAAGCGTATTTCCTTCTTCTTTTTACCAAAGTACGTTTTCTAAATAAGAAATCATAGTTGCTCAAATCTGTTTATGTCTTATCCACTCAGGGACCCGGCTGTGAATATTCTCTTATAGAAAAGTCCCTGATTTCAACACCTCACAACTTTTCAACCGTAACTCCGATCAAGGTGAAACCAGCGCTCACTTCTTCATCTCGTCGAGCTCTCTCTTTTGGTAACATTTTCACTAGGTGGTATCACATTGAAAATGACCATTTTTCCCTTGCCTCTAATCAGCCCCCTCCAAGAAAGAATCGCCTGTCATTTTGTTTCGCGGCTTGACCACACTTCTTCCCGGAGACTCCGTCACCCCCAGGCAAGCCACGATACTCACTTGCATGATAGTCATGTAGTAGCCATGGTTTTCAACTTGAATATTTATTTACTGTTTGCTTGTTTAAAATATGGTTATTGTTGTTTCGGTAATGCTTCTGGGTTAGTGCTTACTTTCTTGCTATGTTGTTATACACCTGGTTATCATGCCCTGCTAGTTGTTGGTATTCCTTTCATATGCTTATGCTTGCTAGTAGTACATGTTGATGTTGGTGATGGTCTTCGGTGCATGACTGCCGTCTGTCCCGAGTACCGTTGTTATGCTTGTTCCATTACATCCAGTTGGTTAAATGCTCGCAGGATGGCATTGTTGATATGTGCTTACATGATATTTATTGTTGATGCTAGTGGTCATGCTATGTTTCTGAGAAGTATGTACTTGTGATGTTCATGCTAGTCAGTATGCCATGCTCAGTTGGATATGATTCATTGTTGATATGGTTAATAGTTATGTTGCACCTCCATGTTTATGTTGATATCATGTTTATGCATTGTAATTTGCATCATGTTATTTTATCATGGCTCGGCATGTTGCATTCAAGTTTAACTAGATTGAATTGAACTTGAACAACTGTTGGCTGAGTCATGGTGCCACCATATCGAGCTGACTAGTGCAACCACGCTTACCTATTGGGAAGGTCCTAACTGAGTATATTGTCATACCTCTCGCCAGTGCCTCCAACGAGGGAAGGTTATGCGCGGGCGCTACCCTGATCAGGTAGGATGGCATAAGCCTTGTGTGCCCAAGTTGTTTTGCGCGCTTGTCCCCGTTTGGGACCATTTATGTTTTGCCACGACGGTGGCCGTTGGTGTCTTTGGTAGGCACGGGGCCACCCGTGACTTAGCCCAAAGGGGAGTTGGTCGGAGTGGCTGGGAGAGTGTCATGGTAGTAGGATGGTTTTGTGGGAATGCCGTTGGTCCACCTGAATGGGAGTGCGAGGCCATGGGTTCCATGGTGTGGGTACTGTGTGCTAACCTCTGCAGAGTGTGTATTAAACCTATCAATAGCCGTGCCCACGAATAAGGGCCTAGTTCGTGTCGGTCACACTATGGGTCAATAGTAATATTAATAATAACTTTCTTAATGACAACCCCGGTTCGATGATGAGATAAGTTGGTGCTGTGATCCGTGAATGATCACCGTGCCGTTACGAGGTAACCCGTTGAGCCAATAATGGTTCCACTTGTGCTCGTGAGATGATCACCATGGTATCAAGGATACCAAGTTGATAAGTATTCATGATGTTGTGCGAGAATCGTGGGTAAAGATCAAGCTCCTTGTGGTCATTTAAGGATTACTACGGTATTGTTTATACCAAGCTTGATTTGATCCTGAGATGATCGTGTAATGTCCGAGGTTGGTACGTGATGCATATGATGGTAACCGAGTAGAATAAGTGGTGCATATAATGTCATCATGTTGCATGATAGTGTCATCATGTTTATATGTTCATGCCATGCTCGTATTGTTCTAGTTGTATCATGTGGGACATGACATGCTCATATTGTTCTAGCGATATTATGTTCATGTTGTTCATGCCATGTTATCTTGATGATCTCATGATAACTCCTGCTTAACCTGTAATTGCCATACTGTTGTTTGTCTTGAATGCTTCTGGTTATTGTGAGCTTCAAAGTAGATTCAATGTACTGACCTGGCGTGTCATGCCACTTTGTGGGTCGTGCCGGGATTGCTTGCTTGTTTGGTGTTGTTCCTGTGTTCGCGAGCTAGGATAAATGTTCTAGCCAGAGTCCCTGCGGATTGGATTCCATCATCTCCCACTGCCAGTAGTTGTTCCGCTGCCTCAAGTTGTTATGCTGCTTGTATAGAGCAAGCGTGGTTGGCATAGTGTCACCGTGCCGATGTTATTCATTGTAATATCGGAAACCATGTATTCATATTTGTGTTGTAATAGAGAGCTGGTTTGTTCTATAATAAGCAGTGTCGTATTCCAGAAGACTTCACCTCGATCTCTGTGCTGGAATACGGGGCGTTCCGGTTTTCTCTGAGCCAGGGTGCCACAGTCTTGGTATCAAAGCAGGTCTGGCTGTAGAGCGTTCTAGTCCGCTGGAACGTTAGAAAATGGTAGAATAGGGTCTGGTTGCTGCCCTTGCTTGCTGCATTTGCTTTTTGCATATGTTTGTTGCATATAGTCTTATTTCAGTTACCGTTGACCCATGTTTCATGCGTAGATGGCAGTCCACTTCCATGAGTTCAGTGCCCTTCCCATAGCTCCCAGTGCTGTCCCTATTGAGTTCAGTCCCACTCCTGCACCTCTCAGCTTTGCCGCCCTCCTTGGCGACATGTGGCATAGTATTTATCCCCTAGGAGATTCACCTCATTATCAAGTATTCCAGTTTTCTGCTGGAGGAAGGATTTGGGAATATGTTGCTCATGTTCATCTATCAGCCCCGATTCCTGTCGGTATGCGCACCTACAGTTTCCACGGTGGTTACGACGCTACTCCCGAGCGTGATGTTCAGCTTGCCGCAATGGCAGGAATCACCGGTCTTTGTCATCAAGAGAGCATGGTGCAAGAGAACTGTGCTTATCAATATTATCCCACCATCGTCGAGAATCCTAGGCGGATCCAATTTCCCTCCGTCAACACTCAAGATGACCCAGTTATCCTCGCCATGTCTCCTTACATGACAGCCGAGTGTCTATTTATTTTTGAGTTAGTCCTAGACGCCATTCGAGCCAGGTGATTGCTTGGTGTCGCTGTACCTCAGTCTCCGCCAGCTTCTCCAAATCTTCCACCTCGTCCAGCCGGAGTTTCAGAGTCAGCGATTCCACTTGCTACTCCCTTAGCTTCCTCGTCAGTGCATGAGCGTTTGCTCAAGCATAGGGTGAGAGAGTCCTGGATTAGGGGGTCCTCGGACAGCCGAACTATATACTTTGGACTATGAAGATACAAGATTGAAGACTTCGTCCCGTGTCCGAGTGGGACTCTCCTTTGCGTGGAAGGAAAGCTTGGCAATTCGAATATGTAGATCTCCTCCCTTGTACCGACTCTGTGTAACCCTAGCCCCCTCCGGTGTTTATATAAACCGGAGGGTTTAGTCCGTAGGACAACAACAATCATAATCATAGGCTAGCTTCTAGGGTTTAGCCTCTACAATCTCATGGTAGATCAACTCTTGTAATACTCATATCATCAAGATCAATCAAGCAGGAAGTAGGGTATTACCTCCATCGAGAGGGCCCGAACCTGGGTAAACATTGTGTCCCCGCCTCCTGTTACCATCCGCCTTAGATGCACAGTTCGGGACCCCCTACCCGAGATCCACCGGTTTTGACACCGACATTGGTGTTTTCATTGAGAGTTCCACTATGCTGTCACGATAAAGACTGATGGCTCATCTGGTTGTCAAGGACAATATTACCTCTAGGGAGCCCTGGCTGTAGGCCAAACTCTCCGACTAGGCGGCTTCGTCATGACCGCCCGTTCGGCCGTCGCGCCGATGATGACTTCTCGGGTCATCAAAAACAGCCTCCACGTCAACTTGGGATTCACTGAGTAGATGGATCCAATGGATCTCTCTTCCTTGAATGAGCTCTTGGACCGCATCGCCGCCTTGGGAGTCGCTACGGACTATGATCGGATCGGGCTTAAACCCGACCAAAGGAAGATTAACTCTCCGCCGGTCACCCATCAGATAGCGGTGGTGGAGGAGCGATGCAGCGATTCTTCCTATGTTTTGAGGACAAACTATGTCCGAATTCCCGAGCTCTCCGAGCCGGATACCTGTCTACGGGAGGACATGGCCCAAGCTTCTAACCTAGAATCGGACAGCGGGCCAGTACAATTGGGCAACATCCCGGAGCCCGAACTGCCAAGCTCGGAAGCTCCTCTGCCCCTGGGTCTTAGATCGGGTCAGCGTTTGGACTTAAATCTACCCACCCATCCTCACATAAGTGATCTTTCCCACATTAGACAAGAGCCCCAAGAGACAGTGCATCACTATTGGGCCAGATTCCTCCTTGTAATAAGAAAGGTCAAGGACTGTCGTGAGGAAGACGCAATTTCATTCTTTTGCAAAAATTGCACGGACAAGGGAATCCTCAACGACATAAGTCACCGTGACATAGCACACTTCGCTGACTTGGCGGCCATAGTACAAAAGTACTGTGCGATGGAAAGCACCTGGAAAACCCAAACAAAATTCTGGGATCCTCCGGCTCTCACTAAACCCTCCGTCTGAACTAAAAGGGTGTACTCTCGTAAGTCACGCGATCCAATTGCAAAGAAACCAAAGCCCATAACAGGGCGTGGAACCGTATTGGAGAGATGGCTCAATGGGCCATGCAAAATTCACAGTACACCGGATACCATGCCAACGCACAGCCTTAGAGCATGTTGGATACTCCGGCAGGTGGCCAAGAGCGGCGAGAATCTTCTCATCAGCAAAACCACAGAGCATCATCCCGTGGAAAATAACAATACAGTACTGACAGTCTTCGAGACTTTCGCCTCAAATAATAGGCGCAAGCGAGCACTCCGCAGCCTCGCCGAAGTCTGCCACGTTGCAACAATAAATCCATGGAATGATACGACTATAACCTTCAATGCCAGTGACGAACGTCAATTCTGAACAGCCCGAGCACCAGCCGCTTTGGTCCTTAATCCAATTGTGGACGGCTTCCGGCTTACTAAAGTGCTCATGGACGGTGGCAACGGATTAAACCTCATCTACGAGGAGACTCTTAGCAAAATGGAAATAGACAAGAGCCGCATTGAGCAAAGAAGAACGACCTTCGGAGGAATCATCCCTAGTCGGGAGGCACGATGTGCGGGAGAAATCACACTAGATGTGGTATTCGGCATGCCGGAGAATTATAGGTCCGAAGAAATCACGTTCCAAGTGGCCCCGTTTAGTAGCGGATACCACGCCCTTTTAGGGCGGGAGGCGTTCACGATCTTCCAAGCTATACCCCATTACGAGTACATGAAGCTCAAGATGCTCGGGCCCAATGGAATAATCACTCTAGCTAGTGATCCGGACATAGCACTCCGCGCCGAAAATAAAACCGTCGCACTGGCCCTCGAAGCGTTATCCAAAGCCCTCGCGGTCGAAGAACTAACTACGCTGCGCTCCACAGTGGACAGGGACGACGTGATACTGGACAAAAGACCCAAGTCCACTTCTTTTAAACCAGCGGACGAAATAGTCAAATTCCAGGTCCACCCAACGGAACGTACAAAAACAGCATCCATCGGGGCACAACTGAACCCCACAACAGACGCCGCACTGCGGGAGTTCTTGCGCGAGAATTGGGACATCTTCACCTGGCACCCTTCAGACATGCCAGGAATCCCATGCAGGCTGACCGAGCATAGCCTAAACTATCTAAAGGGATTCAAGCCAGTTAAGCAGACTCTTCGGCGTTTCTCAGAGCCTAAGCGACTAGCCATGGGAGAAGAGCTAGCCAAGTTACTCGATGCCGGATTCATTCGAGAAATAAAACACCCAGACTGGCTAGCAAACCTAGTGATGGTACCAAAGAAGGACAAATCCTGGCACCTATGTGTCGATTTCAAGGACCTTAACAAGGCTTGCCCCAAGGATCCCTTCCCCCTCCCCCACATCGATCAAATTATCGACGCTACCGCAGGACAAGACTCATTGTGTTTCCTCGACGCATACTCTGGATACCATCAAATCAAGATGGCGGAGTTCGATCAAGCCGCAACGACATTCATCACTCCATACGACCCCTTCTGTTTTAACACCATGCCTTTCGGGCTCAAAAATGCTGGTGCAACCTATGAACGCACGATTCAGACATGCCTGGAAACACAAATCGGCAAAATAGTGGAGGCATATGTAGACGATGTGGTCATTAAAACAAGACACGTCAAACCCTTAATAGAGGACTTGAGGCTTATGTTCGACAATCTCTGAACATATGACATCAAGCTCAGTCCGGAAAAATGCGTTTTCGGCATGCCCGCTGGAAAGCTCTTGGGCTTCATCGTTTCCAATAGAGGAATTGAAGCGAATCCGGCTAAAATCTGAGATCTGTCACAGTTGGCCATCCCAACAGACCTCAAGCAAATCCAGAAATTAACCGGATGCATGGCTACCTTAAGCCGCTTTATCTCCCAATTGGGAGAAAAGGCATTACCTCTTTATCGCCTTCTTCGGCGCACCGAACACTTTGAGTGGACGGATGCGGCCACGGCCGGATTGGAAGAAATAAAGGCCCTCTTGGCCAGCAACCGAATCTTGGCTGCGCCAAATATCGGTGAACCAATGATGTTATATATAGCGGCAACACAACAGGTTGTAAGCGCAGTGCTCATCGTCGAATGATAGACGGACGAACATAAATTCCTGCTTCAAAAGCCGGTATACTACGTATCCACTGTCCTCACTCCATGCAAATCACGGTACCCACATTATTAAAAGATAGAATACGCGGTCTTCATGGCTTCCCGAAAACTACGACACTACTGTCAAGAGTGTTCAATTACGGTGGCCTCTGAAGTACTACTCAACGACATAATAAATAACCGCGATGCCATGGGCCGGATTGCTAAATGGGCTATTGAGCTCCTCCCGTTCGACATAACATACAAACCATGACGAGCCATTAAGTCGCATGTACTGGTGGATTTCGTCGCCGAATGGACAGAATCCGAACTCCCTAAAGAGTACGACACGTACTCAAATTGGATCATGCACTTCGATGGCTCTAAGATGCTGGCTGGTCTGGGGGCAGATGTCGTCCTGACATACCCCACTGGAGATACAGTCCAATACATACTCCAAATATTATACACAGACTCCAACAATGTAGCAGAATATGAGGCCTTGTTGCATGGTCTCCGGATGGCAGTCTCCATGGGCATTCAACGCCTAGAGGTGCGTCAGGATTCGAACCTCGCAATATCTCAAATAAATGGAGACTTTGACGCCAAGGACCCAAAAATGGCGGCTTACCGCAATGCCATCCTCAAAATGTCAGCTCGGTTCGAGGGGCTCGAATTCCACCATGTGGTCCGAGAAAACAATCAAGCGGCGGATATCCTTGCCTGCATCGGTGCTAAGCGCGACCCTTTCCCACCTAATATCTTCTTGGAAAGGCTGTTTAAGCCATCCGTGGTGTGGGAAGGGGAGACTGGCAACAACAGTCCAAATCCAGCCACAACACCAGATCCCGAGCACTCTAACATAATCGGATGCTCCGCCACCGAAATAACACCTTCGGCCCTTGTGATTATGGCTGCCATCGCCCCATGGACAGAACCCTTCTTGGCTTACCTAAATAGGCAAGAACTCCCTCAGGACCCAAACGAGGCATGTTGCATTGTGCGGCAGTCTAAAGCCTATAAGGTCCACGAGGAAGAGCTTTATAAGAAAATCACTACCGGAGTACTTCAAAGGTGCATCTCCGAAGAGGAAGGACGGCAATTTTTCGCAGAAATTCATGCTGGACTCGGCGGCCATCACGCCGCAGCTCGGGCCCCTGTAAGCAAGGCCTTCCATACATGTTTCTACTGGCTGACAGCCCAAGCAGACGCACAGGACCTCGTCCAACATTGCATCGGTTGCCAGATTTTTGCAAACCAAAGCCATATGCCACCTACCGCTCTCCAAACAATCCCCATTACTTGGCCCTTTGCGGTCTAGGGGCTTGATATGGTCAGACCCCTTAAAGGAGGAAGCCATAAGAAAAAGTACCTATTGGTCATGGTGGATAAATTCACCAAATGGATAGAAGCCAAACAAGTTAAAACGGCCGAGTCTGGACCAGTGATAGACTTCATATCCGGGGTTGTACACCGTTATGGTGTCCCCCATAGCATCATCACCGATAACGGCTCGAACTCTACAGCTGACGAGGTAAGAACTTGGTGCGGCAACATGGGCATTAAGCTCGATTATGCCTCCGTCTATCACCCCCCAAAAAACGGACAAGTCAAACGAGCAAATGGTCTTATTATGAGCGGCATTAAACCCAGATTAGTGCAATCCTTGACGGAATCAGATACGCACTGGGTTGAGGAGCTCGACTCCGTACTATGGGGGCTGCGGACCACGCCGAATCGCACTACCGGATACACAACGTTTTTATGGTGTACGGCACAGAGGCGGTACTGCCCTACGACATCATTCATGACTCACCTCGAGTGCGCATGTACGAAGAGAAAGAAGCCAAGCTTGATCGGCAGGACAGTTTAGACGCCCTGGAGGAGGAGCATGACGTGGCAAAAGCCCGCTCTGCATTCTACCAGCAACAGGCTCGACGTATCAAAGCAGAGAAGTACGGGCCAAAACTTATAACATTGGTGAACTCGTTCTATGGCTACCAGAGAAGAAAAAGGACAAGCTTAAGTCCAAATGGGAAGGTCCCATTGTCATTGACAAAGTTCTAACCGGTGGAGCGTACTGTCTGCGGGATGCATCGGACAATCGACTCAAGCCAAACCCATGGAATGCGGCCAGACTCCGAAGGTTCTACGCCTAGTGCCGGACTCTGTGTTCGTCTCCTTACCTCCGCCTTTATATATACATATACATGCTATCTGTCTTTCTTTCTTTCTTTCTTCCCTTTTTCTTGACGACCTTAAAAGGTTAAAATGTGTCTTGACTACACAATCTTAACGCGCCATGCATGCTCATTATACCTAGGGGCTTCTTATACAGAAGCTTAATATAATTATGTTCCGGGATCTATGCCCCTGCACATGTGTTATTTTTAAACATGTACCTTTTCTTCACCATTATATGCATCGATATGACTTAAGTTTTGGCAAGCTGGGTTGCCTAGCTCTTGTGTTTATGCCCTACGTTCCCGTTAATTTGGCTAGGGCATAAGGGGAGCACCTCTGCGAGTGTTACTGTCGGGTCAGCCAGATGTGTAGCTCAGACTGGGTGAAGCCGAAAGCTAGCGTTCTTAAGGGAATATTCGGTCGGCGAACAAAAGATGACTTTTACTTATTGAATACATGCCCCCAGATGTTTATATCCTGCGTCTCTTTTTGCAGTTCGGACATGCACATTAATGCATGCGTATGCAGGGAAAGGAACCCTTAATGGAACTATTCTCCATGGAAGATGTTTCTTACTATGCATGTAATATAACATAGCTAGTTGGGTACTTGTCTGTTCAAGCACTTATGACCCCTATGCCTAGTTTCCACGCGTACCCCGGGTTTTACATAACTGAGCGGGTATTAGGATACACTCCAGACTGTCGAGTCCGGAGGTTGAAGCGAAAAGGTCCGCCATGACAAATGATTTACAATCCGGCTAGGGACAATATATGTCACTTGAAGTACACAGTCACTTAGACTGACTAAATTCTTCTTTTATACCATCCAACAGGCTGTCTAGCCTACAATCCTGTTGGGAATACTTTGCGGCTAATTTTAGCTAGTCATACACCAAACTAACGGGGATCTCTTTACCATCAGACCCCACAGGTCCAACCTCGGCCATGTGGTTCGGGTCAGCCTTGGTATATCGCGTCTTCACAATGGCCCAGGCTTCCCTCGCACCTTGTCGGCAAGCAGATATCTTCCATAATCGGATGCGCCGTCGCGCTCCCTTGAGCATCTCTACGAGCCCCCCCATGCCTCCTGGCAGGGAGGCGGATGGCCACAAGGCCTAGGCAATGCCCTGCATCACCTGCCGAACTTGTTCGTGCAGTTGTGAGAGCTCTAGAAAATCCTTCAACATACCTACAGATATAACTCTGGTAGCCAGTTTCTTCGCCGAACTCTATAAAATTTCGTTCAAGCACTTACTAAAAATGCCGCATCGAAGCTCCTTATTCTCCTTTACGGAGTCAGCTAGCTGGGCCGGAACATCTTTCAGTTCAACGCCCAACCGGGTATTGGCATCTTGGAGATTGTTTTCCTCCTGCCTAACCCGCGTAAGCACGCGCTCGCCAGCCTCTAGCTGTCGATGAGCATGTTGCTCATCCCCTCGCACGACCTTCGGATTCACTCCGGGATCATCTGCAGAATCTATTGTTAGATTTGCATGCATGCCGAATACTAATTGGTACATGTCATTTCATTCTTTTCTATCAGAACAAGTGTTACCAGATGAGGCCTTGTTGGACTCCTTCATTTCGGCAACTGCGGCCCGTACCTAGGCTTTGCACTCCTCCAGCTCTTGAGATAACTAGGTATTCTTCTCCTTAAGAACCTACGCATATAATGATCCTTAAATCAGTTGTGCCAACTGTTTCAAGTCTCAGGGGCTACTGATATACATAACTATCAGATTTTCTTACCCGTATATCCTTTACATACTGGTCCATGGCTCTGGCAAGGCCATTTTGAGCAGCTCGAATGTACGCGTCTCCCGAGTTGAAGGCATCAAATGCCTCTTCGGAGAAACCAGGGTCGCGGAGTACGGCCCGCGACGCCTGTGATTCATGGCACTCTCCACTTCAGAATTTGTAGCGGACAACCTATCCACATCCTCTGTAGGAGGAACGTCTGGTGTTGTCCCCACATTAGCATCTGCCCCTAAGACCGGCTCTAGAGTCCGGATGGTGGAGGCGTGGCCGGCAGGCCCTCCGAACACGGTCCAACGAGCATTTTTTCTGCTAGGAACCATGGACATTATTATATTTTAAAGACGATAATCTCAGAGCAGGGTTCTTTTTCATACCTCTGTGATGTCGTCTCAGTCCTGACCGCCTTCCTTTTTAGCCTACCCGGCTTCGGTGCCCCTCGTTGGTGAGTCACCGCGGGTTCGGCATGGCGTCCCGAGGGCCTTCCCTGTAAGACACCATATGTGTGCGGTGGGTGAAGTGCAAAAAGGGATCCTTTTCAGAAGTTGGGACTCCGGTTTTACTTACATGCGATGTAGGGAGCAGGCCAGGATAATCGGCTATGATGGCCACCAAGGCACCGTCGCAGCCAAACTGATAGAACGTCCTGTCGGTAAGCTCCACAAATATGTCCGGATCTTCTTCGAGTCCGGGGTCGAGGGCCCGGTCAGGGTCCTCTGGTTGTGGAGACGGGCTGTGGACCTCCCTCACAGCTTTTCGCAGTTCCTGCTATGAAATAGCAAGGTAAATATTTATGATGAAGAATGCGGGAAGGTCTGGAGTAAAAAGTAGCAGCTCACCCAGTTTGGGGGGTTGTACATCGAGAATCCATCCCGTGGCTTAATGCGGATGAACTCCTCTTCCTCTCCTTTGTATAAATCAGACAGTATTTTCTCTAGAGCAGCGGCGGAGTCCGGACCTTTACGGCCGCAGCGGGTGGCATCGTCCTCTCCATTGAAGTGCCACATGGGTTTCCCCCGATACTGAAGTGACTGCACCCCCTGCATTGTACATATTGACATAACCTCGATTATTGTCAGTCCTGATCTGGCCAGCGTTTTTATCCTGCCCATGAGGTAAAGGACCTCTCTGTTATCTTCCTCCTGGGGCTCTGAGGGCGCCAGCTGCGGCGTTTCTTCAAAGGGGCGTTATTAAACTCAGGAAGGACCATCCGAATAAGGTCCGAAAGGGGGACGTCCTCCATACAAAACCACTCCAAAGGCCAGTCTTCGGATGTCTTCTTCAGAGTACTAGACGGGTATCCGGTCCCGGCGATGCACCATATTTCGGCTCCACCCACTTGATATATTGACCCCTCCTGTGTATGGGGTACGAGGCAGAATAGCCTCTTCCATAGCTCGAAATGAGCTTCGCAGCCCAGAAACAGCTCGCAAAGGGCGACGTATCCGGCGATGTGTAATAAAGCTTCACTGATGTTAATAAAGCTTGTCCCAAAGACCCATTTCCCTTGCCGCGCATTGACCAGATTGTTGACTCCACAGGCGGATGTGATTTGCTTTCATTTCTTGATGCATACTCAGGATACCATCAGATCTTCATGGCACAAGAGGATGAAGAGAAAACCGCATTTATCACCCCGTGTGGCACGTACTACTTCGTACGGATGCCTTTTGGTTTGAAGAATGCTGGTTCAACATTCGCAAGGGTAGTCCACCATGCTTTTGAGCCGCAAATGCACAGAAATGTGGAAGCTTACATGGATGACATTTGCAAATCTGCGCAAGATCAACCTCAAGCTTAACCCCGAGAAGTGCGTGTTTGGAGTCCCTTCCGGCAAGCTTCTCGGGTTCTTCGTGTCTCAGCGGGGAATTGAAGCTAATCCCGACAAGATCAAGGCCATTGAGCAGATCGAAGCACCAAAGCGCATTAAGGATGTACGAAGGCTTGCCGGTTGCGTGGCTGCTCTCAGCAGGTTTATCTCTAGATCTTCTGAGCGCGCCCTGCCATTTTTCAAAATTTTGAAAAAGGCAGGTCCAATGAAATGGACTCCGGAGGCGGAGGCTGCGCTGCAGGACTTAAAGAGATACCTGTTCTCCACTCCAACACTTGTCGCACCTAAACCGCAAGAGAAGTTGCTGCTGTATATAGCGGCAACCAATCAAGTGGTTAGTGTTGCGTTAGTGGCGGAGAGAGAGGCAGATGATGAGCCAGCAACCACGGCAGATGCATCCAGCGACAAGTAGGGGGCTTCGCCGACAAGCTCTGGTCCCGACAAAGATGGATCTGCGCAGGAGCATGATAAGATGCAGAAGAGAATGGTGCAGCGTCTAGTTTACTTTGTCAGTTCCCTTCTGCAGGGGGCTAGATCAAGGTACTCTGGGTTGCAGAAGTTGCTTTTCGGCCTCCTCATGGCCTCGAGAAAGTTGCGCCATTACTTCCAAGCACATGAAATCACAGTCGTCACTCGCTTTCCGCTGAAGAGGATACTGCAAAATCCAGAAGCAACAGGCAGGATTGTCGAGTGGGCGCTAGAACTATCAAGCTTTGGCCACAAGTTTGAGAGCACTTCAACAATCCAAAGCAGAGCATTGGCAGAGTTCATAGCAGAGTGGACGCCAACCCCAGATGAAGAAATTCCAGAGACGAGCATCCCCGTCAAAGAGGCAAACAGAGAGTGGCTGATGTACTTTGATGGTGCCTTCTCGCTGCAAGGCGCTGGTGCGGGCGTGCTGCTTGTCGCACCGACCGGAGAGCACCTCAAGTACGTAGTCTAGATGCACTTTCCCAAGGAGCAAGAAACCAACAATACTGCAGAGTATGAAGGATTGCTTGCTGGACTCAGAATCGCAGCAGACCTTGGGACCAAGAAGCTCATTGTCAGGGGTGACTCACAGCTTGTCGTCCGCCAAGTGAACAAGAACTACCAAAGTCCATTGATGGAAGCATATGTTGATGAAGTGAGGAAGCTAGAAGAGCACTTTGACGGCGTACAGATGGAACATATCTCGAGATCTTAGAATGACATTGCTGATGGCCTGTCAAAGTGCGCCGCACTAAAGTTACCTGTGGAACCAGGGATCTTTGTGCTCAAGTTGACTCAACCATCCGTAACGCCCTCAACTGGACAAAGCAAGAAGAGGAAGTTGGTTTCTGGCGACTACTTTCCGGCAGAGCTCCCCGAAGCCGCCGCCAAGAAAGTCCCCAAGATCAATACCCAGAATGCTGAGGGGCAGTCTGCTCCGACAAACCTTATGGTTTGTTCCGTTGAAGCAGACGCTCCCGACAAGTTTTGCTCCGGCAAGCTTGCCGGGGAACATCAAGCTCCGGCAGGGCCGCAAGTCCTTGCCGTAGAAGCGGATGTTCCCGCAGCAGCAGATGTGCCTTTAGTCCTTGTTGTCGAGCCACAAGCTCCAGCATGGGCACAACAGATTGTCCATTTCCTTCAGACAGGAGAACTTCCCGAAGAGCAAGAAGAAGCGGAAAGAGTAGCCCGGCAGTCAAGTATGTACCAGTTTGTCGATAACATGCTGTACAGAAGAAGACTCAACTATGTGAAATTGAAGTGTATTTGCTGGGAAGATGGACAAAAGCTGTTGGCAGAGATACATGGAGGCATATGTGGCCACCACATAGGCGCAAGGGCACTTGCCGGCAAAGCTTTCCGGCAAGGCTTCTTTTGGCCGACAGCCCTCCAGGATGCAACTGCACAAGTAACCAAGTGTGAAGCGTGCCAGTTCCACTCCAAACAGATACACCAGCCAGCTCAAGCTCTCCAGACGATCCCTTTATCCTGGCCATTTTCGGTCTGGGGGCTCGATATCCTCGACCCCTTCCCCCGAGCTGTCGGGGGCTTTGAGTACTTGTACGTCGCAATCGACAAGTTCACAAAGTGGCCGGAAGTGCAGCCAGTGAGGAAGGTGACAGCACAGTCAGCAGTCAAGTTCTTCAGGTCAATTGTTTACCGTTTCAGGATCCCTAACAGGATCATCACCGACAACGTCACGCAATTCACGAGCCGCACCTTCATGCAGTACGTCCAAGACCTTGGCGCCAAGGTCTGCTTCGCTTCTGTTGCTCATCCGAGAAGCAACGGTCAAGCAGAGAGGGCAAATGCTGAAGTGCTGCGCGGGCTCAAGACCAGAACTTTCGACAGGCTGCGCCAGTGCGGAAGAAACTGGATCAAGGAGCTGCCGGTGGTTCTTTGGTCGATCAGGACGACGCCAAATCGAGCCACTGGCCAGACACCTTTCGCTCTAGTCTACGGAGCGGAGGCAGTTCTCCCCATGGAACTCGTATACAGATCGCCTCGAGTGCTCGCTTATGATGAGCTTGAGCAAGAGCAGCTGCGACAAGACGACGCGCTGCTCCTCGAGGAAGATCGTCTTCAGGCTGCTGTGCGAGCTGCTCGATACCAGCAAGCTTTGTGCCGCTACCAAAGCCGCAAAGTTAAGGCCAGAAGCTTCGAGGAAGGCGACCTTGTTCTTCGGTGCGTTCAATCCGCCAAGAATTCCAACAAGTTGACGCCGAAGTGGGAAGGCCCTTATCGGGTGAGACGAGTCACAAGGCCTGGCGCTGTCTGCCTTGAGACCGAAGATGGCATTCCGGTGAGCAACTCCTGGAACATAGAACATCTTCGTAAGTTTTTCCCGTAGGGCGCGGTTGCCGGAACCCCGTTCTGGCAACCACCTTTTGTACAAGTCTTGCCGCTGTTGCATGTAATCCTTTGTACAAAGCCGGGCGGAGATCCCGTGCATAAAAAGAACCCCATGTGCTCCGCACAACTTGTCCATTTCATGCATTACTTTCTTTCTTGCATGTGTTATCTGACACTTTGTGCAGCACCTATATACGGTAAGCAATAACGAGCCGAAGGGTTCCATATCATTATTTTCTCTTCTTTCTTCTTTTTTTCAACAAAGGAAAAGAAGGTACCCTCGCACACATGTTTGCCGGGGGGGGGGAAGGAGAAGATTATGGTATAGACCAGTCATCGTTCAAGCGAAGTCTTGCCGTGCCGGGAAGCAAACGACAGAAAAGCTAAGTTGCCAAAGTTTGAGCAATCAGTTTTTAAATTTTTGAGTTATCTTCCTCGAAAGACCCTGCTTTGTATGGAAAACCTGTGCGCGGAGGAACCAACTCGTGGCTAGTTGCGCCCTTACTTTGTTTCGAGTCCGCTCAACAGCTTAAGTGTGCTGCATCTAGTCGCGACAAGGTTTCTTGTCGGAAGCAGCGCCGCCAGCAGGCTAATGAAGTTCCGCACTCAGCGCTCGCGGCTCGGGTGCCTGCGCCGACAAGTTCCCTAGAAGCGTAGGGTAAAAACATACAAAGGAAGGAATCTAGTAGAGGAAGTAACATAGCAATTGATAACAGAAATAAAGTTATATTACAAGATAACTTGTCGCAGCTCTAACAGAATGTTTTCATAACATGATTAGTAGCGGCAAGGGAAAAGAAGAAATGGACGGCCTAGTCTACGCGTCCGCCCTCGACCCTATTGATCTCGCTCACCTTGTCCACAATGGGTGCGACAAGGGCCTTGAGCGCATCCAGATCGGCGTCAGGCGGCAAGGACCTGAGGACGTTGGTGAAGCTGAGGCCTGGATTGCGGAAGGCCACCTTCATCAGCACCTTCTGGAGAACCCCGGCGCAGATTTTGCGCGACTCGTCGGCCAGCTGCTTCGGGATCCTCTCCCGGAGCCGCTGGAGTGCCGTTGCCACGCCCTTGAAGAACAGGCTGAGCTTGGCGCTGGGTTGAAGACTCTCGTCGGAAGGATACCCAAAGTCCTCCATCCCCAGCTGCGCCAGCTCCTCGTTGATGACTGCGGCAATGTTCACCAGACCCTCAGTCTAGTGCTCCACAGTGTCTCTGAACGAGTTCTGGGTAACTGCAATGCTCTCCAGCAGCGCCGCGTCAGCCTTGACCTTCTCCGACAAGGTCTTCTCCCGCTCCTTGGCGGCCTCCAGCGTCTGCGTCAGCGTGGCCAGCTTCAGCTCCAGGTCTGCTTTGGAATCCTTGGCGGCGCTGAGCTCCTTGCCCCTCTCAGCGAGAAGACCTTGCAGCTCACCGTGGGCGGCAGCATCCTTCTCACACTCACGCTTGAGCGCGGCAAGCTCCTCGCCGCTCTTTCCAATGTCGGCCTCCAGCTGCGCCACCTTCTCCTCCAGCTCTTTCTTGGCGGCCTCTGCAATTGCCGTAGCATCCTTTGCCTCCTTGAGCGCCCCGCCAAGTGCTTGTTCGCGCTCGGCGAGCTCTTCCTCGTAGCTGTCGAGGTTGGCCTTTCGCTGCACTAGTTCACCTTCCCGCGCGGACTGCTTCTCGGCGGCCAGCCTTTTCTCCTCCTCAGCTTCGGCCTTCTCGAGAAGGAAGGTCGTGCGCTCCTCGTCGAGTCGCTCCCGCTCCTGCGCCAGGGACCGGAGAGCTTCTTGATTGTGGCCCCGGAGTTCCTCCGCGCGCTTCTCTATGTCAACTCCCGCCTTCGCGACAAGCACTTCCCGGGAAGCCAGCTTGGCTTGCCGGGCGCGGTAGAGTGACAGCAACTTCCGCAGCAGCTGCTCCTCCTCAGGCTCGCCACTGCTGCTGCCGGGCGCGTCAACCAACGACAGCTCGGCGGAGGCGAGCACCTCTTCATCAAAAGTCTCCCCCTCGACCGGTGCCCTGGAGCTCGACGCCCAGGGTAGCTTGATGAAGATACTGTCGCCGGCCTGCAAATAGGCGCCGGGCTGGGGCTCCTCGGAGCCCGGCTCCACGGAAGCAGCAGAGGGATCAGCGGTCGGTGCAGCGCCTGGCGCTCCTGCGGCCTCAGGGTCGTCAGTGCGATCGCCCGACCCCTCGCCGGCTTCTGCGGCGGCAGCCTTGGCGGCCTCCTCGCTGGCAGCCTTATCAGTATCGGCCCCTTCCACACCGGCGCCCTCTATCTCCATTGGCTCAACCACAGATGGGACTGAAGAGCGAAGAAGGGAGGGAAATCAATCCAAAATCCAAGAAAAAAATCAGAAGAAGAAGAACCCAAGGGAAAGTTTCTGGAAAAGTGGATCACCTATGCCAGGATCTGCAGTTGCGGCCTCGGTCGCCGCAGGATCAACGGTGCCATCCCTTGCCGGAGAGTTCACCCTTGCCGGAGAGTGCTCCATTGCCGGGGACTCCTCCCTTGGCGGCGCAGTCGAAGCAGGTGGCACTTTGGGACCAGCTTCCGGGCGCTCCTGATGTGACTGCTCTGCTCCTGCACAAATCAACAAGCAAGATGTCAACAAAGGAAAAAGCACTCAAGCGCGCCCGGCAGCAGAAGGCTAAACTATGAACTTACGCTGGGGGCTGCGCTGGGGGCTGCTGTGAGGAGTGATTGCTGGGTCCGTCAAGGTGGTCTCGGACCCACCTCCTGCTGACACGGTGGGGTCATCATCGATGACGATCACCGCGGCCTTGGCCCTCATCGCCGCTCTTTGGGCCAACGTCCTGAAAAGAAAGGAGTCCAGATTGGAGCAAGTCAGAGACAAGATATCAACAGCAAGATTGAAGAACTACAAGAGCACCAAAGAAACTTACTCTTCTTCCTCCTCGTCGGAGCTGAGTGCGGAAAGATCAAAGTTCGGCCCTCCGGTGCGGCGAGGTGGAGGAGTAGGATCCCTTGCCCGCTTGGCGGGGGCGGTGGCGGTGGCCCGGGAAGATCCCGCTCCAGTTGCCGCTGTTGCGTGGGGCGCTCCCGCGGCAACATTGCTTGCTGTGGTAGAGCGCGTCGCGCGGCTCGGTGGCTGTGGAGCCGGTTGCCGCCCCGCTGCGTCCCCGGCCCTGCGAAGGCGCCTTCTTGGCGGGGCCGGGGGCTCCTCCTGCGGCAAGTTTTCTGAAGGCTCAGGCTCCTCCTCGCCGGCCTTGCTCGGCTCGGCTTCAGAACCGGCAGGCTCCTCCTCGCACATGAACTCCGCGCGCTCGGCAAGGTTTGCCACCTCTGCAGCCTCCGCCTCCTCCACAGTAAACCCAAAGATGTCCGCGGCAGCTACGGTCGCAACCTCTTCCGCCCTAGTGGCGATGCGCTGCAGCTCCTCGTCGGTGGTGTCACGGGTGAGGCTTTTCTGCTCGTCAGCATGGACCGGCACCTCCTCCAAGTTGTCAAAGAATGCTTGCACAACGTCATCCGCAGGCTCTTGCCAAGTTGGAACGATTCCATGTGAATCGCACAACGGCATCATGGCGCGGATCCGGTCAAGTGAAGAATTGTTGCACAGTGGAACAACGCCCCTCGGCAGCGTGAATGGGTGCTGGGGGTCGCGTTTGAACAACTCCAGGAGCATTGCATCCAGCTCCAAGACGGTGAAGTTGTAGTTGAGGCCCAGCCGCAGCCTCATGATGTCCGCCGAGTTCTTGAACTCCCAGGCGGGCCTCCCCCTCTCCTGCAGGGGGGCAATGCGGCGGCGGAGGAAATCTGCCCCGACAGCACCTACAGTGAGCCCGGCAAGCCTGAGGCGAAGAATCCTAGTGATGGCGATCTTCAGCCTCTCATCTTCCGGGGCCACGTTGCTCCAGTCATTGCCGCGCACTATTGGAGTTTGGCGCACGGCGGTGAAGGGCTGCGGATTCTCCTCGACAATCCAGCACCACTCCACTCTCCACTCATCCCACTTGCTGCAGAGCTCACCCTCCAAGTACGCCTCCTTCTTGCCGACTCTCGAGATCCAAGCAATCCCTCCGGCAAGCGGCTCTCCTCTCTCTACTCGAGGTATGAAGTAGTGGCGGAAAAGGGCAACACTAGGGTGGACTCCGACAAAGTTTTCGCACAAATGTGCGAAAACTGCCATGGTCAGGACAGCGTTGGGGGTGAAGTCGAGGAGGCAGAAGCCATATGTGTTCATAATATCACAGAAGAACTCCGAGAAGGGCGGGCAGAGCCTGCAATAGAAGAATAGCGCGAAGAATGGGTACCCGGTTGGAGCCAGCTCCGAAGCAGCGGCTGGGAGTACCCTCGTGCGCGGATGCGCACGCGTCTCCGTCGCCCAAAAGATGTAGAAGTACTCCCTTAGCTCCTGCACGCCGAGCTGAGGGGAGAAGATCGCCCGCTCCTTCCGCAGCGCCACGAGCCGCTGCGCCTCGGCCGACTTCACGCCCTTTCCCTTGTCCGCTTTCGGGGCCATGGCGGAGGTGGTGAGGGAGGTCGACGGTGTTGTGATGCTGGTGGCAATGGGGGGCGGAGAGCTGCTCTCTCGGCTTCGAGAAGAAGGGGGGAGCGGTGGGGGTTCGTGAAGATGGAGAAGTAGCAACCAGCGAGGGGGAACGAACTGCCCCTGTTTCCTCTGCTTATAAAGAGGGACGGGGCGGACGTTTCGCCCTTCCGAATAAACAACCACCCACGATCTCTCCCACAATGCCGCATTCAACGCGTGCCGTTATGGGAGAGCGTAGTGGATACGGAGCGAGATCTGGTGTGGCCCGGTCCGCGTGCGCCCGTGCCTTGTCTTGGGCCTGGCCCAACAGCGCTCGGCACCGTGTCTGGCCCAGGCCCGGGGGCTCCTGTCGGTGTACTAGAATAGGGGTACCCTAGTACCCCGAACTTGTGCACGGGCAGTTGCAGCACCCCGCGGCAAGGCTTGCCGGGCGAACGCCAAGATCCTCCGAGGTTCCCTTGGAGCCATTCAGGAACAGAGTATTTAAGCTCAGGAGACAAGGCCCCGGCAAGAGGAGCTTGCCGGGAAGGCCAACCGAAGCACTCCAAGGAACTTGCCGCGACGCGCCACGCGCTCCGGCAAGGCAACAAGGCCCCGGCAAGAGGAGCTTGCCGGGAAGACCAAACAAGGTACCTCGAGGCCCGGTGAGCGACAAGCTTCCGGACCCGACAAGATAACGACAGTGGCAAGGCGCTTGCCGCGGCAGGCGGCCACTCTGTGCCCACGCTCCAGCGCACCCACCGACGTGTCGCTTTGGGGGCCTCTCCAGGCGCGTGTGGCGGGAGGCTGTGCAGCCAGCGGTGCGCGGTGGCATGCGAAGCTGACAAGATCGCCATCGTGGCGAACGGTGGCGCCCCTAACGGTCCTTTTCTGCACTGTTTGGGCGACTCAGACGGGCATTTAATGCCCTTGTCCCCTGCCGTCAGAGTTAGGTAGGGCGCACTGCACAAGTACCTGTATCAACCACCTCACCTTTTTACATTTGTACCCTTCTCTGCGTTGCCACCTGTCGGTGACCCCTTTGGCGTATAAAAGGAGGCCCATGCGCAACGTAGAGGAGGTTCAGTTGGTTTCAACTCATTCGTAACCCAGAAAGACACTACGCTCTCCCTTTAGAGCAAGAACAGAATAGAACCAGACAAGCAGCAGTAGGAGTGTTATCTCTCCGGAGAGCTCCGAAGCTAGGTAAACTGCTCGTGTGCTTCGCCTCGATCTGCTCTTCGTGCGATCTCCGCCCCCCGCCGAACCGAAAGGGGCCCGGTCCGCCGGCCCCATAGGTGTCCGAGGATCAGTTTCCCCGACAATAATGATACTTCTTATGATCTTGAAAATAGTTTTGGCACTTGCTTGGAAGAATATGATAATTGCTATACTATTGGTGTTATCCATACTAATAATGATGAGAGTGATTATGCTTATGATATGAAAAGGCCCAAGCTTGGGGATGCTATGTTTGATGAAGATGATGTTTTTGAGAATATATTTGCTACAATTAATGTTTATCCCAATCTTGGGGATGCTACGTTTAATGAAGATGATATTTTTAGCCTCCCAAGTTTTCATATGCAAATTTATAATGATGATAGCATGCCTCCTCCTTATGATAATTATTGTGATGATACATATGCTATAAAAAGTAGTGAGGATTATATTTATAAAACTTGTCACGATTATGATTAACCCTTTTATGAACATTACTCTTTTAATGTGGAAACAATTTATAGTATTCGAGTCTCTTATGATACTCCCGCCATTCCGATTGAGAAGAATTTTGCTTATGTGGAGAGTAGTAAATTTTCTATGCTTGTAGACCATGAAAAGAATGCTTTATGTGATGGTTATATTGTTGAATTCATTCATGATGATACTAAAAATTATTACGAGGGAGGAATATATGCTTGTAGGAATTTCCAATAATATCAAGTTTTCCATCTATGTGCTTAAAGTTTTGAAGTTATGCTTGTTTTGCCTTCCTATGCTAGTTGATTCTTGTTCCCACAAGTTGTTTGCTCACAAGATCCCTATGCACAGGAAGTGGGTTAGACTTAAATGTGCTAGTCATATTCTTCATGATGCTCTCTTTATGTTTCAATTCTTATCCTTTATGTGAGCATCATTGAAATCATCATGCCTAGCTAGGGGCGTTAAACGATAGCGCTTGTTGGGAGGCAACCCAACTTTATTTTTGTTCATTACTTTTTGCTCCTGTTTAGTAATAAATAATTTATCTAGCCTATGTTATGATTGATTTCTATGTTTTAATTAGTGTTTGTGCCAAGTAGAACCGTTGGGAAGACTTTGGGAAAGTCTTGTTGATCTTGCTGTAAAAAACAGAAACTTTAGCGCTCACGAGAATTGCTGCCATTTTTTATTGGAGAGTGCTATTTAGTTAATTATTTTTGCAGACCATTAATAGATAAATTCCTCAAGTCCAGAAATTTATTTGAGAATTTTATGAGTCCAGAAGTATACGTTTGATCCAGATTACTACATATTGTTCTGTTTTTGACAGATTCTGTTTTCGATGTGTTGTTTGCTTATTTTGATGAATCTATGAGTATTATCGGAGGGTATGAACCATAGATAAGTTGGAATACAGTAGATATTACACCAATATGAATTTAGAATGAGTTAAAAACAGTACCTAAGTGGTGATTTATTTTCTTATACTAACGGAGCTTACGAGTTTTCTGTTAAGTTTTGTGTTGTGAAGTTTTCAAGTTTTGGGTAAAGATTCGATGGACTATGGAATAAGGAGTCGCAAGAGCCTAAGCTTTGGGATGCCCAAGGCACCCCAAGGTAATATTCAAGGACAACCAAGAGCCTAAGCTTGGGGATGCCCCGGAAGGCATCCCCTCTTTCGTCTTCGTTCATCGGTAACTTTACTTGGAGCTATATTTTTATTCGCCACATGATATGTGTTTTGCTTGGAGCGTCATTTTATTTTATTTAGTTTTGCTTGCTGTTTGAATAAAATACCAAGATATGAAATTATTAAATGTTAGAGAGTCTTCACATAGTTGCATAATTATTCGACTACTCATTGATCTTCACTTATATCTTTCGGAGTAGTTTGTCATTTGCTCTAGTGCTTCACTTATATCCTTTTAGAGCATGGTGGTGGTTTTATTTAATAGAAATAGATGAACTCTCATGCTTAACTTATATTATTTTGAGAGTCCTAAACAACATGGTAATTTGCTTTGGTTGTGAAACTAGTCCTAATATGATGGGCATCCAAGAGGGATATAATAAAAACTTTCATATAAGTGCATTGAATACTAAGAGAAGATTGATACTTGATGGTTGTTTTGAGATATGGGGATAGTGATATCAAAGTTGTGCTAGTCGGGTAGTTGTGAATTTGAGGAATACTTGTGTTGAAGTTTGCAAGTCCCGTAGCATGCATGTATGGTAAATGTTGTGTAACAAATTTGAAACATGAGGTGTTATTTGATTGTCTTCCTTATGAGTGGCGGTCGGGGACGAGCGATGGTCTTTTCCTACCAATCTATCCCCCTAGGAGCATGCACGTAGTGCTTGGTTTTTGATGACTTGTAGATTTTTGCAATAAGTATGTGAGTTCTTTATGACTAATGTTGAGTCCATGGATTATACACACTCTTACCCTTCCATCATTGCTAGCCTCTTTGGTACCGTGCATTGCCCTTTCTCACATTGAGAGTTGGTGAAAACTTCGCCGATGCATCCAAACCCCGTGATATGATACGCTCTTTCACACATAAACCTCCTTATATCTTCCTCAAAACAGCCACCATACCTACCTATTATGGCATTTCCATAGCCATTCCGAGATATATTGCCATGCAACTTCCCACCGTTCCTCTTATTATGACACGCATCATCATTGTCATATTTCTTTGCATGGTCATGTAGTTGACATCGTATTTGTGGCAAAGCCACCGTTCGTAATTTTTCATACATGTCACACTAGATTCACCGCAATCCCGGTACACCGCCGGAGGCCTTCATATAGAGTCATACTTTGTTCTAGTATCGAGTTGTAATTCTTGAGTTGTAAATAAATAGAAGTGTGATGATCATCATTAATAAAGAATTGTACCAAAAAAAGAAAAAAAGAAAGGCCAAAAAAAGGGGGGACAAATAAAAAAATAAAAAATAAAAGGGACAATGCTACTATCCTTTTTTCACACTTGTGCTTCAAAGTAGCACCATGATCTTCATGATAGAGAGTCTCTTGTTTTGTCACTTTCATATACTAGTGGGAAATTTTCGTTATAGAATTGTGCCACATGAAAATATAATTGTGGAAGATAATGATACTTCTTATGATCTTGAAAATATAATTGTGGAAGATAATGATACTTCTTATGATCTTGAAAATAGTTTTGGCACTTGCTTGGAAGAATATGATAATTGTTATACTATTGGTGCTATCCATACTAATAATGATGAGAGTGATTATGCTTATGATATGAAAAGGCCCAAGCTTGGGGATGCTATGTTTGATGAAGATGATGTTTTTGAGAATATATTTGCTACAATTAATGTTTATCCCAATCTTGGGGATGCTACGTTTAATGAAGATGATATTTTTAGCCTCCCAAGTTTTGATATGCAAATTTATAATGATGATAGCATGCCTCCTACTTATGATAATTATTGTGATGATACATATGCTATAAAAAGTAGTGAGGATTATATTTATAAAACTTTTCATGATTATGATTACCCCTTTTATGAACATTACTCTTTTAATGTGGAAACAATTTATAGTATTCGAGTCTCTTATGATACTCCCACTATTCCGATTGAGAAGAATTTTGCTTATGTGGAGAGTACTAAATTTTCTATGCTTGTAGACCTTGAAAAGAATGCTTTATGTGATGGTTATATTGTTGAATTCATTCATGATGATACTAAAAATTATTACGAGGGAGGAACATATGCTTGTAGGAATTTCCAATAATATCAAGTTTTCTCTCTATGTGCTTAAAGTTTTGAAGTTATGCTTGTTTTGCCTTCCTATGCTAGTTGGTTCTTGTTCCCACAAGTTGTTTGCTCACAAGATCCCTATGCACAGGAAGTGGGTTAGACTTAAATGTGCTAGTCGTATTCTTCATGATGTTCTCTTTATGTTTCAATTCTTATCCTTTATGTGAGCATCATTGAAATCATCATGCCTAGCTAGGGGCGTTAAACGATAGCGCTTGTTGGGAGGCAACCCAACTTTATTTTTGTTCGTTACTTTTTGCTCCTGTTTAGTAATAAATAATTTATCTAGCCTATGTTATGATTGATTTCTATGTTTTAATTAGTGTTTGTGCCAAGTAGAACCGTTGGGAAGACTTTGGGAAAGTCTTGTTGATCTTGCTGTAAAAAACAGAAACTTTAGCGCTCACGAGAATTGCTGCCATTTTTTATTGGAGAGTGCTATTTAGTTAATTATTTTTGAAGACGATTAATAGATAAATTCCTCACGTCCAGAAATTTATTTGAGAATTTTATGAGTCCAAAAGTATACGTTTAATCCAGATTACTACATATTGTTCTGTTTTTGATAGATTCTGTTTTCGATGTGTTGTTTGCTTATTTTGATGAATCTATGAGTATTATCGGAGGGTATGAACCATAGATAAGTTGGAATAAAGTAGATATTACACCAATATGAATTTAGAATGAGTTGAAAATGGTACCTAAGTGGTGATTTATTTTCTTGTACTAACGGAGCTTACGAGTTTTCTGTTAAGTTTTGTGTTGTGAAGTTTTCAAGTTTTGGGTAAAGATTCGATGGACTATGGAATAAGGAGTGGCAAGAGACAAAGCTTGGGGATGCCCAAGGCACCCCAAGGTAATATTCATGGACAACCAAGAGCCTAAGCTTGGGGATTCCCCGAAAGGCATCCCCTCTTTCGTCTTCGTTCATCGGTAACTTTACTTGGAGCTATATTTTTATTCGCCACATGATATGTGTTTTGCTTGGAGCGTCATTTTATTTTATTTAGTTTTGCTTGCTGTTTGAATAAAATACCAAGATATGAACTTATTAAATGTTAGAGAGTCTTCACATAGTTGCATAATTATTTGACTACTCATTGATCTTCACTTATATCTTTCGCAGTAGTTTGTCATTTGCTCTAGTGCTTCACTTGTATCCTTTTAGAGCACGGTGGTGGTTTTATTAAATAGAAATAGATGAACTCTCATGCTTAAGTTATATTATTTTGAGAGCCTAAACAACATGCTAATTTTCTTTGGTTATGAAACTAGTCCTAATATGATGGGCATCCAAGAGGGATATAATAAAAACTTTTATATAAGTGCATTGAATACTAAGAGAAGTTTGATACTTGATGATTGTTTTGAGATATGGGGATAGTGATATCAAAGTTGAGCTAGTTGGGTAGTTGTGAATTTGAGGAATACTTGTGTTGAAGTTTGCAAGTCCCGTAGCATGCACGTATGGTAAACGTTGTTTAGCATATTTGAAACACGAGGTGTTATTTGATTGTCTTCCTTATGAGTGGCGGTCGGGGACGAGCGATGGTCTTTTCATACATATCTATCCCCCTAGGAGCATGCACGTAGTGCTTGGTTTTTGATGACTTGTAGATTTTTGTAATAATTATGTGAGTTCTTTATGACTAATGTTGAGTCCATGGATTATACGCACTCTTACCCTTTCATCATTGCTAGCCACTTCAGTACCATGCATTGCCCTTTCTCACATTGAGAGCTGGTGCAAACTTCGCCGGTGCATCCAAACCCCGTTATATGATACGCTCTTTCACACATAAACCTCCTTATATCTTCCTCAAAACAGCCACCATACCTACCTATTATGGCATTTCCATAGCCATTCCGAGATATATTGCCATGCAACATTCCACCGTTCCGCTTATTATGACATGCATCATCATTGTCATATTGCTTTGCATGATCATGTAGTTGACATCGTATTTGTGGCAAAGGCACCATTCATAATTTTTCATACATATCACACTTGATTCATCGTAATCCCGGTACACCACCGGAGGCATTCATATAGAGTCATACTTTGTTCTATTATCGAGTTGTAATTCTTGAGTTGTAGATAAATATAAGTGTGATGATCATCATTAATAGAGCATTGTCCCAAAAAAAGAAAAAAAATAAAGGCCAAAAAAAGGGGGGCCAAATAAAAAAATAAAAAATAAAAGGGATAATGCTACTATCCATTTTTTCCACACTTCTGCTTCAAAGTAGCACCATGATCTTCATGATTGAGAGTCTCTTGTTTTGCCACTTTCATATACTAGTGGGAAATTTTCATTATAGAACTTATCTTGTATATTCCAACAATGGGACTCCTCAAGTGCCCTAGGTCTTAGTGAGCAAGCAAGTTGGGTGCACACCCAATTAGTTTCTTTTGTTGAGCTTTCATACATTTATAGCTCTAGTGCATCAGTTGCATGGAAATACCTACTCCTTGCATTGACATCAATTGACGGGCATCTCCCTAGCCCATTGATTAGTCGCGTCGATGTGAGACTTTCTCCTTGTTGTCTTCTCCACATAACCCCTCATTATATTCTATTCGACCCATAGTGCTATATCCATGGCTCACGCTCATGTATTGCATGAAAGTTGGAAAAAGTTTCAGATTACTAAAGTATGAAACAATTGCTTGGCTTGCCATCAGGGTTGTGCATGATGAGAGCATTCTTGTGTGACGAAAATGGAGCATGACCAAACTATATGATTTTGTAGGGATGAACTTTCTTTGACCATGTTATTTTGAGAAGACATGATTGCTTAGATAGTATGCTTGAAGTATTATTATTTTTATGTCAATATTAAACTTTTGTCTTGAATCTTATGGATCTGAACATTCATGCCAAAATGAAGAGAATTACTTAGAGAAATATGTTAGGTAGCATTCCACATCAAAAATTCTATTTTTTCATTTACCTACTCGAGGACGAGCAGGAATTAAGCTTGGGGATGCTGATACGTCTCCAACGTATCTATAATTTTTTATTGTTCCATGCTATTATATTATCTGTTTTGGATGTTTATGTGCTTTATTAGACACTTTTATATTATTTTTGGGACTAACCTATTAACCCAGAGTCTAGTGCCAGTTTCTGTTTTTCGTTGTTTTAGAGTATCGCAGAAAAGCAAAATCAAATGGAGTCCAAACGGAATGAAACCTTCAGAAAAGTTATTTTTGGAAAGAAAGCAATACAGGAGACTTGGAGTGCACGTCAGGGGATCAACGAGGAAGCTACGAGGCAGGGGGGCGCGCCCTTGTAATATCCCAAATTTTCAATCTGGAATGTTATACACTAGATCATCATTTGCATATCATATTTTATTGCATTTTGGCTGATCCTAGAAAATTCTACGCAACTCAAGGACCCTCAGAGAGAGTTGGGGATTTCGTTATGTTCATATTTGAGTTTTCTCCAATTTTGAAAGTAGGAGCATTTGATTTTATTTATTTTATCTTCATTTATTTCTATTACCAAAATATGTGAGAGGGAATAAAATGACTTTCCCAAAAATAAAGATATATTGAGGATTTAATAAAAAATCAAATAAGATTTTATTTTGGTTTTATTTGCTATTTTATTAGAATTTTGGAAAAATGCGCGTTTTTCAAAATTGCATTTAGGCCCCAAATAAATGTTCATCCTGTGCGTCTTGATTTTAGAAGCCAGGGAAAAATTTATTTTGGGACTTTTGGAGTCCGTTTAGTTGTCCTTTTGTTTTTTTTAGCATAACTATTTATATAAAAAAACGCAACCGACCTACCGGGCCGTGTCCGACCTGGACACTTGGCCCGGCCGGCTTTATAAGTCGGGGAGGCCCAGCCGTACCCCCCCAAACCCTAGCCGCCTAGCCGCCCCGCCGGGGCAGCCACCGGACCGCCGAGCCGCCCCGCCCGCCGCCCCGCCAGACCGCCGCCCCGCCGCTCGCCGGAGGTAGACCTCGCCGCCGCCGGTTTTTCTCGAAAGACCGATCGGTTTTTTGTCGGTTTTGTTCCGTTTTTTTAGTTTCGTTTTTTTAATAGATCGGTTTTTCCGGTTTATTTATTTAGCGAGCGTTCTCTCGTTCGTTCGTTTTAACGAACGCGTTCAGCATTTAGATCCAGTTAAGGAACGTCCATTTGTTAATCTGTTCGTCGTTTTCATTTTCTCGGATTAAATCCGCGATTTTTCTGATCGTGATTCCTGATCCGTTTTTCGTTCTAGTATAACTCTTTGCTCATTTATTGGAATCAGGCGATTCAAGCGCCTGGAGTTTCATCTCGAAACCCTCTTTCCATTTATCCAACTCAAACAAGTTTTGCCACTGTAAAAATTGCCCTAGATCCAGAATAGTAAATGAAGCTTGTTTCTTTTGCCGTTTGTCTTTCGTTGCTTTGTTCGATTTGATTCTTTTTGCCAACTGGAGTTCTTAAGTTAAACTTTCTGGTTAGATCTCTTATTTGAGTTTTACCTGTGCATTAGTTGAGTACTTATTGTATGCTTGTTTGTTTGCGATAGAGTACCCGGAGTGCGCCGCTTGCTACTTCGGATCGCTAGGTTTCGCGGATCATCAGCAAGGCAAGTAACACTTTGATCATACTTCCAAGTACCCAGTTTTATTGCATTAGATCAATCCTCACACATTGCATGATTAGGATCTAATTAGATTGTGGGTTTGGGAAATAGTTGAGGTAGTGCCTATTACCTGTTTATTACCAAACCTTTGGGACTTACTTCTATGTTTGCTTATTATGCCATGCTATGCTAGTAGACGTGGATTGGGTGAGTGAAATCCATGTCAGAGTGAGATTGTTAAATTAAAGGTTTATCTAAGGTGGCAACTTAAATACACATTTGAGTGGATTGAGGCACCTGGGTATTCCAGCGATTGCCTGTTTTCTTTTGGAGCGCCACCCAGGCTCAAAGGGATCATGAGATTATTCATGCTAGAAACTTCCGTGTGCATCCACAAGCTATTATGGGCTCTAGCATAGTTCATTAAGTCATGCGAACTCTTACAGTGGTAGACTAGCAGATGTAGGGGAAAGTAGGTGTAACGGTCTACCCGATTGTAAGGTGCTAGCGCTTCTGAAAGACTATGTCTTGGTCATCCGTTTCTCAAACACCAAGTAGTGCGAGAAATCAAATAGAGATGATCGAGTCTTGTGGGGAAAAGTGAGCAAACCTCTGCAGAGTGTATAAAATAATCATGGTTAGCCGTGTCCCCGGTTATGGACATCTTGAGTATCTAGTACCTGGATTATCATGTGAATCTCATCATGTTATTCTAAAATTAATTTTTTGGGTTTTGTTTAATGATGATGCTAAATTGGGATTGAGAATGTTGTCAACCATTCTCAATGTTTAACAACCACCATCATAGTGAAATAAAATTTATTCCTTTACAGTAGGGAAAAATTGGCTTTACGCAAAACTGTAACCATAGAGCTTTCCACCAGCCAAATATACATGAAGTATAGTCTTATTCTTTCATTGCTCTCTATGTGTTACATTGCCAGCATATTCCATGTGCTGACCCGTTTTGGGCTGCAACGTTCATGTTGCAGACTTTTCAGACGATGATTAAGGTGCCTTTAGGTCGTGGTTCTATACTTAGTGATGCTGTTATCGTTATTAGTTGGCCTTAAGCCCTATTTATTGTAATAAGTCCTCTTTTGAGACACTCGGTGTAATAAGTGTGTGATTGCTACTCTGTTATAAATCCTTCAAGTACTGTGTGGTGTCAGCATTACTGATCCAGGGATGACACCTAAGCACAGAGATTGGACCGTTTGAGGTCTGGTCGCTACAAGATTGTATCAGAGCACACGCTGACTGTAGGACACGACCACTAAGCTAAAAGACCTAGATCACTACTCACTCTCTTCTCTTTTTGACTTCTCATCTTTTCTACTCTTTTAGGATGGCGGATGCAAGGAACAAGTTCACGCAACCGGATGAAGATACACCCTTTGGACGTCACTTGAAGGAAGTCACTAGATACCTGAACATAGGAGTACCAAGCTTCACCGGGAATTACAACGCCACTTTACCTGAAGAAGAGCGTTGGATGATTCAAGTTCAAGTTCCAGGAAGGGCGTTTATGCCAGTCACTGAGCCCATAGAGTTTTCTTTTGACGCACCAACCTGGAGTCTAGGAAAGAGCATGGCAGCTCACATCACCATGGCACGTATTGGAGAAGTTTATTGCAATGATCTCAAGGATACTATCTACCAGATTTGTGGGCGCCGAGATGAGCACTGGGAGATGATCAGCACCAGGAAGGATAGATCAATTGCAGCTTTTATCCAGGAGTTGAACCAGCACATTCAACGTCAGGAGAACCAGATGTGCGCCGACACGATAGATCTGAAGAAGGCAAGGACAAGAATCAAGGAACTGGAGGAAGAACTCAAGGCTACACGTTAAGATTATGAAGAGGAAATCAAAGTATTAGTGGAGAAGAATGACGATGTGATCAAGAAGATTGGAATATTTATGGGAGGCCCTACACCAGTAGAAGAAGACGATGAACCCAAGGAGATTCGCCCAGAAGACTACATTATCATCGACTACACCGACTCGGATCCAGATGATAGCGATGATGACTATGTGGATGAAGCGGATATAATGGAGTCTGCAACCGAAGAATATTTTTAGTAGACCACCTCATCAGTAGTAGTAGTCCACCATATAAATATAGTAGTCCGAGCACTTTTGTGATAGTTAGATCGATTGTATGCCCTTGATTGATTGAATGAAGTGAATTGTTTGCTTTTGCCTCATGTTCATATGGGTAGTTTTTTATCTCAAGAACCCTGTCTATTCCTAAATCTCATCTTTTCTAAACCCTCAGATGCCGCCGAGACGTGACCCTGGATTTACCTTCCCACCGGAGCTCACTCAGTTGATCCAGGAGCAGAACACATTGATGCAGTTGCTAGTCCAGAATCAGAATAAGGGGAACAACAACAACAACAACAACCCACCACCACCACCACCACCTGTTGATCACTTAGCCCGTTTTCTTAGGCTGAATCCACCGGTGTTTCCCAATATTACTGAGCTGATAGTAGCAGATGATTGGCTCCGCAAGACCGCACGGGAGTTGACCACCGCAGGATACACAGATGCGGAAAAGGTGAAGTTTGCCGCACATCAGCTTGAAGGACCCGCAGCATGGTGGGAGAATTTCACAGCCACTTTCCCTGCCGACAATATCAGGTGGGACCAGTTTCAGCAGGCTTTCCGTACTGCCCATGTTTCAGCAGGAGCTATGGCCATGAAGAAGCGAGAGTTTCGCACTTGCGCCAAGGAGGAAGGACAGTTGGTCAGTATGTGGAGGACTTTAGTAAGTTAGCACGTTATGCCCCAGATGACATAGCTACGGATGCAGCTAAGCAGGAGAAGTTTCTGGAAGGACTGAATGATTAGTTGAGCATGCAGTTGATGGTAGCAACCTTCAACAACTACCAGGAGTTGGTAGACCATGCTCTTATGATTGAAGGGAAGCAGCAGCAGATTGAGAACCGCAAGAGGAACTATGGACAAGGGAAGCATAATTCAGGAGCTCAGCAAAAGCCACGTTTTACCACTAGACCGAGAGGACATTTCCAGCATACCCATGGAGGAGGTAGTTCGCACAATCACAATGGCACCAAGAATGGTAATGGGAATGGAGGAAGCAATGGCCAAAACCGAACCAACCCCAGCCAAGAGAGACCTGAGCCAAGTCACTTTCTTTAAGTGCCAGAAGACCGGACATTATGCCAATGAATGTCCCGAATCCCAGAATGTAAATGGCAACGGAAGCTCTGGGTAGAAGCTGAACCCTTTCAACAGGGGATAGGTGAACCACGTTAATGTGGAGGAGGTTGACGAGCAGCCGGATGCAGTAATCGGTAAGTTTTTGGTTAAGTCATTTACTACACTCGTTCTTTTTGATACTGGTGCATCGCATTCATACATATCAAGGGGATTTGTTGATAAGTATAATCTGCCCACCAAAGTTCTTAGAACACCTATGTTAGTAAGCTCAGCAGGAGCGGAGTATATGGATATCCAAGGATGTTTCCAAATGCCATTGAGTATAGGTAGGCATGTGTTTCCCTTGGATTTAATCATTTTGGAATCACAAGGATTGGATGTAATTCTGGGTATGGATTGGCTGTCGGTGTATATAGGAAACATCGATTGCGCCAGTAAGTCTATTTTGCTTACCACCCCAGAAGGGAGAAGGATCAAGTATGTATCCCAACATGTGCCAAAAAAGACTCAAGTAAATTTTTTAACAGGAGTTGTGCAGGAGGAAGTACCAGTGGTGAAGGATTTCCCTGATGTATTTCCACGGGAGTTGCCAGGCATGCCACCGGATAGAGATATTGAGTTTTTGAGTGAGCTTTTGCCAGGCACAGGGCCAATATCTAAGAGACCATATAGGATGCCCGCAAAGGATTTGATGGAGATTAAGAAGCAGATTAAGGAGTTACTGAATAAAGGATATATTCGCCCAAGTTCTTTGCCTTGGGGATCGCCAGTACTTCTAGCGGAGAAGAAGGATGGATCATTAAGGATGGTTGTTGATTATCAAGGATTGAATGAAGTAACCATCAAGAATAAGTACCCAGTACCGATCATCAATGATCTGTTTGATCGATTGCAAGGAGCTAAGGTATTTTCCAAGATCGATCTACAATCAGAATACCATCAGTTGAAGATTCGAGAATAGGATATACCTAAGACGGCTTTTACCACCAGGTATGGGCTGTACGAGTATACCATTATGTCATTTGGTCTAACTAACGCACCTGCATATTTTATGAACATGATGAACAAAGTATTCATGGAGTTTTTGGATAAGTTCGTCGTGGTGTTCATTGATGATATCCTGGTATACTCGAAGAATGAAGAGGAGCATAAGGAGCATTTGCGTTTGGTACTTGGTAAGCTTAGAGAAGATCAGTTATATGCCAAGTTTAGCAAATGTGAGTCTTGGTTAAAGGAAGTTGGATTTCTCGGACACGTTATATCTGGAGAAGGTATAGCAGTAGATCCCACCAAGGTTGACACTGTGACAAATTGGGAAGCCCCAACAACAGTTGGAGAAATCTGGAGTTTTCTTGGACTCGCAGGATACTACTGGAGATTTATAGAAAATTTGTCGAAGATTGCGAAGCCTATGAAGGAGTTGTTGAAAAAGGATACCAAGTTCATATGGAATGAGAAATGTGAGGCTAGTTTCCAGGAGTTGAAGAAACGTTTGGTTACATCACCTGTGTTGATTTTGCTAGATCAAACCAAGGATTATGAGGTGTATTGCGATGCTTCACGTCGAGGACTTGGAGCAGTGCTTATGCAGGAAGGAAGAGTTGTTTCATATGCCTCACGACAGCTTAAGCCTCATGAGTTGAATTATGCTACGCATGATTTGGAGTTAGCAGCCATAGTGCATGCATTGAAGACCTGGAGACATTTTCTCATTCGAAATCATTGTTAGGTGTACACGGATCACAAGAGTTTGAAGTATATCTTCACACAGAAGGAGTTGAATCTCAGGCAAAGGAGTTGGTTGGAGCTCATCAAGGATTATGATATGAGAATGCATTATCACCCCGGAAAGGCTAACGTAGTAGCTGACGTGTTGAGTCGTAAAAGCCATGTCAACACACTAATGATGGGAGATTTACCAAGGGAGTTAGCCTAAAATCTTCGAGAGCTAGTTTGGAAATAGTTCCAAGAGGCTATGTAGCGGCATTGGAGATTCAGTATACTTTGATGGATAAGATCAGAGAAGCCCAGAAGACTGACAAGGAGATTGCCTCTATAAAGGAGAAAATGAGCAAAGGAAAAGCTAAGGGATTTCGTAAGGATGAGCACAATACCTTATGGTTTGAAGACCGTGTTTATGTGCCTAATGATTCGGAGATCAGGAAGTTAATTCTGCAAGAGGCCCATGATTCACCATATTCGATTCACCCAGGAAATACCAAGATGTATTTGGATTTGAAGGATACCTTCTGGTGGACCGGAATGAAGAAGGATATTGTGGAGTATGTAGCAGTTTGTGATGTATGCCAGAGGGTAAAGGCAGAGCATCAGAAGCCAGCAGGATTGCTACAGCCATTGCCAATACCTGAATGGAAGTGGGATAAGTTAGGCATGGATTTTATTACGGGTTTACCTAGAACTCGTTCAGGCTATGACTCGATATGGGTTGTAGTCGAACGTTTGACAAAGGTAGCTCATTTCATTCCTGTGAAGACTACCTATACTAGTGCAAAGTTGGCAAAGATATACATGACCAGGATCGTCTGTTTGCATGGAGTTCCAAGGAGCATTGTATCAGATATAGGAACCCAGTTAACCTCAAAGTTCTGGAATAAGTTGCATGAAACTTTGGGTACCAGGCTAGAATTCAGTACAGCTTTCCATCCGCAGACAGATGGACAGACCGAGAGAGTCAATCCGATTTTGGAGGATATGCTGAGAGCTTGTGCGCTAGATTACAGATCTAGTTGGGACGAGAATTTGCCATATGCAGAGTTCTCCTATTACAACAGTTATCAATCCATTTTAAAGATGGCCCCTTTTGAAGCATTGTACGGAAGGAGGTGCAGGACCCCACTGTCATGGGATGAAGTTGGAGTATGAACAGAAAGTGAAATTGATTCGCGATAGGCTCAAGGTAGCCCAGTCCAGGCAGAAGAGCTACGCAGATTCTAAACGCAAGGATACAATTTACGAAGTCGGAGACCGAGTTTATCTTCGAGTATCTCCACTTCAAGGAGTTAAGCGCTTTGGAGTTAAGGGAAAGTTAGTGCCACGTTTTGTAGGACCATACAAAGTTTTGGAGCGTATGGGAGAAGTAGCCTATAAGTTGGAATTACCCGAAGGATTGTCAGGAGTTCACGACGTGTTCCATGTTTCCCAGTTGATGAAGTGCCACGCGGAGATGGCTCATATACAACTGAGAGATACAGTGCCACTGGACGCGATTTAGTTCGACAGTGATTTGACCTATGAGGAGAAACCAGTCAAGATTTTAGAGTATGCCAGTCGATTCACCCGCAGCAAGGTTATCAAGTTTTGCAAAATTCAGTGGAGCCACCACACGGAGGATGAATCCAACTGGGAGCGAGAGGAAGATTTGCTTAAGGACCACCCTCACCTATTTTCTAGCCAACCCGAATCTCGAGGGTGAGATTCATCTTAAGGGGGGTAGGTTTGTAACATCCCAAATTTTCAATTTGGAATGTTATACACTACATCATCATTTGCATATCATATTTTATTGCATTTTGGCTGATCCTCGAAAATTCTACGCAACTCAAGGACCCTTGGAGAGAGTTGGGGATTTTGTTATGTTCATATTTGAGTTTTCTCAAATTTTGAAAGTAGAATCATTTGATTTTATTTATTTTATCTTCAATTATTTCTATTATCAAAATATGAGAGAGGGAATAAAATGACTTTCCCAAAATAAAGAAATATTGAGGATTTAATAAAAAATCAAATAAGATTTTATTTTGGTTTTATTTGCTATTTTATTTGAATTTAGGAAAAATGCGCGTTTTTCAAAATTGCATTTAGGCCCCAAATAAGTGTTCATCCTGTGCGGCTTGATTTTAGAAGCCGGTGAAAATTTATTTCGGGATTTTTGTAGTCCGTTTAGTTGTTCTTCTATTTTTTTCTAAGCGTAACTATTTATAAAAAACGCAACCGCCCCGCCAGACCGCCGCCCCGCCGCTCGCCGGAGGTAGACCTCGTCGCCGTCGGTTTTTCTCGAAAGACCGATCGGTTTTGCGTCGGTTTTGTTCGGTTTTTTTAGTTTCGTTTTTTAATAGATCGGTTTTTCCGGTTTATTTATTTAGCGAGCGTTCGCTCATTCGTTCGTTTTAACAAACGTGTTCATCGTTTAGATCAAGTTAACGAACGTCCGTTTGTTAATCTGTTTGCTGTTTTCTTTTTCTCGGATTAAATCCGCGATTTTTCTGATCGCGATTCCTGATCCGTTTTTCGTTCTAGTATAACTTTTCGCTCATTTATCGGAATCAGGCGATTCAAGCGCCTGGAGTTTTGTCTCGAAACCCTCTTTCCGTTAAACCAACTCAAAAAAGTTTTTGCCACTATAAAAATTGCCCTAGATCCAGAATAGTAAACGAAGCTTGTTTCTTTTGCCGTTTGTCTTTCGTTGCTTCGTTCGATATGATTCTTTTTGCCAACCGGAGCTCTTAAGTTGAACTTTCTGGTTAGATCATTAGTTGAGTACTTATTGTATGCTTGTTTGTTTGCGATAGAGTACCCGGAGTGCGCCGCTTGCTACTTCGAATCGCTAGGTTTCATGGATCGTCAGCAAGGCAAGTAACACTCTGATCATACTTCCAATTACCCAATTTTATTGCATTAGATCAATCCTCGCACATTGCATGATTAGGATCTATTTAAATTATGGGTTTGGGAAGTAGTTGAGGTAGTGCCTATTACCTGTTTATTATCAAACCTTTGGGAGTTACTTCTATGTTTGTTTACTATGCCATGCTATGCTAGTAGACGTGGATTGGGTGAGTGAAATCCATGACAGATGTGAGATTGTTAAATTAAAGGTTTATCTAAGGTGGCAACATAAATACACATCTGGGTGGATTGAGGCACCTGGGTATTCCAGCGATTGCCTGTTTTCTTTTGAACCGCCACCCAGGCTCAAAGGGATCATGAGATTATTCATGCTAGAAACTTCCGTGTGCAGCCACAAGCTATTATGGGCTCTAGCATAGTTGATTAAGTCGTGCGAACTCTTACAATGGTAGACTAGCATATGTAGGGGAAAGTAGGTGTAACAGTCTACCCGATCGTAAGGTGCTAGCGCTTCTAAAAGACTATATCTCAGTCATCCGTTTCTCAAACACCAAGTAGTGCGAGAAATCAAACAGAGGCGATCGAGTCTTGTGGGGAAAAGTGCGCAAACCTTTGCAGAGTGTATAAACTAATCATGGTTAGCCGTGTCCCCGGTTATGGACATCCTGTCGGTGTACTAGAATAGGGGTACCCTAGTACCCCGAACTTGTGCACGGGCAGTTGCAGCACCCCGTGGCAAAGGCTTATCGGGCGAACGCCAAGATCCCCCAAGGTTCCCTTGGAGCCATCCAAGAACAAAGTATTTAAGCTAAGGAGACAAGACCCCGGCAAGAGGAGCTTCCCGGGAAGGCTAACCAAGGCGCTCCAAGGAACTTGCCGCGACGCGCCACGCGCTCCTGCAAGGCAACAAGGCCCCGGAAAGAGGAGCTTGCCGAGAAGACTAAACAAGGTACACCGAGGGCCGGTGAGCGACGAGCTTCTCGACCCAGTGAGATAACAACAGCGGCAAGGCGCTTGCCGCGGCAGGCAGCCACTCTGCGCCCACGCTCCAGCGCATTCAACAACGTGTCGCTCTGGGGGCCTCTCCGGGCGCGCGTGGCGGGAGGCTGTGCAGCCAGCGGTGCGCAGTGGCATGCGAAGCTGACAAGATCGCCATCGTGGCGAACGGTGGCGCCCCTAACGGTCCTTTTCTGCACTGTTCGGGCGACTCAAGCGGGCATTCAATGCCCTTGTCCCCTGCCGTCAGGGTTAGGTAGGGTGCACTGTACAAGCAACTGTATCAACTACCTCGCTTTTTACATTTTTACCCTCCTCTGCGTTGCCACCTGTCGGTGATCCCTTTAGCGTATAAAAGGAGGCCCATGCGCAACGTAGAGGAGGTTCGGACAGTTTGCTTCGATTCATTCGTAGCCCAGAAAACATCATACTCTCTCGCTCGAGAGCAAGAACACCAGATAATACAACCAGACAAGCAGCAGTAGGAGTGTTATCTCTCCGGAGAGCTCCGAAGCTGGGTAAACTGCTCGTGTGCCTCACCTCGATCTGCTCTTCGTGCGACCTCCGCCCCCCGCCGAACCGAAAGGGGCCCGGTCCGCCGGCCCCATAGGTGTTCGTGGATCATCTTTCCCCGACATCTTTGGCGCGCCAGGTAGGGGGTGTTGAGATTGTGTGAACCAGATCTGGCGTTCACACGAGCTAGATCTTTATTCCCTTCATCAACATGCCACCGAAGAAGAAGACTTCGGCGGCAGCCGCTCCATCCACGTCACTTCCGCCACCGTTGGAGCAAACGAGTGGTGGGATGGACGCCGGTGGAAGAAAGGACGTTGACGAGGAAGCTCATGATGCCGCCAGGTCCAAGAACAAGGCGGCACAAACCTCGGCGACTGTACATGTTCCACGCCACTCTCCGGAGGCGCAAGATCAACAACGTCATGGCACTAGCAGTGCCATACGCATGATAGCCCAAGACCAAGGTGGTGGATCTCGGGGCGCTCAAGACCAGCATGCACGCCAGCGTGCTGGCACGAGCGGAGCACGGTCGGCCGGACGAGATACTGCTCCTTCTAACATAGTTAGAAGTTCGAGCACGTCCCGCTCCTCGCGCCGTTCGCCACTGCCACCCACCACTCCAGCAGAAGCTTTGGCGCGAGCTCAACTTCTCCTAGATTACCCTCCGACGTCGAACAAGATGGACGAATGGAGGGCTACCAATCAGAGTCTCATCGGCTACGCCAACGGCGACACTCCACGGCGGCCGAGCACGTCGCCGCCGCAGCAGGGTTGCCGGATGCGAGCCGGTGGCGACGAAACGGGCGGAGGTGCAACTACCATGCAATCACCGCCCCGAAGGCTAAGATCGCCGACTCGCCGGATCCACCTCGACAGCGACTCCACTGCATCGTCGGATCCACGAGCTCGTCGCGATCAGCGCCAAGTTCTTCATGATTGACAACAAGAAGACGCTCGAACCCCCATCGAGCGTCAAAGAGAAGCGCGACGTCAATCCGACAAGCGCGCTGGGCCCTCTGTTGACATGCATGCGCCAGGGGAACCAGGCGATCTGCGGTACGCGGTAGGTTGTCCTGCGTTCACTCGTGAGCTGCGGCAAGTCCAGTGGCCCAGCACAAAGAACTTCAAGCCAGACGTACCAGAGAAGTACGACGGCAAGACGCATCCGTCAGAATTCCTCAGCATCTACACCATCGCGGTGTAGGCTACCGGGGGACGGGATGACAAGATCCTTGCCAACTACTTCCCGCTGGTGCTCAAGCCCAACGTCAGATCCTGGCTCATGCACTTGCCGGACAACTCCATATCCTCTTGGGCTGATCTGTGCCATCAGTTTGTCGGCGCCTTTACAGGCGGACACAAGCCTCATGGCCAGGAGAGTGATCTTCATCTGCTCGCCCAGAAGGAAGGAGAGCCCCTGCGCAAGTACATTCAGAGATTCAGTAGTGTGCAGCACAACATCCCAGACGTCCACCCTGCCGTGGTGATCAGCTCGTGCCATCAGAACGTGCGGAACCGCAGGATGCAGGAGGAAATGGCGATGTGCAAGATCAGGGATGTCAGTGAGTTATATGCACTAGCCGACAAGTGTGCGCGTGCTGAGGAAGGGAGGAGACTCCCCGGAGAAAATATAGGAGCGGGGGGGATCTGACTGTGAAGATGCTGCCCCGACAAGGAAAAACCGGCGGCGAAACAACAGAAGGAGGAAAGGCAAAGAAGTGCTAGTTGTTGAGCAGTCCGGCAACAGTGGCGGCGCCAAGGAAGCCAAAGCTGGTGACTCCGGTAGGGAGGTTGCCACGAAGGCAGCAGTCGCCGACAAGCAGGACGGCCCCAACAAGCAATATTGCAAGATTCACCGCACCAAGGGCCATGATCTCCAGAACTGTAAGAGGGTCAAGCAGCTTGTTGAGCAACAGAAAGCTGAATACGAGCGGCGCGACAAAGAGAAGGCCCAGGAAGGAGCTGGTGGGTCCGGCAAGAAACGTCCCGGCCGAGGAGGACGCCATGGCAAGGCCAAGCAGCGGCAAGGAGACAGACCTCCCCGTGGCCGCGACAAGGATGAAGATGATAACGAAGACGAAGATATGGATGATGAGGAGACTGATGAGCAGGAGTTCCAGAAAGCCACAGAGGTCCTGTGCGTTGACGGTGGTGCTTCTCTGCATGCCTCGCACCGCCAGCTCAAGCAATGGGTGCGGGAAGTTAATGCAGCAGAACCACCCGTCGAGTCATGCAAGCCTCTGAAATGGTCCGGCACGCCTATCATCTTTGATATTGAGGACCACCCGAATCGCATAACTGCGGTCGAGTGCTTGCCGATGTTGGTTTCACCAACAATCCGCAACCTCAAGCTCACTAAGATGCTAGTTGACGGTGGGGCCGGCTTGAACCTGATCTCCTCCGCGGTGCTCCAGAAACTCCAGATTCCTGACAGCGAGCTCGAAGAGACCGGCACATTTCAAGGAATTAACCCGGGAAGGAGCAACCCAAAGGGAAAGATCACGTTGCCGGTAACATTTGGCAGCGAGCTGAACTTCAGGACCGAGAGGGTCACGTTTGACGTTGCCGACTTTCCATTGCCTTACAATGGAATCCTTGGCCGACCGGCACTCGCCAAGTTCATGGCAGCCTCTCACTATGCGTACAACGTATTGAAAATGCCAGGCCCAATAACTGTCATCTCTGTCCCTGGTGAAAAGAAGGATGCTCTTATCTGTACCGACAAGATCTACCGGGAACCGCAGCCGCAGCAGAACGAAGGACACTTGCCGCTGAAGCTCCCGGGGGGAAGAAGAAGACCAAGTCCGGCAAGAGCTCTGATGCCTACTCCGGCAAGCGCACCTCTTCGGAGTGCTACGCTACCGTCGAGGACACACCATCGAGCTCCACCGGCAAGTGTAAGAAGGCAATGGCAGCTCCACCTGAGACCAAGAAGGTGTCAGCCAAGGAGGATGGCACTGGTGGTACATTTACCATCAGCGCCACTCTTGACCCCAAATAGGAAAGCGCGCTCGTTGCTTTCCTGCGGGCGAATGTCGACGTGTTTGCGTGGCAACCGTCTGATATCCCTGGTGTTCCCAGGAAAGTAATTGAGGACCACCTTGCCGTCTGTCCTCATGCGCGGCCCGTCAAGCAGAGAGTCAGGAAGCAGGCAGTAGAGCGCTAAGAATTCATCGCAGAAGAAATCAAGAAATTGGAAGCAGCAGGCCTTGTCAGAGGAGTACTCCATCCCACGTGGTTGGCCAATCCTGTTGTTGTGCGCAAAGCTAATGGGAAATGGAGACTTTGTATTGACTTCACTGATGTTAATAAAGCTTGTCCCAAAGACCCATTTCCCTTGCCGCGTATTGACCAGATTGTTGACTCCACAGTCGGATGTGATTTGCTTTCATTTCTTGATGCATACTCAGGATACCATCAGATCTTCATGGCAGAAGAAGATGAAGATAAAACCGCATTTATCACCCCATGTGGCACGTACTGCTTCGTAGGGATGCCTTTCGGTTTGAAGAATGCTGGTTCAACATTCTCAAGGGTAGTCCACCATGCTTTTGAGCCGCAAATGCACAGAAATGTGGAAGCTTACATGGATGACATAGTGGTCAAGAGAAAGAACAAAGCGACCTTGATTCAAGATTTAGACGAGACATTTGCAAATCTGCGCAAGATCAACCTCAAGCTTAACCCCGAGAAGTGCGTGTTTGGAGTCCCTTCCGGCAAGCTTCTCGGGTTCTTCGTGTCTCAGCGGGGAATTGAAGCCAATCCCGACAAGATCAAAGCCATCGAGCAGATCGATACACCAAAGCGCGTCAAGGATGTACGAAGGCTTGCCGGTTGCGTGGCTGCTCTCAGCAGGTTTATCTCTAGATCTGCTGAGCGCGCCCTGCCATTTTTCAAAATTTTGAAAAAGGCAGGTCCAATGAAATGGACTCCGGAGGCGGAGGCTGCGCTGCAGGACTTAAAGAGATACCTGTCCTCCACTCCAACACTTGTCGCACCTAAACCGCAAGAGAAGTTGCTGCTGTATATAGCGGCAACCAATCAAGTGGTTAGTGTTGCGTTAGTGGCGGAGAGAGAGGCAGATGATGAGCCAGCAACCACGGCAGATGCATCCAGCGACAAGTAGGGGGCTTCGCCGACAAGCTCTGGTCCCGACAAAGATGGATCTGCGCAGGAGCATGATAAGATGCAGAAGAGAATGGTGCAGCGTCTAGTTTACTTTGTCAGTTCCCTTCTGCAGGGGGCTAGATCAAGGTACTCTGGGTTGCAGAAGTTGCTTTTCGGCCTCCTCATGGCCTCGAGAAAGCTGCGCCATTACTTCCAAGCACATGAAATCACAGTCGTCACTCGCTTTCCGCTGAAGAGGATACTGCAAAATCCAGAAGCAACGGGCAGGATTGTCGAGTGGGCGCTGGAACTGTCAAGCTTTGGCCTCAAGTTTGAGAGCACCCCAGATGAAGAAATTCCAGAAACGAGCATCCCCGTCAAAGAGGCAAGCAAAGAGTGGCTGATGTACTTTGATGGTGCCTTCTCGCTGCAAGGCGCCGGTGCAGGCATGCTGCTTGTCGCACCCACCGGAGAGCACCTCAAGTACGTAGTCCAGATGCACTTTCCCAAAGAGCAAGCAACCAACAATACTACAGAGTATGAAGGATTGCTTGCCGGTCTCAGAATCGCAGCAGACCTTGGGATCAAGAAACTCATTGTCAGGGGTGACTCACAGATTGTCGTCCGACAAGTGAACAAGAACTACTAGAGTCCGTTGATGGAAGCGTATGTTGATGAAGTGAGGAAGCTAGAAAAGCACTTTGACGGCCTACAAATGGAGCATATCCCAAGAGCTCAGAATGATATTGCTGATGGCCTGTCAAAGTGCGCCGCACTGAAGTTACCTGTGGAACCAGGGATCTTTGTGCTTAAATTGACTCAACCGTCCGTAACGCCCTCAACTGGACAAAGCAAGAAGAGGAAGTTGGTTTCCGGCGACTACTTTCCGGCAGAGCTCCCCGAAGCCGCCGCCAAGAAAGTCCCCAAGATCAACACCAAGGATGCTGAGGGGCAGTCTGCTCCGGCAAGCCTTATGGTTTTTTCCGTTGAAGCAGACGCTCCCGACAAGTTATGCTCCGGCAAGCTTGCCGGGGAACATCAAGCTCCGGCAGGGCCGCAAGCCCTTGCCGTAGAAGCGGATGTTCCCGCAGCAGCAAATGTGCCTTTAGTCCTTGTTATTGAGCCACAAGCTCCAGCATGGGCACAGCAGATTGTCCATTTCCTTCAGACAGGAGAACTTCCCGAAGAGCAAGAAGAAGCGGAAAAAGTAGCCCGGCAGTCAAGTATGTACCAGTTTGTCGATAGCATACTGTACAGAAGAAGACTCAACGGTGTGAAATTGAAGTGTATTTGCCGGGAAGATGGACAAAAGTTGTTGGCAGAGGTACATGGAGGCATATGTGGCCACCACATTGGCGCAAGAGCACTCACCGGCAAAGCTTTCCGGCAAGGTTTCTTTTGGCCGACAGCCCTCCAGGATGGAACTGCACAAGTAACCAAGTGTGAAGCGTGCCTGTTCCACTCCAAACAGATACACCAGCCAGCTCAAGCTCTCCAGACGATCCCTTTATCCTGGCCATTTTCGGTCTGGGGGCTCGATATCCTCGGCCCCTTCCCCCGAGCTGTCGGGGGCTTTGAGTACTTGTACGTCGCAATCGACAAGTTCACAAAGTGGCCGGAAGTGCAACCAGTGAGGAAGGTGACAACACAGTCAGCAGTCAAGTTCTTCAGGTCAATCATTTGCCGTTTCGGGATCCCTAACAGGATCATCACCGACAACGGCACACAATTCACGAGCCGCACCTTCACGCAGTACGTCCAAGACCTTGGCGCCAAGGTCTGCTTCGCTTCTGTTGCTCATCCAAGAAGCAACGGTCAAGCAGAGAGGGCAAATGCTGAAGTGTTGCGCGGGCTCAAGACCAGAACTTTCGACAGGCTGCACAGGTGCGGAAGAAACTGAATCGAGGAGCTGCCGGTGGTTCTTTGGTCGATCAGAACGACGCCAAATCGAGCCACTGGCCAGACACCTTTCGCTCTAGTCTATGGAGCAGAGGCAGTTCTCCCCACGGAACTCGTATACGGATCACCTCGAGTGCTCGCTTATGATGAGCTTGAACAAGAACAGCTGCGGCAAGATGACACACTGCTCCTTGAGGAAGATCGTCTTCAGGCTGCTGTATGAGCTGCTTGATACCAGCAAGCTTTGCGCCGCTATCATAGCCGCAAAGTTAAAGCCAGAAGCTTCGAGGAAGGCGACCTTGTTCTTCGGCGCATTCAGTCCGCCAAGAATTCCAACAAGTTGACGCCGAAGTGGGAAGGCCCTTATCGGGTGAGACAAGTCACAAGGCCTGGCGTTGTCCGCCTTGAGACCGAAGATGGCATTCCGGTGAGCAACTCCTGGAACATAGAACATCTTCATAAGTTTTTCCCATAAGGCGCGGTTGCCGGAACCCGTTCCGAAAACCACCTTTTGTACAAGTCTTGCCGTTGTTGCATGTAATCCTTTGTACAAAGCCGGGCGCAGATCCCGTGCATAAGTAAAACCCCATGTGCTCCGCACAGCTTGTCCATTTCATGCGTTAGTTCCTTTCTTGCATACGATTATCTGACACTTTGTTCAGCACCTACATCCGGTAAGCAGTAACGAGCCGAAGAGCTCCATATTATTATTTTCTCTCCTTTCTTTTTCTTTTAAAGGAAAAGAAGGTTCTCTCGCACACAAGTTTGCCGGGGGGAAGGAGAAGATTGTGGTATGGGCCAGGCGTCGTTCAAGCAAAGACTTGCCTTACCGGGAAGCAAATGACTGAAAAGCTAAGTTGCCAAAGTTTGAGCAATCACTTTTAAATTGGCTAGTTGTGCCCTTACTTTGTTTCGAGTCTGCTCAACAGCTTAAGCGTGTTGCATCTAGTCGCGACAAGGTTTCTTGTCGGAAGCAGCACCGCCAGCAGGCTGCTGAAGTTCCGCACTAAGCGCTCGCGGCTCGGGCGCCTGCGCCGACAAGTTCCCTAGAAGCGTAGGGTAAAAACATACAAAGGAAGGAATCTAGTAGAGGAAATAACATTGCAATTGATAACAGAAATAAAGTTATATTACAAGATAACTTGTCGCAGCTCTAACAGACTGTTTTCATAACATGATTAGCAGCGACAAGGGAAAAGAAGAAATGGGCGGCCTAATCTACGCGTCCGCCCTCGACTCTCTTGATCTCGCTCACCTTGTCCACAATGGGTGTGACAAGGGCCTTGAGTGCATCCAGATCGGCGTCAGGCGGCAAGGACCTCAGGACGTTGGTGAAGCTGAGGCCTGGATTGCGGAAGGCTACCTTCATCAGCACCTTCTGGAGAACGCCCGCACAGATTTTGCGCGACTCGTCGGCCAGCTGCTTCGGGATCCTCTCCCGGAGCCGCTGGAGTGTCGTCGCCACGCCCTTGAAGAATAGGCTGAGCTTGGCGCTGGGTTGAAGACTCTCGTCGGAAGGATACCCAAAGTCCTCCATCCCCAGCTGCGCCAGCTCCTCGTTGATGACTGCGGCAATGTTCACCAAACCCTCGGTCCAGTGCTCCACAGTGTCTCTGAACGAGTTCTGGGTAACTGCAATGCTCTCCAGCAGCGCCGCGTCGGCCTTGACCTTCTCCGACAAGGTATTCTCCCGCTCCTTGGTGGCCTCCAGCGTCTGCGTCAGCGTGGCCAGCTTCAGCTCCAGGTCTGCTTTGGAATCCTTGGCGGTGCTGAGCTCCTTGCCCCTCTCAGCGAGAAGGCCTTGCAGCTCACCATGGGCGGCAGCATCTTTCTCACGCTCACGCTTGAGTGCGGCAAGCTCCTCGCCGCTCTTCCCAATATCGGCCTCCAGCTGCGCCACCTTCTCCTCTAGCTCTTTCTTGGCGTCCTCTGCAGTTGCCGCGGCGTCCTTTGCCTCCTTGAGCGCCCCGCCAAGTGCTTGCTCACTCTCGGCGAGCTCTTCCTCGTAGCTGTCGAGGTTGGCCTTCCGCTGCACTAGTTCACCTTCCCGCGCGGACTGCTTCTCGGCAGCCAGCCTTTGTTCCTCCTCAGCCTCGGCCCTCTCGAGAAGAAAGGCCGTGCGCTCCTCGTCGACTCGCTCCCGCTCCTGCGCCAGGGACCGGAGAGCTTCTTGATTTTGGCCCCGGAGCTCCTCCGCGCGCTTTTCCATATCAACTCCCGCCTTCGCGACAAGCGCTTCCCGGGAAGCCAGCTTGGCTTGCCGGGTGCGGTAGAGTGACAGCAGCTTCCGCAGCAGCTGCTCCTCCTCAGGCTCGCCACTACTGCTGTCGGGCGCGTCAACCAATGACAGTCCAGCAGAGGCGAGCACCTCCCCGTCAAAAGTCTCCCCCTCGACCGGCGCCCTGGAGCTCGACGCCCAGGGTAGCTTGATGAAGATATTGTCACCGGCCTGCAAGTAGGCGCCGGGCTGGGGCTCCTCGGAGCCCGGCTCCGTAGAAGCGGCAGAGGGATCGGCGGTCGGTGTAGCGCCCGGTGCTCCTGCGGCCTCAGGGTCGTCAGTGCGATCGCCCGACCCCTCGCTGGCTTCCGCAGCAGCAGCCCCGACGGCCTCCTCGCCGGCGGTCTCATCAGCACCGGCACCTTCCTCGCCGGCACCCTCTGTCTACATTGGCTCAGCCGTAGATGGGTCTGAAGAACGAGGAAGGGAGGAAAATCAATCAAAAATCCAAGAAAGGAAAAATGGAAGAAGCAGAACCCAAGGGAAAGTTACTGGGCAAGTGGATTACCTACGCCAAGATCTTCAGTTGCAGCCTAGGTCGCCGCAAGATCAGCAGTGCCGTCCCTTGCCGGAGAGTCCCCCCTTGCCGGAGAGCGCTCCCTTGCCGGGGACTCCTCCCTTGGCGGCGCAGTCGAAGCAGGTGGCACTTCGGGACCGGCCTCCGGGCGCTCCTGATGAGGCTGCTCTGCTCCTGCACAAGTCAACAAGCAAGATGTCAACAAAGGAAAAAGCACTCAAGCGCGCCCGATAGCAGAAGGCTAAACTATGAACTTACGCTGGGCGCTACGCTGGGGGCTGCTCTGAGGGGTAATTGCCGGGTCCATCAAGGTGGTCTCGGGCCCACCTCCTGCTAACACGATGGGGTCATCCTCGATGACGATCACCGCGGCCTTGGCCCTCTTCGCCGCTCTCCGGGCCAGCGTCCTGAAAAGAAAGGAGTCCAGATTGGAGCAAGTCAGATACAAGATATAAACAGCAAGATTGAAGAACTACAAGAGCACCAAAGAAACTCACTCTTCTTCCTCCTCGTAGGAGCTGAGCGCGGAAAGATCGAAGTCCGGCCGTCCTCCGGTGCGGCGAGGTGGAGGAGTAGGATCCCTTGCCCGCTTGGCGGGCGCAGTGTTAGTGGCCCGGGAAGATCCCGCTCCAGTTGCCGCTGTTGCGTGAGGCGCTCCCGCGGCAACATTGCTTGCCGCGGTAGAGCGCGTCGCGCGGCTCGGTGGCTGTGGAGCCGGCTGCCGCCCCACTGCGCCCTCGGCCCTGCGAAGGCGCCTCCTAGGCGGGACCAGGGGCTCCGCCTGCGGCAAGTTCTCTGAAGGCTCAGCCTCCTCCTCGCCGGCCTCGCTCGGCTCGGCTTCGGAACCGGCAGGCTCCTCCTCGCCCATGAACTCCGCGCGTTCGACAAGGTTTGCCGCCTCTGTAGCCTCCGCCTCCTCCACAGTAAACCCAAACACACCCGCAGCAGCTGCGGCCGCTGCCTCTTCCGCCCTAGTAGCGATGAGCTGCAGCTCCTCGTCGGTGGTGTCACGGGTGAGGCTCTTCTGCTCGTCAGCGCGGACCGGCACTTCCTCCAAGGTGTCGAAGAACGCTCGCACAATGTCATCCGCAAGCTCTTGCCAAGTTGGGACGATGCCGTGTGAATCGCACAACGGCATCATGGCGCGGATCCGGTCAAGCGAAGAGTTATTGCACAAAGGAACTACGCCCCTCGGCAGTGTGAATGGGTGCTGGGGGTCGCGTTTGAATAATTCCAAGAGCATTGCGTCCAACTCCAAGACGGTGAAGTTGTAGTTGAGGCCCGGCCGCAGCCTCATGATGTCCGCCGAATTCTTGAATTCCCAGGCGGGCCTCCCCCTCTCCTGCAGGGGGGCAATGCGGCGGCGGAGGAAATCTTCCCCGACAGCACCTACGGTGAGCCCGGCAAGCCTGAGGCGAAGAACCCTAGTGATGGCGATCTTCAGCCTCTCGTCTTCCGGGGCCACGTTGCTCCAGTCATTGCCGCGCACTATTGGAGTTTGGCGCACGGCGGTGAAGGGCTGCGGATTCTCCTCGACGATCCAGCACCACTCCGCTCTCCACTCCTCCCACTTGCTGCGGAGCTCACCCTCCAAGTACGCCTCTTTCTTGCCGACTCTCGAGACCCAGGCAATCCCTCCGGCAAGCGGCTCTCCTCTCTCTACCCGAGGTATGAAGAAGTGGCGAAAAAGGGCTACACTAGGGTGGACTCCGACAAAGTTTTAGCACAAATGTGCGAAAACTGCCATGGTCAGGACAGCGTTGGGGGTGAATTCAAGGAGGCGGAAGCCATATGTGTTCATAATGTCACAAAAGAACTCCGAGAAGGGCGGGCAGAGCCCGCAATAGAAGAATAGCGGGAAGAACGGGTACCCGTTTGGAGCCAACTCCGAGGCAGCGGCTCGGAGTACCCTTGTGCGCGGATGCGCACGCGTCTCCGTCGCCCAAAAGAGGTAGAAGTACTCCCTCAGCTCCTGCACGCCGAGCTGGGGGGTGAAGATCGCCCGCTCCTTCCGCAGCGCCGCGAGCCGCTGCGTCTCGGCCGACTTCACACCCTTTCCCTTGTCGGCTTTCGGGGCCATGGCAGAGGTGGTGGGGAAGGTCGACGGCGTGGTGATGCTGGTGGCAATGGGGGGGAGCGCTCCTCTCTCGGCTTCGAGAAGAAGGGGGGAGCGGCGGAGTTTGTGAAGAAGGAGTAGCAGCAACCAGCGAGGGGGACCGAACTGCCTCTGTTTCCTCTGCTTATAAAGAGGGACGGGGCGGACGTTTCGGCCTTCCGCTTAAACAACCACCCACGATCTCTCCCACCATGCCGCATTCAACGCGTGCCGTTATGGGAGAGCGCGGTGGATACGGAACAAGATTTGGCGTGGCCCAGCCCGCGTGTGCCCGTGCCCAAGACAGCTGATCCACGAACACCAATGGGGCCCGCGGACCGGGCCCCTTTTGGTTCGGCGGGGGGCGGAGGTCGCACGAAGAGCAGATCGAGGCGAGGCACACAAGCAGTTTACCCAGCTTCGGAGCTCTCCGGAGTGATAACACTCCTACTGCTGCTTGTCTGGTTGTATTATCTGGTGTTCTTGCTCTTGAGCGAGAGAGTATGATGTTTTCTGGGCTACGAATGAATCGAAGCAAACTATCTGAACCTCCTCTACGTTGCGCATGTGCCTCCTTTTATACGCTAAAGGGGTCACCGACAGGTAGCAACGCAGAGGAGGGTAAAAACGTAAAAAGCGAGGTAGTTGATACAGTTGCTTGTACAGTGCACCCTACCTAACCCTGACGGCAGGGGACAAGGGCATTAAATGCCCGTCTGAGTCGCCCGAACAGTGCAGAAAAGGACCGTTAGGGGCGCCACCGTTCGCCATGATGGCGATCTTGTCAGCTTCGCATGCCACTGCGCACCGCTGGCTGCACAGCCTCCCGCCACGCGCGCCCGGAGAGGCCCCCAGAGCGACACGTTGGTGAATGTGCTGGAGCGTGGGCGCAGAGTGGCCGCCTGCCGCGGCAAGCGCCTTGCCGCTGTTGTTATCTCGCCGGGTCCAGAAGCTCGTCGCTCACCGGGCCTCGGTGTACCTTGTTTAGTCTTCCCGGCAAGCTCCTCTTGCCGGGGCCTTGTTGCCTTGCCGGAGCGCGTGGCGCGTCGCGGCAAGTTCCTTGGAGCGCCTTGGTTGGCCTTCCCGGCAAGCTCCTCTTGCCGGGGTCTTGTCTCCTTAGCTTAAATACTTTGTTCTTGGATGGCTCCAAGGAAACCTTGGGGGATCTTGGCGTTCGCCCGGCAAGCCTTTGCCACGGGGTGCTACAACTGCCCGTGCACAAGTTCGGGGTACTAGGGTACCCCTATTCTAGTACACCGACACATCTTGAGTATCTAGTACCTGGATTATCTTGTGAATCTCATCGTGTTATTCTAAAATTAATTTTATTGGGTTTTGTTTAATGATGATGCTTAATTGGGATTGAAAATGTTGTCAACCATTCTCAATGTTTAACAACCACCATGATAGTTAAATAAAATTTATTCCTTTGCAGTAGGGAAAAATTGGCTTTACGCAAAACTATAACCATAGAGCTTTCCACCAGCCAAATATGCATGAAGTATAGTATTATTCTTTCATTGCTCTCTATGTGTTACATTGCCAGCATATTCCATGTGCTGATCCGATTCGGGCTGCAATGTTCATGTTGTAGACTTTTCAGACGATGATTAAGGTGCCTTTAGGTCGTGGTTCTATACTTAGTGATGCTGTTGGAGTTGATGGACTCACTTATCTTCCAAGCCTTCCGCTGTTATTGTTATTAGATGGCCTTAAGCCATATTTATTGTAGTAAGTCCTCTTTTGAGACACTCGATGTAATAAGTGTGTGATTGCTACTCTGTTATAAATCCTTCAAGTACTGTGTGGTGTCAGCATTACTGATCCAGGGATGACACCTGAGCACAGAGATTGGACCGTTTGAGGTCTGGTCGCTACAAGATGGTATCAGAGCACACGCTGACTGTAGGACATGACCACTAAGCTAAAAGACCTAGATCACTACTCACTCTCTTCTCTTTCTGACTTCTCATCTTTTCTACTCTTTTAGGATGGCGGATGCAAGGAACAAGTTCACGCAACCGGATGAAGATACATCCTTTGGACGTCACTTGAAGGAAGTCACTAGATACCTGAACATAGGAGTACCAAGCTTCGGGACTTACAAGGCCACTTTACCTGAAGAAGAGCGCTGGATGATTCAAGTTCAAGTTCCAGGAAGGGCGTTCATGCCAGTCACTGAGCCCATAGAGTTTTCTTTTGACGCACCAACCTGGAGTCTAGGAAAGAGCATGGTAACTCACATCGCCATGGGACATATTGGTGAAGTTTATCGCTATGATCTCAAGGATACTATCTACCAGATTTGTGGGCGCCGAGATGAGCACTGGGAGATGATCAGCACCAGGAAGGATAGATCAATTGCAGCTTTTATCCAGGAGTTGAACTAGCACATTCGACGTCAGGAGAACTAGATGTGCGCCGACATGATAGATCTGAAGAAGGCAAGGACAAGAATCAAGGAACTGGAGGAAGAACTCAAGGCTACACTTTAAGATTATGAAGAGGAAATCAAAGTATTAGTGGAGAAGAATGACGATTTGATCAAGAAGATCAGAATATTTATGGGAGGCCCTACACAAGTATAAGAAGACAAAGAACCCAAGGAGATTCGCCCAGAAGACTACATTATCATCGACGACACCGACTCGGATCCAGATGATAGCGATGATGACTATGTGGATGAAGCGGATATAATGGAGTCTGCAACCGAAGAATATTTTTAGTAGACCACCTCATCAGTAGTAGTACTAGTAGTCCACCATGTAAATATAGTAGTCCGAGCACTTTTGCGATAGTTAGATCGATTGTATGCCCTTGATTGATTGAATGAAGTGAATTGTTTGCTTTTGCCTCATGTGCATATGGGTAGTGTTTTCTCTCTACACCCCTCTCTATTCTTAAATCTCATCTTCTCTAAACCCTCAGATGCCTTCGAGACGTGACCCCGGATTTACCTTCCCACCAGAGCTCACTCACTTGATCCAGCAGCAGAACACATTGATGCAGTTGCTAGTCCAGAATCAGAATGAGGGGAACAACAACAACAACAACAACAACCCACCACCACCACCACCACCTGTTGATCACTTAGCCCGTTTTCTTAGGCTGAATCCGCCGATGTTTTCCAGTAGTACCGAACTGATAGTAGCAGATGATTGGCTCCACAAGACCGCAAGGGAGTTGACCACCGCAGGATGCACAGATGCGGAAAAGGTGAAGTTTGCCGCACATCAGCTTGAAGGACCCGCAACATCATGGTGGGAGAATTTCACAGCCACTTTCCATGTCGACACTGTCACGTGGGACCAGTTTCAGCAGGCTTTCCGTACTGCCCTTGTTTCAGCAGGAGCTATGGCCATGAAGAAGCGAGAGTTTCACAACTTGCTCCAAGGAGGAAGGACAGTTGGTCAGTATGTGGAGGACTTTAGTAAGTTAGCACGTTATGCCCCAGATGACGTAGCTACGGATGCAGCTAAGCAGGAGAAGTTTCTGGAAGGACTGAATGATCAGTTGAGCATGCAGTTGATAGTAGCAACCTTCAACAACTACCAGGAGTTGATAGAACATGCTCTTATGATTGAAGGGAAGCAGCAGCAGATTGAGAACCGCAAGAGGAAGTATGGACAAGGGAACTACAATTCAGGAGCTCAGCAAAAGCCACGTTTTACCCCTAGACCGGGAGGACATTTTTAGCATACCAATGGAGGAGGTAGATCGCACAATCACAATGGCACCAAGAATGGTAATGGGAATGGAGGAAGCAATGGCCAAAACTGAACCAATCCCAGCCAAGAGAGACCTGAGCCAAGTCACTTTCTCTAAGTGCCAGAAGACCGGACATTATGCCAATGAATGTCCTGAATCCTAGAATGGAAATGGAAATGGAAGCTCTGGGAAGAAGCTGAAGCCTTTCGATAGGGGATAGGTGAACCACGTTAACGTGGAGGAGGTTGACGAGCAGGCAGATGCAGTAATCGGTAAGTTTTTGGTTAAGTCATTTACTACACTCGTTCTTTTTGATACTGGTGCATCGCATTCATACATATCAAGGGGATTTGTGGATAAGTATAATCTGCCCACCAAAGTTCTTAGAACACCTATGTTAGTAAGCTCACCAGGAGCGGAGTATATGGCTAGCCAAGGATGTTTTCAAATGCCATTGAGTATAGGTACGCATGTGTTTCCCTCGGATTTAATCATATTGGATTCTCAAGGATTGTATGTAATTCTGGGTATGGATTGGCTATCGATGTATGGAGGAAACATCGATTGCGCCAGTACGTCAATTTTGCTTAAAGGGAGAAGGATCAAGTATGTATCCCGACATGTGCCAAAAAGGACTCAAGTAAATTGTTTAACAGGAGTTGTGCAGGAGGAAGTACCAGTGGTGAAGGATTTCCTTGATGTATTTCTAGAGGAGTTGCCAGGCATGCCACCGGATAGAGATGTTGAGTTTTTGATTGAGCTTTTGCCAGGCACAAGGCCAATATCTAAGAGACCATATAGGATGCCCGCAAAGGATTTGATGGAGATTAAGAAGCAGATTAAGGAGTTACTGAATAAAGGATATATTCGCCCAAGTTCTTCGCTTGGGGATCGCCAGTACTTCTAGTGGAGAAGAAGGATGGATCGTTAAGGATGGTTGTTGATTATCAAGGATTGAATGAAGTAACCATCAAGAATAAGTACCCACTACCGATGATCAATGATCTGTTTGATCAATTGCAAGGAGCTAAGGTATTTCCAAGATCGATATGCGATCAGGATACCATCAGTTGAAGATTAGAGAATAGGATATACCTAAGACAGCTTTTACCACCAGGTATGGGTTGTACGAGTGTACCGTTATGTCATTTGGTCTGACTAACGCACCTGCATATTTTATGAACATGATGAACAAAGTATTCATGGGGTTTTTGGATAAGTTCGTCGTGGTGTTCATTGATGATATCCTGGTATACTCGAAGAATGAGGAGGAGCATAAGGAAGTTGGATTTCTCGGACACGTTATATCTGGAGAAGGTATAGCAGTAGATCCCACCAAGGTTGACACTGTGACAAATTGGGAAGCCCCAACAACAGTTGGAGAAATCCGGAGTTTTCTTGGACTCGCAGCATACTACCGGAGATTTATTGAAAATTTGTCAAAGATTGTGAAGCCTATGAAGGAGTTGTTGAAAAAGGATACCAAGTTCATATGGACTGAGGAATGTGAGGCTAGTTTCCAGGAGTTGAAGAAACGTTTGGTTACATCACCTGTGTTGATTTTGCCAGATCAAACCAAGGATTATGAGGTGTATTGCGATGCTTCACGTCGAGGACTTGGAGAAGTGCTTATGCTAGAAGGAAGAGTTGTTTCATATGCCTCACGACAGCTTAAGCCTCATGAGTTGAATTATGCTGCGCATGATTTGGAGTTAGCAGCCGTAGTGCATGCATTGAAGACCTAGAGACATTTTCTCATTGGAAATCATTGTGAGGTGTACACGGATCACAAGAGTTTGAAGTATATTTTCACACAGAAGGAGTTGAATCTCAGGCAAAGGAGATGGTTGGAGCTCATCAAGGATTATGATATGAGAATGCATTATCACCCCGGAAAGGCTAACGTAGTAGCTGACGCGTTGAGTCGTAAAAGCCATGTCAACACACTAATGACGGGAGATTTACCAAGGGAGTTAGCCGAAAATCTTCGAGAGCTATGTTTGGAAATAGTTCCAAGAGGCTATGTAGCAGCATTGGAGATTCAGTCTACTTTGATGGATAAGATCAGAGAAGCCCAGAAGACTGACAAGGAGATTGCCTCTATAAAGGAGAAAATGAGCAAAGGAAAAGCTAAGGGATTTCGTGAGGGTGAGCACGATACCTTATGGTTTGAAGACCGTGTTGATGTGCCTAATGATTCGGAGATCAGGAAGTTAATTCTGCAAGAGGCCCATGATTCACCATATTCGATTCACCCAGGAAATACCAAGATGTATTTGGATTTGAAGGATACCTTCTGGTGGACCGGAATGAAGAAGGATATTGCGGAGTATGTAGCAGTGTGTGATGTATGCCAGAGGGTAAAGGCAGAGCATCAGAAGCCAGCAGGATTGCTACAGCCATTGCCGATACCAGAGTGGAAGTGGGATAAGTTAGGCATGGATTTTATTACGGGTATACCCAGAACTTGTTCAGGCTATGACTCGATATGGGTTGTAGTCGATCATTTGACAAAGGTAGCTCATTTCATTCTAGTGAAGACTACCTATACTAATGCTAAGTTGGCAAAGATATACATGACCAGGATCGTCTGTTTGGATGGAGTTCCAGGGAGCATTGTATCAGATAGAGGAACCCAGTTTACCTCAAAGTTCTGGAATCAGTTGCATGAAACTTTGGGTACCAGGCTAGAATTCAGTACAGCTTTCCATCCGCAGAAAGATGGACAAACCGAGAGAGTCAATCAGATTTTGGATGATATGCTGAGAGCTCTGCGCTAGATTACGGATCTAGTTGGGACGAGAATTTTCCATATGCAGAGTTCTCCTATAACAACAGTTATCAATCAAGTTTAAAGATGGCCCCTTTTGAAGCATTGTACGGAAGGAGGTGCAGGACCCCACTATCATGGGATGAAGTTGGAGACCGCCAGTTGTTTGGATCGGATCTGATTAAGGAGTATGAACAGAAAGTGAAATTGATTCACGATAGGCTCAAGGTAGCTCAGTCCAGGCAGAACAGCTACGCAGATTCTAAACGCAAGGAGACAATTTACGAAGTCGGAGACCCAGTTTATCTTCGAGTATCTCCACTTCGCGGAGTTAAGCGCTTTGGAGTTAAGGGAAAGTTATCGCCATGTTTTGTAGGACCATACAAAGTTTTGGAGCGTATGGGAGAAGTAGCCTATAAGTTGGAATTACCCGAAGGATTGTCAGGAGTTCACAACGTGTTCCACGTTTCCCAGTTGAAGAAGTGCCACGTGGAGATGGCTGATATACCGCTGAGAGATACAGTGCCACTGGACGCTATTCAGTTGGACAGTGATTTGACCTATGAGGAGAAACCAGTCAAGATTTTAGAGTATGCCAGTCGAGTCACCTGCAGCAAGGTTATCAAGTTTTGCAAAGTTCGGTGGAGCCACCACACGGAGGATGAAGCCACCTGGGAGCGAGATGAAGATTTGCTAAAGGACCACCATCACCTGTTTTCTAGCCAACCCGAATCTCGAGGGCGAGATTCATCTTAATGGGGGTAGGTTTGTAACATCCCAAATTTTCAAATTGGAATGTTACACACTAGATCATCATTTGCATATCATATTTTATTGCATTTTGGCTGATCCTAGAAAATTCTACGCAACTCAAGGACCCTCGGATAGAGTTGGGGATTTCGTTATGTTCATATTTGAGTTTTCTCAAATTTTGAAAGTAGGATCATTTGATTTTATTTATTTTATCTTCAATTATTTCTCTTATCAAAATATGAGAGAGGGAATAAAATGACTTTCCCAAAATAAATAAATATTGAGGATTTAATAAAAAAATCAAATAAGATTTTATTTTGGTTTTATTTGCTATTTTATTTGAATTTAGGAAAATGCGCGTTTTTCAAAATTGCATTTAGGCCCCAAATAAATGTTCATCCTGTGCGGCTTGATTTTAGAAGCCGGGGAAAATTCATTTTGGGATTTTTGGAGTCCGTTTATTTGTCGTTTTGTTTTTTTCTGAGCGTAACTATTTATAAAAAAATGCAACCAACCTACCGGGCCATGTCCGACCTGGACACTTGGCTCGGCCGGCTTTATAAGCCGGGGAGGCCCAGCCAGACCCCCCCCAAACCCTAGCCGCCTAGCC
>NC_041392.1:633114025-633131981 GCF_002162155.2 Triticum dicoccoides | reverse complement strand
GCCGCTCCGCGCCGCCTGCCGCCCCGCCGGACCGCCGCCCCGCCGCCCTGCCGCTCGCCGGAGGTAGACCTCGCCGTGCCGGTTTTTCTTGAAAGACCGATCGGTTTTCCGTCGGTTTTGTTCGGTTGTTTTAGTTTCGTTTTTTTAATAGATCGGTTGTTCCGGTTTATTTATTTAGCGAGCATTCACTTGTTCGTTCGTTTTAATGAACGTGTTCATCATTTAGATCCAGTTAACGAACGCCCGTTTGTTAATCTGTTCGTCGTTTTCTTTTTCTTGGATTAAATCCGCGGTTTTCCTGATCGCGATTCCTGATCCGTTTTTCGTTCTAGTATAACTTTTCGCTCGTTTATCGGAATCAAGCGATTCAAGCGCCTGGAGTTTCGTCTCGAAACCCTCTTTCCATTTAACCAACTCAACCAAGTTTTTGCCACTGTAAAAATTGCCCTAGATCTAGAATAGTAAATGAAGCTTGTTTCTTTTGCCGTTTGTCTTTCGTTGCTTCGTTCGATTTGATTCTTTTTGCCAACCGAAGTTCTTAAGTTGAACTTTCTGGTTAGATCTCTTATTTGAGTTTTACTTGTGCATTAGTTGAGTACTTATTGTATGCTTGTTTGTTTGCGATAGAGTACCCGGAGTGCGTAGCTTGCTACTTCGAATCGCTAGGTTTCGCGGATCATCAGCAAGGCAAGTAACACATTGATCATAGTTCCAATTAGCCAGTTTTATTGCATTAGATCAATCCTCACACATTGCATAATTAGGATCTAATTAAATTGTGGGTTTGGGAAGTAGTTGAGGTAGTGCCTATTACCTTTTTATTATCAAACCATTGGGAGTTACTTCTACATTTGCTTATTATGCCATGCTATGCTAGTAGTCGTGAATTGGGTGAGTGAAATCGATGACAGATGTGAGATTGTTAAATTAAAGGTTTATCTAAGGTGGCAACTTACATACACATCTGGGTGGATTGAGGCACCTGGGTATTCCAGCGATTGCCTGTTTTCTTTTGGACCGCCACCCAGGCTCAAAGGGATCATGAGATTATTCATGCTAGAAACTTCTGTGTGCAGCCACAAGCTATTATGGGCTCTAGCATAGTTGATTAAGTCATGCGAACTCTTAAAGTGGTAGACTAGCAGATGTAGGGGAAAGTAGGTCTAACGGTCTACCCGATCGTAAGGTGCTAGCGCTTCTGAAAGACTATGTCTCGGTCATCCGTTTCTCAAACACCAAGTAGTGCGAGAAATCAAACCAATCTCATCATGTTATTATAAAATTAATTTTGTTGAGTTTTGTTTAATGATGATGCTTAATTGGGATTGAGAATGCTGTCAACCATTCTCAATGTTTAACAACCACCATGATAGTTAAATAAAATTTATTCCTTTGCAGTAGGGAAAATTGGCTTTACGCAACACTGTAATCATAGAGCTTTCCACCAGCCAAATGTGCATGAAGTATAGTCTTATTCTTTCATTGCTCTCTATGTGTTACATTGCCAGCATATTCCATGTGCTGACCCTTTTCGGGCTGCTACATTCATGTTGCAGACTTTTCAGACGACGATTAAGGTACCTTTAGGTCGTGGTTCTATACTTAGTGATGCCGTTGGAGTTGATGAACTCACTTATCTTCCAAGCCTTCCACTGTTATCGTTATTAGATGGCCTTAAGCCGTATTTATTGTAATAAGTCCCTTTTGAGACACTCGATGTAATAAGTGTGCGATTGTTACTCTGTTATAAATCCTTCAAGTACTGTGTGGTGTCAGCATTACTGATCTAGGGATGACACCTGAGCACAGAGATTGGACCGTTTGAGGTCTGTTCGCTACAGCCCTCCACCCTCGTGGGCCCCTCGTGGCTTCCCATGATGTATTTCTTCCACCTATATATATCCATATACCCTAAAACGATCGGGGAGCATAATAGATCGGGAGTTCCGCAGCCAGAAGCCTCCGTAGCCACCGAAAACCAATCTAGACCCGTTCCGGCACCCTGCTGGAGGGGGAATCCCTCTCCGGTGGCCATCTTCATCATCACGGTGCTCTCCATGACGAGGAGGGAGTAGTCCGCCCTCGGGGCTGAGGGTATGTACCAGTAGCTATGTGTTTGATCTCTCTCTCTCTCTCTCTCTCTCTCTCGTGTTCTTGATTTGGCACGATCTTGATGTATCGCGAGCTTTGCTATTCTAGTTGGATCTTATGTTTCTTCTCCCCCTCTACTCTCTTGTAATGGATTGAGTTTTCCCCTTGAAGTTATCTTATCGGATTGAGTCTTTAATGATTTGAGAACACTTGATGTATGTCTTGTCGTGCGTATCTGTGGTGATAATGGGATACCATCTGATTCACTTGATGTATGTTTTGGTGGCCAACTTGCGGGTTCCGCCCATGAACTTATGCATAGGTGTTGGCACACGTTTTCGTCTTGATTCTCCGCACTACAAAAAAAAAACACATCCGTGACATTTTGGGCCGAACGAATTTTTTTCCTGTCATACATATGACACTTCTATGATGATAATTGTGACAAAACCTGGTATCATCATAGATGTGGTGGGCTCCTACTTCTATGACAAAAAATCATGACAGAAAATGGGCTTTTCATCCTGGGCGGGCCGGAGACGCACCTGCATGACATTCTTTGGGCCGTCCATGACGGAAAAAACCGTGGTAGAAGCGAGGGGGAGGAAAATTTCGGGGAGTTCCCGGTTACGATGGGAGGTCGGGGGCCGAGCGATGCGCGTTTCTCTCGTACACGTACACGCGTGTGTGCGAGGCGTTGGCTCTAACTGAACCCGAGCGAGGCGTTGGGCTCTAACTGAACCCGAGCGATTGCACTACAGGCTACGCCTTACTGAACCCGAGCGATCAATCGATGGCTGTTAACTGAACCCTATAGAGTGATTCCTTGGCTACTGCTGCTAACTGAAGCCGATCGATGGGATGAACAGTGAGCGTTGCGGGGGGTTTGGATGAACAGTGAGCGTGTTGGGGAACGTAGTAATTTCAAAAATTTCTACGCATATGCAAGATCATGGTGATGCATAGCAACGAGAGGGGAGAGTGTTGTGTACGTACCCTCATAGACCGAAAGCGGAAGCGTTAGCACAATGCGGTTGATGTAGTCGTACGTCTTCACGGCCTGACCGATCAAACACCGAAACTACGGCACCTCCGAGTTCTAGCACACGTTCAGCTCGATGACGATCCCCGCACTCCGATACAGCAAAGTGTCGGGGAAGAGTTCCGTTAGCACGACGGCGTGGTGACGATCTGGATGTTCTACCGTCGCAGGGCTTCGCCTAAGCATCGCTACAATATTATCGAGGATTGTGGTGGAGGGGGGCATCGCACACGGCTAAGAGAACGATCACGAAGATCAACTTGTGTGTCTATGGGGTGCCCCTGGCCACGTATATAAAGGAGTGGAGGAGGGGAGGGGCCGGCCCTCTCTATGGCGCGCCCTAGGGGAGTCCTACTCCCACCGGGAGTAGGATTCCCCCTTTCCTAGTAGAACTAGGAGCCCTTCCAAGTATTAGGAGTAGGAGGGAAGGAAAGAGAAGGGAAAAGGAGAAGGAAGGAAGGGGGCGCCCCCCTTCTCTAGTCCAATTCGGACCAGACCAAGGGGAGGGGCGCAGCCACCCTTCAGGCCCTTTTCCTTCTTTCCCGTATGGCCCAATAAGGCCCAATACGTATTCCCGTAACTCTCTGGTACTCCGAAAAATACCCGAATCACTCGGAACTTTTCCGATGTTCGAATATAGTCGTCCAATATATCGATCTTTACGTCTCGACCATTTCGAGACTCCTCGTCATGTCCCCGATCTCATCCGGGACTCCGAACTCCTTCAGTACATCAAAACTCATAAACTCATAATATAACTGTCATCAAAACCTTAAGCGTGCGGACCCTACGGGTTCGAGAACAATGTAGACATGACCGAGACACGTCTCCGGTCAATAACCAATAGCGGAACCTGGATGCTCATATTGGCTCCCACATATTCTACGAACATCTTTATCGGTCAGACCGCATAACAACATATGTTGTTCCCTTTGTCATCGGTATGTTACTTGCCCGAGATTCGATCGTCGGTATCACAATACCTAGTTCAATCTCGTTACCGGCAAGTCTCTTTACTCGTTCCGTAATACATCATCCCGCAACTAACTCATTAGTTGCAATGCTTGCAAGGCTTAAGTGATGTGTATTACCGAGTGGGCCCAGAGATACCTCTCCGACAATCGGAGTGACAAATCCTAATCTCGAAATACGCCAACCCAACAAGTACCTTCGAAGACACCTATAGAGCACCTTTATAATCACCCACTTACGTTGTGACGTTTGGTGGCACACAAAGTGTTCCTTCGGTAAACGGGAGTTGCATAATCTAATAGTCATAGGAACATGTATAAGTCATGAATAAAGCAATAGCAAAAAACTAAACGATCAAGTGCTATGCTAATGGAATGGGTCAAGTCAGTCACATCATTCTCCTAATGATGTGATCCCATTAATCAAATGACAACTCATGTCTATGGTTAGGAAACATAACCATCTTTGATCAACGAGCTAGTCAAGTAGAGGCATACCAGTGACACTCTGTTTGTCTATGTATTCACACATGTATTATGTTTCCGGTTAATACAATTCTAGCATGGATAATAAACATTTATCATGATATAAGGAAATAAATAATAACTTTATTATTGCCTCTAGGGCATATTTACTTCAGTCTCCCACTTGCACTAGAGTCAATAATCTAGTTCGCATCGCCATGTGATTTAACATCAATAGTTCACATCACCATATGATTAACACCCATAGTTCACATCGACATGTGACCAACACCCAAAGGGTTTACTAGAGTCAATAATCTAGGTCACATCGCTATGTGATTAACACCCAAAGAGTACTGAGGTGTGATCATGTTTTGCTTGTGACAGAAGTTTAGTCAACGGGTCTGCCACATTCAGATCCGTAAGTATTTTGCAAATTTCTCTGTCAACAATGCTCTGCATGGAGCTACTCTACCTAATTGCTCCTACTTTCAATATGTATCCAGATTGAGACTTAGAGTCATCTGGATCAGTGTTAAAACTTGCATCGACGTAACCCTTTACGACGAACCTTTTGTCACCTCCATAATCGAGAAACATATCCTTATTCCACTAAGGATAATTTTGACCAATGTCCAGTGATCTACTACTAGATCACTATTGTACTCCCTTGCCAAATTCAGGGCAGGGTATACAATAGGTCTGGTACACAGCATGGCATACTTTATAGAACTTATGGCTGAGGCATAGGGAATGACTTTCATTCTCTCTCTATCTTCTGCCGTGGTCGGGCTTTGAGTCTTACTCAATTTCACACCTTGTAACATAGGCAAGAACTCTTTCTTTGACTATTCCATTTTGAACTACTTCAAAAACTTGTCAACGTATGTACTCATTGAAAAACTTAACAAGCGTCTTGATCTATTTCTATAGATCTTGATGCTCAATATGTAAGCAGCTTCACCGAGGTATTTCTTTGAAAAACTCCTTTCAAACATTCCTTTATGCTTTGTAGAATAATTCTACATTATCTCCGATCAACAATATGTCATTCACATATACTTATCAGAAATGTTGTAGTGCTCCCACTCACTTTCTTGTAAATACAGGCTTCACCGCAAGTCTGTATAAAACTATATGCTTTGATCAACTTATCAAAGCGTATATTCCAACTCCGAGATGCTTGCACTAGTCCATAGATGGATCGCTAGAGTTTGCATATTTTGCTAGTACCTTTAGGATTGACAAAACCTTCTGGTTGCATCATATACAACTCTTCTTTAATAAATCCATTAAAGAATGCAGTTTTGTTTATCCATTTGCTAGATTTCATAAAATGCGGCAATTGCTAACATGATTCGGACAGACTTAAGCATAGATACGAGTGAGAAACTCTCATCGTAGTCAACACCTTGAACTTGTCAAAAACCTTTTTGCGACAATTCTAGCTTTGTAGATAGTAACACTACTATCAGCATCCGTCTTCCTCTTGAAGATCCATTTAATCTCAATGGCTTGCTGATCAATGGGCAAGTCAATCAAAGTCCATACTTTGTTCTCATACATGGATCTCATCTCAGATTTCATGGCCTCAAGCCATTTCGTGGAATCTGGGCTCATCATCGCTTCCTCATAGTTCATAGGCTCGTCATGGTCAAGTAACATGACCTCCAGAACAGCATTACCGTACCACTCTGGTGCGGATCTCACTCTGGTTTACCTACGAGGTTCGGTAGTAACTTGATCCGAAGTTACATGATCATCATCATTAGCTTCCTCACTAATTGGTGTAGTAGTCACAGGAACAGATTTCTGTGATGAACTACTTTCCAATAAGGGAGTAGGTACAATTACCTCATCAAGTTCTACTTTCCTCCCACTCACTTCTTTCGAGAGAAACTCCTTCTCTAGAAAGGATCCATTCTCAGCAACGAATATCTTGCCTTCGGATTTGTGATAGAAGGTGTACCCAACATTTTCTTTTGGGTATCCTATGAAGACGCACTTCTCCGATTTGGGTTTGAGCTTATCAGGTTGAAACTTTTTCACATAAGCATCGCAACCTCAAACTTTAAGAAACGACAGCTTAGGTTTCTTGCCAAACCATAGTTCATACGGTGTCGTCTCAATGGATTTAGATGGTGCCCTATTTAACGTGAATGTAGCTGTCTCTAATGCATAACCTCAAAACTATAGTGGTAATTGGTAAGATACATCATAGATCGCACCATATCTATTAAAGCACGGTTACGATGTTCGGACACACCATTACACTGTGGTGTTCCAGGTGGCATGAGTAGTGAAACTATTTCACATTGTTTGAACTGAAGTCCAAACTCGTAACTCAAATATTTTACTTCTGCGATCATATCGTAGAAACTTTTATTTTTGTTACGATGATTCTCCACTTCACTCTGAAATTCTTTGAACTTTTCAAATATTTCAGAGTTGTATTTCATCAAGTAGATATACTCATATCTGCTCAAATCATCTATGAAGATCAGAAAATAAGGATACCTGCCACGAGCCTCAATATTCATTAGACCACATACATCAGTATGTATGATTTCCAACAAATCTGTTGGTCGCTCCAATGTTCCGGAGAACGGAGTCTTAGTCATCTTGCCCATGAGGCATGGTTCGCAAGCATCAACTCATTCATAATCAAGTGATTCCAAAAAACCCATCAGCATGGATTTTCTTCATGCGCCTTACACCAATATGACCTAAACGGCAGTGCCACAAATAAGCTGCACTATCATTATTAACTTTGCATCTTTTGGCTTCAATATTATGAATATGTGTATCACCACGATCGAGATCCAACAAACCATTTTCATTGGGTGTATGACCATAGAAGGTTTTATTCATGTAAACAGAACAACAATTATTTTCTAACTTACATGAATAACCGTATGGCAATAAACATGATCCAATCATATTTATGCTCAACGCAAACACCAAATAACACCTATTTAGGTTCAACACTAATCCCGAAAGTATAGGGAGTGTGCGATGATGATCATATCAATCTTGGAACCACTTCCAACACACATCGTCACTTCACTCTTAACTAGTCTCTGTTCATTCTGCAACTCCCGTTTTGAGTTACTACTCTGAGCAACTGAACCAGTATCAAATACTGAGGGGTTTCTACGAACACTAGTAAAATACACATCAATAATCTGTATATCAAATATACCTTTGTTCACTTTGCCATCCTTCTTATCCGCCAAATACTTGGGGCAGTTCCGCTTTGAGTGACCAGTCCTTTTACAGTAGAAGCACTTAGTCTCAGTCGTTGGACCAAACTTGGGCTTCTTCACTTGAGCAGCAACTTGCTTGCCGTTCTTCTTGAAGTTCCCCTTCTTCTCGTTGCCCTTTTCTTGAAACTAGTGGTCTTGTCTACCATCAACACTTGATATTTTTCTTGATTTCTACCTTCGTCGATTTCAGCATTACGAAGAGCTTGGGAATCGTTTCCGTTATCCCTTGCATATCATAGTTCATCACGAAGTTCTACTAAGTTGGTGATGGTGACTAGAGAATTCTGTCAATCACTATTTTATCTGGAAGATTAACTCCCATTTGATTCAAGCGATTGTAGTACCTAGACAATCTGAGCACATGCTCACTGCTTGAGCTATTCTCCTCCATCTTTTAGCTATAGAACTTGTTGGAGACTTCATATCTCTCAACTCGAGTATTTGCTTGAAATATTAACTTCAACTCCTGGAACATCTCATATGGTCCATGACGTTCAAAATGTCTTTGAAGTCCCGATTCTAAGAAGTTTAAGCATGGTGCACTAAACTATCAAGTAGTCATCATATTGAGCTAGCCAAATGGTCATAACATCTGCATCTGCTCCTGCAATAGGTTTGTCACCTAGCGGTGCATCAAAGACATAATTCTTCTGTGCAGCAATGAGGATAAACCTCAGATCACGGATCCAATCCGCATCATTGCTACTAACATCTATTAACTTAGTTTTATCTAGGAACATATCAAAAATAAGACAGGGGAGCTAAACGCGAGCTATTGATCTACAACATAGATATGCTAATACTACCAGGACTAAGTTCATGATACATTAAAGTTCAATTAATCATATTACTTAAGAACTCCCACTTAGATAGGCATCCCTCTGATCTTCTAAGTGATCACGTGATCCAAATCAACTAAACACTACTAGGGAAAAGCCTATACACAGAATCTTACCAGTAGCGCTGTACAAAATCAAAAGCTACTACTACTTAGTAGCAGCGCGCGTAAATAAACCGTGCTACTGCTATGACTTTTGCAGTAGCGCGTACTGGCGAAAAGCGCTGCTGCTATGTTTGAACTGGGCGCGCATGGCTAGCCCAACCTAGCAGTAGCGCGTATACGGGCCCAGCGCTACTGCTACTCTCCTTAGTTGTCGCGCGCTTACGTGTAAGGCGCTGCTGCTATCGGAAATAAAATAAAGTGAAAAACAAGTAGAGAAGTAAATGAAAATGGAAGAAATAGAAAAAGGAGAAAGGAAAAAAATAAAATGAAAAGAAAAATAAAAGAAAAAAGAGAAAAAGGAGAAAGGAATAGCAGTAGCGGGTTATAGGAACCGCACTATAGCGCGTTTTCGGAAGCGCGCTACCGTCATGTTTCACTTAAACAGCGGTTTCCCCCCCGCCCCCCGGCCACCACTTCTTCCCCAAATCCCTCGCCCTCGCCGCCGTCTTCCCAATTCGCCGTCGCCCCACTTCGCCGCCGTCTCCTGCCGGCGTGGACGCCCGCAACCTCACCGTCTCCCCCCGAGGCCGCCGTCATCCTCACCGCCGCCGCCCGAGGCCGCCCTCAGCCTCATCGCCGCCGCCCGAGGCCGCCCTCGACGTCACCATCGGCGCCCTCCACCTCATCGCCGCCCGAGCCCGCCCAGGACCACCGTTGCCCGTGCCCGAGCCCGCCCTCTCTGCCCCTGCCTCCATCACCGAGCACCTCCCCGCCACCGTCTCTCCCCTCTCTATAAGTCCCCCACCCCTCCCCCACTCATCTCTCTCTGCATTCTAGAGAAAAAATTAGTAGAGCAAAAGTTTGTTTATAGCAAAAAAATTAGTTTAGAGCAAAGGATGTTAAGTAGTAGATGTTAGAGCAAAAATTAGTTTAGAGCAAAAAATTTGGATTACAACAAAAGTTAGTTAGGGCAGTAGGGTTTAATTAGGGTAGATGTTGCTTGTATAGTATATAGTGATACTAGTAGATGTTAATTAGATTAGGGCAATAGTGGTACTAGTAGATGTTAATTAGATGTTTTTCAGTTAGGGCACTAGAGTTTTGCTAGGTTAATTAGGTTAGTACTGCTGCTAGTAGTATTGGTACAGTAGGTTAATTAGGTGATGTTAAATGAATAACCTAAATGAATGAAATTAGTAGTTAAATGAATTTTTTTTCATTTCATCACTATAGAGCACTAAAGTTAACTGAATTTTGTTCTATTAGTAGTTAAATGAATTTTCTTCTACACTGTTTGCACATGTGGTTGCTCGTGTATATTTGGACACTGTTTGCAGGGAATGATGCTTAGTGGCCTCTGTTTTGCCAGAATGTTGATTCATTTCTTTTCCGGCAAATTTCAGGTTCTCAATTTGTCCACTTTTTAGCAAAGCTCATGCCGAAATTTTCCGTGAATTTCGGCATGACTTGTGCTACAAACTAGGACATATTGAGCGCCCGTGATTTGCCGCACCAGGAAGGAGTCAACATTCCTGCAAAACAATAGGCCTTTTTATGTCATTATTCATTTTATCAGGTCTAGAATTAATTGACTAGATTTAATCATAGGAAACATGGCTAGCAACGATGAAGGACAGGGTTCTGGTGATTGCGACGACGCCTACCGGGCGGTAGACGAATTTTTTAGCCTTACCGATGATCAATCGATGTTATTGCTAGGCCCACCGGTGGCATCGAGGACTAAGACTGACACGCAGACCGGTGCTGAGACTGAGACTGGCGCTCAGACTCAGACCGGTATCGAGACCGGCGCTGAGACTGAGACCGGTGCTGCCTCGGGGAGCGGAGCCGGTGTAGAACCGAAAGCAAAGAGGCAACGGGTTCCTAACAAACTCAGGACTACTAGAGTGGTGGTCACGGAGGTGGACGACGGCAATTTTGAGCCAACGGCGCCTGAGGAAGCGCGTCGATGCTACGGCAATCAAATAGGCTGCATCATACGGACAACCGCCACCATCAACGATGAGAAACTACAGAAGATAGAAAATATGAGGAGCTCCCTCCTAAAGAAGTTTCACCAGATATTCTTGTTCCCGGGCCGGAATCAGAAGGATTATAAAGATCCAGATGAGGACCCGGCAATGAAGAAGATAAACAAACACGCCATGACCAAGTTTAGCGACGCGTTGGCCGCCTGGAAAAATTGAGTGAAAGCAAGGATCATCGACAAGAAGGAACCCTACTCCGAGATTGTAAAGGATAATCCGACAATCACGGAAGAGCAGTTTCAAATATTCAAGGAGGCTTGCGAGGCCGAAGATGCCAAAAAAAGTCTAAGTACATGAAGGGGCTTCATGAGAGGAACATTGGGAGCCACCACCTTGAAAGCCGTGGTTGCGGCAGAAAGAGGTCCAAATGGGCCAAGGAGGACGCAGAAGCTGCGAGTCTGGGCTTCCCAGACCCCTTGGCGGAGTTCACCGTCCCGCAGGAGCGTGACGTCCTCAGGGCCCGGCACCATTGGGACCCAGTGAAAAAGGTTTACGAGACAACACCGGTCATTATGGAGTTCATGAGACTGCTGGTAATTTTAGTTTCTGATCAATTCGACTGCACACGTTAGTCATATTTGTAAACGATCGTTGTGCCTTTTCCAGAGAGAGCAGCACAGGATTGCGGCCGAAAGCAACTCGCCGTCTGAGGCATTGGCGAGGCCCAAGTGGGACACTCCATTCAACCGGGCGTTCAACATATTGAAACAACAACCGGTGGATACTCGACCGTCGTATGGACGCGTGCACGGTGTCGGAGACGGCGCCACGTGGAAGAAATACTACCGTGAGACCACAGAGGAGAGAAAGGAAAGACGAAGGTTAAATGAAGAAAACATCGACAAGAGGGTTGAGATTGCGGTTAAGAAGAAATCAACTGAGACAGTCGCAACAGCGGTAGCTACCACAAAACAGGTGGCTTTAGATATTTCTACTACCTTGGTTCCGGCCGTTTTCAATTGGACCAGGCAAAATCCAAAAAAAGATGCAGCGGACTTTCCCCTTGCTGACTTCTTGGCGGGGAGCAGCTCGATTAGCGTTGCACCAGCACCTGCAGCTGCACCTGCTCCCGCACCGGACGTGCTAGGCGGTGCTTCGTCTTTGGCTGAGCTCGACGCCCTCACGGTATCAGTCTCACCGGCCCCCTTCAATATAAATGTATAATCTGCCGTTTTCGTTGCCTTTCGGATGTCTCATGTCGCAGACTTTTCTTTGCAGGCCGACGAAACCCCGTGCACCATATTGTACACCATCGGCGACCAGAAGGTGGACATGGGGAAGGCGATGATAATGGAGCCGAAGGAACCATTGTTCCACAGCCGGCCGATCCCCCCGAACATCTTCAAGGTTTCCCTGGCCAGTGTCAAACTGGGCCACGAGAATTTGCCTCCTCCAGTACTACTGGCACCGCGGCGGCTTGGTGATTGTTGCAATGCTGGGTGGGTCCTGTTGTGGCCAAAGAGTCTGCTTTGTCTGGAGGCGGCCGGGAGCACACCCACAAGCACGCAGCCTCAGCAAGGTATGAACATCAACACCCCACCTACCCAATTATCGTTGGGTGTCGGGTTGGGTGATAGCGGACGGGGTAAGGAGGAGGCTCCATTAGTCGCTGATGACGTCGCCATGGATGAGGATGAGGACGACGATGGCGTTGCTGAACAGTATGTCTATACTGGCGCCTCCTCAGGGTTTGAGCGTCATGAGTCGGTGCCTGAATTTCCGTCTCAACATATTATGGACGACCTTCCGGTAGTAAAGAAGTTTAGGAAGAGAGCGAGGAAAGGCAAAAAAGCTGTTTCTATGATCCAGCCGCCTCAGCAGCCTCGGCTTCAGGACCGTATAGATATCCCCGGTGCGGATAAATGGCATATCCCCGGTCAACCAATCCCACCCGCAACAGCGCTACGGGCCAGATTCGACGATCTAAAGAGACTTCATGACGATGTGCTGCGGGTAGAGGAAGACCTCATCGCCTCGAAAGATCCAGGATACCCACTCTACGTGGTGAAAGTTCCACGGCAAATGTCGTACATCGACAGCTTCCCCGCGGATAAGTTCTTCCTCCGATTCGATTACATATTCGACATGTTTCACGTGAAGAAGCTGGATTTTACGTTTGTCCGCCTTTATGCCTTGCACATGAACTACATCATCGGGGTTGAGCAGATATCTCATATCTGTGTTGCTGTCCCATACTACATGCACGAGGGCTTCTTGGGAGTCTGCGCAAATCACCGTGAATACGCGAGGGATTACATCGTCAATTTCATGCTCGCCAATAAGGACAAGGAGGCGATTCTCGTGCCTTATCATCCCATGTAAGTCATCCGTGCTGCTATCCTTCCTTCGATTTCAATCATGCATTTGCATGGTGGAGGCTAATTAATTTGAGGACTTATTTTGCGCAGCGGCAGGCCCGCCGTCCTCATCATCCTCTACCCCCAATTCTCCCACGCTCTTTACTTTGACTCGTCGAAGAACATTCACAAAAAGGATTACACCCACATCAAGGATGTTCTCGACAGTGCTATGTTTTACTACCAAGCAAGGGGTGGAGAGGTCAGGGACAAGAAGAGAAGGGGCGGCAGGGTCGCCTTCGGCCATAAGACCGACTTCTGTTGCATCCAGCAACCGAACGATTCTCTTAATGATGGATTCTATGTCCTACACCACATGTTGGAGTACAGACGGGATCACCAGAACCTTCGCATGTCACCTAGATCCGGTGATGCCCATATTCTGCAATGGGCAAAGGACATAGGAGATATCGAGGATCATCGACTTCGAGCTGAGTTCTATAACATCCAGCGTGAACTTGCCCAAATCATCATGAAGGAGGTCGTCGGAAAAACAGGGATGTTCTATGGAGAAGGACAAATGTCGCGGGAAGACGTCCGAACATGGATAGCCTCTCAGCGTCTCAACCTGAAGCCTTTCACTAGGCTCGGGGACTATCTTCCTAACTTGGATGGATGGAACGACATGTTGGAGTGATTGTCGATATATGACAATGTGTCCGTTTAGTACATACTTTCTGTATGACAAAACTTTGAGTTATGCACGGTGAAACTTTATTTGTGATGTAATTAAACCGTCCTCCTCCTCGACTAGCGAAAATCACTCTAGTTAGGGCATTTTGGGGTACGATGAACTTTGTTATTTATGCTTATGATATGTTGTTTTTATTTTTGCCAAGTCTATCTCTTTCTGTTGCTCAACTATATATGTTGCATATCATCGACTGATGTGATGATGCAGGTGCATAGATCACAGATGGCGAAGAAGTGCTATGCCAGGAGTATATATATGACAAGTGGCCAGAGTGTCAGGCCCTTCCGGTTTCCGAGCGACAGGCAGTAGTTAGTTTAGAGGTTCACGCTAATGTGAAAGAGGGATACGAACTCATGTTCTCAAAGTGATAGCAAGATCATGGTGATGCATAGCAACGAGAGGGGAGAGTGTTGTCTACGTACCCTCATAGACCGAAAGCGGAAGCGTTAGCACAACGCGGTTGATGTAGTCGTACGTCTTCACGGCCTGACCGATCAAGCACCGAAACTACGGCACCTCCGAGTTCTAGCACACGTTCAGCTCGATGACGATCCCCGCACTCCGATACAGCAAAGTGTCGGGGAAGAGTTCCGTTAGCACGACGGCGTGGTGATGATCTTGATGTTCTACCGTCGCAGGGCTTCGCCTAAGCATCGCTACAATATTATCGAGGATTATGGTGGAGGGGGCATCGCACACGGCTAAGAGAACGATCACGAAGATCAACTTGTGTGTCTATGGGGTGCCCCTGGCCACGTATATAAAGGAGTGGAGGAGGGGAGGGGCCGGCCCTCTCTATGGCGTGCCCTAGGGGAGTCCTACTCCCACCGGGAGTAGGATTCCCCCTTTCCTAGTAGAACTAGGAGCCCTTCCAAGTATTAGGAGTAGGAGGGAAGGAAAGAGAAGGGAAAAGGAGAAGGAAGGAAGGGGGCGCCCCCCTTCTCTAGTCCAATTCGGACCAGACCAAGGGGAGGGGCGCAGCCACCCTTGAGGCCTTTTTCCTTCTTTCCCGTATGGCCCAATAAGGCCCAATACGTATTCCCGTAACTCTCTGGTACTCCGAAAAATACCCGAATCACTCGGAACCTTTCCGATGTCCGAATATAATCGTTCAATATATTGATCTTTACGTCTCGACCACTTCGAGACTCCTTGTCATGTCCCCGATCTCATCTGGGACTCGGAACTCCTTCGGTACATCAAAACTCATAAACTCATAATATAACTGTCATCGAAACCTTAAGCGTGCGGACCCTACGGGTTCGAGAACAATGTAGACATGACCGAGACACGTCTCCGGTCAATAAGCAATAGCGGAACCTGGATGCTCATATTGGCTCCCACATATTCTACGAAGATCTTTATCGGTCAGATCGCATAACAACATACGTTGTTCCCTTTGTCATCGGTATGTTACTTGCCCGAGATTCGATCGTCGGTATCACAATACCTAGTTCAATCTCGTTACCGGCAAGTCTCTTTACTCGTTCCGTAATACATCATCCCGCCACTAACTCATTAGTTGCAATGCTTGCAAGGCTTAAGTGATGTGTATTACCGAGTGGGCCCAAAGATACCTCTCCGACAATCGGAGTGACAAATCCTAATCTCGAAATACGCCAACCCAACAAGTATCTTCGGAGACACCTGTAGAGCACCTTTATAATCACCCAGTTATGTTGTGACGTTTGGTGGCACACAAAGTGTTCCTCCGGTAAACGGAAGTTGCATAATCTCATAGCCATAGGAACATGTATAAGTCATGAAGAAAGCAATAGCAAAAAACTAAATGATCAAGTGCCATGCTAACGGAATGGGTCAAGTCAATCACATCATTCTCCTAATGATGTGATCCCGTTAATCAAATGACAACTCATGTCTATGGTTAGGAAACATAACCATCTTTGATCAACGAGCTAGTCAAGTAGAGGCATACTAGTGACACTCTGTTTGTCTATGTATTCACACATGTATTATGTTTGCGGTTAATACAATTCTAGCATGCATAATAAACATTTATCATGATATAAGGAAATAAATAATAACTTTATTATTGCTTCTAGGGCATATTTCCTTCAGAGCGGTGGTGTTGCCTCTGGATGAACAGGACCCCGTGTTGTGGTGGAGGGCTGGATGAACAGTAGATGGTGGAGGGGTGCCCGTGGAGGGGTGGATGAACATGACCCTGTGGTGTGGAGGGCAGGATGAACAGTAGAAGGTGGAGGGGTGCCCGTGGAGGGGGGGTTGAACAGGACCCCATTGTGTGGAGGGCTGGATGAACAGTAAATGGTGGAGGGGTGGTTGAACAGTAGCCGGTGGAGTAGCGCGCGGTGGAGGCTGGATGAACGGGAGCCCGTGGAGGCTGGAGGAGGTCGACGGTGGATGAACAGTAGCTCATGGAGACTGGAGGGGGTCGACGGTGGAGATGAACAGTATCCCGTGGAGTCCTGTTTTGCGGTACGCCACACCCCTCCCAATGAACAGGATCCCCGTGTCGACCGTAGCGCTCCAACACAAGTATGTTTCCTCCGTTTTGCGGTACGCCACACCCCTCCCGATCAATATGACTCCCGTTTCGACCGTAGGAGGTCCGTTTCCTCCGTTTTGCGGTACGCCACACCCCTCCCGATCAATAGGACCCCCGTTTCGACCGTAGGAGGTATGTTTCCTCTGTTTTGCGGTACGCCACACCCCTCCCGATCAACAGGACCCCCGTTTCGACCATAGGAGGTCCGTTTCCTCTGTTGTGCGATACGCCAGGCCTCGTTTCCATCGCCTCTTCCGTCCAAGCCCTCCCGATGAACACGACCACGAATTCCGTTTCGACCCATGAACACAACGACGACGCTGTTTCTTTGTTCCGACCCAGCCATGTACACGAGCCCTCGCCGTACGTATGCGCGAGTAGGCGTTCGAGACCCCGCCCGTATGTACACATACGTGGCCGTATTTTCTTTCTTGCATCCTGGCCGCTGTACGTACATGTACATGCTACGTGCGCGCCTCTACTATGACACGTGCGCACCTCTAGATCGACCAGTATGTACGTACACGTTCGCGACCAGAATGACAACGCTACGTACGCTTCGACCAGGTGGGTCCCGACTGTCAGGCACCTCCTTGCCTGCGAAGATGTAGCTGGTGGGTCCCAGCAGTCAGGGGGCGAATCTTTTTTTTCCCGGACGCACTTCCCTGCGTGCGAAGATGTAGCTGGTGGGTCCCAGCAGTCGGGGGGCCGGTGGGACCCAGCAGTCAGGGGGGCGAATCGTTTTGGTTTTGTTTTTTTTGCCCAGACGCACTTCCTTGCATGCGAAGATGTAGCTGGTGGGTCCCAGCAGTTAGGGGGGCAAATCATTTTTTTTGCCCGGACGCACTTCCTTGCGTGCGAAGGTGTAGCTGGTGGGTCCCAGCAGTCAGGGGGAAACATTTTTTTCGCGAAATACGGTGGCCCATCCGGTGGGTCCCTGTTGTCAGGTGGAGGAATCATTATTTTCCGCGTAATAAGGAGGCACTTCCTTTCGGCCACCATGGACCCAGCTATCAGCCTCTCCACGTACAGTCCACGTCCGATGGAAGTCGTTCCTTGACCACATTGACCACGCCGCGACGAGAGCACCAGGGCTGTGGACGACGGTGAGGCCTACGAAGGGGACGACGGGGAGCCGGGGAAGACACGGCATTGGAAGCCCGCTCGCGCGCGGAGAGGAGTACGAGGGTTCACTGGTTCGGCTGCGGTGTGAGGCTGCCGTCACCGCAGGGCCTGGCCAGCAGTGGGAATAGTAGGGGGCGGTGCGGCCTCCGCGGCAGCACAGCCGGCCACGGGAGGCAGGAGCATGCAGCACGACCGGCGCTCCTTTGGGTGGCTGGAGCAAGAAGACCAGAGGTTGAAGAAGCACTACGGCCGTTGGATGGACATCGTACGGTCAGTGGAGCTAGAATCGTTCATATTGACTAAAGTTGACAAAGGCCCCTATCCCAGTCAACTTAGTAGGCCCACAAGTCAGCCTCCCACCATGGTGGGTCCCAGCTAGCAGGGGAAGTATTCATTTTTTTTGTGCGTAATAAGGAGGCACTTCCGG